>NW_006159640.1:3945592-3947360 GCF_000334495.1 Tupaia belangeri chinensis
CGAGAAATCACCCCCCAGGGGGGATGGTCACACCGCAATCCCTTCTCCTCCATTCTCCTCTCGGGATCTTGAGCATGCACGCACACGCGCCCGGCGTGCTTTAAGCCACCGGGTCCGGGACGCGAACCGTGGTCGACTACATGGGAATCCAGCAACATAGCCATTACGCTAACTGCTGGTTCCCGTGCATGCCCAAAATTCTGAGAAGAGTAATGGAGGAGAAAGGATTGCTGTGTGACTGTCCTCTCTGGGGGATGATTTCTCACTTTCTTTTTCTCTGTCTCTCAGGCAAGCACACATACCCTATAGCAAAAATCTCTCTTAAAAAAGTAATAATGATAACAAGTAAAATAAATAAATAAAAATTTTAATTGATGATTTCTGGGCCAGCAGGTGGCCTGGAGGTTAAGATGGCTGGATCCCACATGACCAAGTTCACAGTCCTGGTACCAGACTCTGCAGCTTGAAAAAAAATACCAGGTGCACGCACACGTGTGCATACCCAAAATCCAAGAGGAAAATGGAGAAGGGATTGTGGTGTGGCTATCCCCTTTGGGGTGTGATTCCTCATTTTCTCTCTCTATCTCTCTCTGCCTAATGCACATGCCCTGTAGCAAAACAAAAACAAAGATTTAAAAAAATAAAACATTAATGATTTCTGAGGGAAAAAAAGTGTTCTACTATCATTTTCTTTCAAATTGTTGACAGTCATTCTGCAAGATTTTATGCTGGTGCTTTCTTAATCTTACCAGAAGGTGTCAGGCAATGACAACTACATCACAGTTACTGTATGACGCACCCCAGTTTCAAAATTTTTTAAACATGAACAAATGTGCATCTTTATTTTTTATTCCTTTTTTGTTTCTTATTTAAACTATGCATCTTTAAGTCAATGAAATGAGCCATTAGATATTGTCATATGCTCTACCCGAATTCTGCATTTCTCTTTAGCTTAATTTTTTTGAAGCTTTTGGGCATAGGGCACATGCACTCACCAGAGAGACAGAGAAATCGAGAGAGAGAGAGGGAGAGAGAAAATGAGACATCACCCTCCCAGGATGTTTCTTATTTAAACTATGCATCTTTAAGTCAATGAAATGAGCCATTAGATATTGTCATATGCTCTACCCGAATTCTGCATTTCTCTTTAGCTTAATTTTTTTGAAGCTTTTGGGCATAGGGCACATGCACTCACCAGAGAGACAGAGAAATCGAGAGAGAGAGAGGGAGAGAGAAAATGAGACATCACCCTCCCAGGAGTGATGGCCACGCCACAATTCCTTCTCCATTCTCCTCCTGGGGATTTTGGGCATGCGCACACAAGTACCTGGTGTGACTTTCTTTCTTTCCTTTTTTTTTTTTTTTTTTTTTTTTTTTTTTTAGATTTTTGCTATAGGGCACATGTGCTCACTGGAGTGACAGAGAGAAAGAAAGCAAGGAATCATCCCTCAGTGGGGATGGCTATGCCACAATCCATTCTCCTCCATTCTCCTCTTGGAATTTTGGGCACACATGCACACGTGCCCAGCATGAGTTTCAAGCTGCTAAGTCTGGGACTCAAATCGCAGTCAACTATGTGGGAATCCAGCCATGTAACCATTATGCCATCTGCTGGTTCCCTCCTCTCCCGGGGTGTGATTTTCAAGCCGCTATATCCAGGATTGGAACAGCAGTTGACCATGTGGGAGTCCAGTGCTTTAACACCACACCAGCTGCTGGCCCCTCTTTTCCCTCCAAATTTATTAAGAGTAACAATTTTGGGACTTGC
>NW_006159640.1:3947907-3948392 GCF_000334495.1 Tupaia belangeri chinensis
TATTAACTATATATATATATACATATATACGTATATATATAATCTACATAGCTAGGAACTACCAGATATAGGATTAAAAATCAAGTAGTCTGGGGCCAGCAGGTGGCCTGATAGTTAAGGGCGCTAGACTCCCACATGGCCGATTGTGGGGGTCTCTCCCTCTCTGGTCAAATTTAAATAAATAAAGTTGGTAAAATAATTCTTTAAAAAAAATCTAGCAGTGTTACTGGAGAATCCACAATGCCCTATCCACTCACAACCTTATCCTGAGTAATACTGGAAAAGGCTTAGCCACCACCTAGCACAGGGTAATGTCTAGATAAAAGATAGGTGCATAGGTTTACTTCTTCTGCAATCACCCCCTCACCATTTTTTAAAGTAATTATTTATTTAATTTAATTTATTGCTATTATTCTTTTTTTTTCTTTTGGAGAGATTTTCGCTATAGGGCGCGTGCGCTCGCCAGACAGACAGAGAGAGACAGA
>NW_006159640.1:3948409-3952632 GCF_000334495.1 Tupaia belangeri chinensis
CACCACCAAGGGGGGATGGTCACGCCGCAATCCCTTCTCCTCCATTCTCCTCTTGGGATCTTGGGCACGCACGCACACGCGCCCGGCGTGAGTTTTAAGCCACCGGGTCCAGTACGCGAACCGCGGTCGACTACGTGGGAATCCAGCGACATAGCCATTACGCTAACTGCTGGTTACCTATTGCTATTATTTATTTTTTAAAGATTTATTTACTTATTTATTATTTTTTTTAACATTGATTTTGCTAGAGAAAGAGCGAGAGAGAGAGAGAGAGAAAGCAGGCTGCCAGGTCTGATACTTGAACCGCAGTCAGCCATGTGGGAATTCCAGCGCCTTAACCACCACGCCACCTGCTTACCCCACTATTATAATTTTTTAATTTGCTATAGAGCACATGTACTCACCAGAGAGAGAGAGAGAGAAAGAAAGTAAGAAAGCAAGCTGCCAGATCTGGGACCCAGACTGCAGTCAGCCATGTGGGTACTCAGTGCCCCAACTACCATGTAACCTGCTAGTCCCTTCCTCTCACCCCTTTTATCTACCTGACTCCTAATTATCTTTTTGTGTTTGTTTGTTTGCTATAGGGAGAAAGGTTGAAATCACCCCCATGGGGGATGTCCACACTGCAATCCCTGCTCCTCTATTTCCCCCTTGGGATTTTTGGCACACATGCACACATGCCCAGTGTGTTGCTCAAGCCACTGGGTCTGGGATTCAAACTGCGCAGTCAGCCTTGTGGGATCAGGCCACCTTAACCACCACGCCACCTGCTGGCCCATTCCTAATTGTCTTTAAACTCAAGCCACACTTTCCAAGTGTCCTATTACAGCAAGTCCTTGATGTTTGTCCTTATAGCATTTAGTGCATTTCTAAAACATCCCTCCTCCACTAGAT
Organism: Tupaia belangeri chinensis; assembly: GCF_000334495.1. NCBI lineage: Eukaryota > Metazoa > Chordata > Mammalia > Scandentia > Tupaiidae > Tupaia > Tupaia belangeri. The sequence continues at coordinate 3,949,304 of NW_006159640.1, forward strand.
TGTGGTCTCCACAAGGGCAGGGGCCTACTTGCCCACTCTGGTTCCTCCCCATGTCCATTCTTCAATGAAAATGATTAGTCACCAACCAAATCTCTCATCTTGTATCCCAACAACAAACAATCTGGCCTGCTGACCCTATCTGCAGGGCTGTGTGTGAGCCAGGTACTATAAGGGATGGGACCAGTTCTGGCCCATAAAACCCAAGATAGCCTGATCCATGGAAGGGAACTGGTGCCCAAGTGAGAATGAAAGAGACGTTGGATACTCAAGATCTCAATCCCTGGGGCCAGTGATTGGGCCACAAATGAGCCCCTACATTCCTGGTTTTTTTTAATTTTTAATTTTTATTTATGTATTTACTTTTTATCATGTCCCCTCCCTTGCTGTAATTTGGGTAGAGGACACCTGGATACCCTCCCAAGGTATGATGGAGCCACTAGTTGTACAGTCCAAGGCAGTCAGGCAGGGCAGAGTTGTGGTAGGGATGGGAGGACAAGGGCAAGCACAACCAAGGATGTGGGGATTCCCTAGAGACCCAGAATAAGTTGGTGCCCTCAGAGGTCCAGCTCCTCTCTTTGACAGTATTGAACACATTCACTTTTTTTTTCCCCAGAGAGAGGTTTTTTACCTTAGGGCATGTGCACTAGCCAGGGAGACAGACATAGTGAGAGGGAAAGTGAGAAATCAACCCCATCCCCACTCCAGGGAGGATGGCCATGCTGCAATCTCTTCTCCTCCATTCTCCTCTTGGCATTTTGGGCATGTGTGCACATGTGCCCGGCTTGAGGTTTAAGCCACTGGGTCCAGGACTTGAACCACAGTGGACTATGTAGGAGTCCAGCATTGTAACAATTATGCCATCTGCTGGTCCCATCCTGATATGATTTTTAAGCCACTGGGTCTAGAACTTGAACTGCAGTAGACCATGTGGGAGTCCAGAGATGTAACTGCTATGCCATCTGCTGGCCCTGACACATTTTTTTTTTAATTTGCTAAAGGGTACATGCACTCACTAGAGAGAGACAGGGTGGGAAATAGGAGTGAGAAAGCACCCCCCCCACCATGCCACAATCCCTTCTTCATTTTTTTTTGAGATTTTGAGTATGCATGCACATGCACCTTGCATGTTTTTGTGGGGTTTTTTTGAGAGTTTTTTTTTTGTTATAGGGCGCGTGTGCTCGCCAGACAGGCAGAGAGAGACATAGAGACAGAAAGCGAGAAATCACCCCCCAGAGGGGATGGTCACGCCGCAATCCCTTCTCCTCCATTCTCCTCTCGGGATCTTGGGCACGCACGCACACGCACCCGGCGTGAGTTTTAAGCCACCGGGTCCGGGATGCGAACTGCGGTTGACTACGTGGGAGTCCAGCGACATAGCCATTACGCTAACTGCTGGTTCCCGCACCTTCAAGCCACTGAGTCCAAGTCTCAAATTGGGTGATCGGCCACATGGGATCCAGTCACGTTAACCACCATGCCATCAGCTAGCCCCCCAATTTTTTCTGTATTCATGATAGAGCATGCGAGCACACATGTGAGAGATGGTGGGAGGGAGGAGGAGTGGAAGAGACAGAGAGAGCCCCTTCCTCCAGTCTTCCAGCTGAATAGGTCTTGGACGTTCATATACATGCCCAGTGTGTCTCAGGCTGACTAGGCCAGGTATTCAAACTACAGTCACCATGTGAGACTCAGCTTGTCTCAAGGTGCTTATCACAGCTGCACCATGGCGCCACATTTAGGATTTTTGTCCTTGATCTCCACAATGGAGGCAGCGTGACTTCATTCAACTCTGAATCCTTAGTGTTCAGCACAGGACATGACCAAGGATACATACCCAGAAAATAGGAGGTATAGCTGACCTCCATGAGTTCTTTGGGTATGACCCAGGTACCTTCTTAAGAAGGGCTTTCTTGGGAACCAGCAGTTAGCGTAATGGCTATGTCGCTGGACTCCCACGTAGTCGACCGCGGTTCACGTCCCGGACCCGGTGGCTTAAAACTCATGCCAGGCACGTGTGAGTGCGTGCCCAAGATCCTGAGAGGAAAATGGAGGAGAAGGGATTGCGGTGTGACCATCCCCTCTGGGGGGTGATTTCTTGCTTTCTGTCTGTCTGGCGAGTGCACGCGCCCTATAGCGAAAACCTCTAAAAAAAAAAAAAAAAAAAAGAAGGGCTTTCTTCCCTGACACATTCTTTAGTTGTCACTGTGCTCGTCATGGTGGGTTCTCCCCAGCCTTGCTGCTCTCTGAATTGTAGACTCAAAAAAATCTTTTGTTGAGAGGCCAGCAGATGGCATAGTGGTTAAGGCACTGGACTCCTATGTTGCCAAATATGGTTTGAGTCCTGGACCCAGCAGAATGAGCATCATGCCAGGCGCGTGTGCGTGCATGCTCAAAATCCCAAAAAGAGAATGAAGGAGAAGGAACTGGGGCATGGGTGTCCCCCCTGGAAAGTGCTTTAACATGTTCCCTCTCTTTCTCTCTCTGGTGAGTGCATGTGCCCTATGGTTAAAATCAAAACGAAAACCAAAAAAACTTTTGTGAATGAATAGAAGCTTCTAGGCTATCACTCCTCTGAACAATTGCCAGGTCCAGCATTCTCTCAGCCTGGAAACTTTTCCCTCTTAATTCACTTGATCAGTCTACTTTCAACATCTGAGGGATTACTAGACATTTTACTCTTTCATCCTCCAAAAAGTCTTCCTGACCTTCTCCTTTAGGGGCTCCTCTCCCCCATGGTCACTGCCCCTGCCCCTAGGTGGATCTCTCAGCTTCTAGACCAAGATGGTTCCTTAAACACAGAAACCAGACCTGACTTGTCTCTCCATGGCCATCACCTAGCAGTACTTGACACCGGTAGGAATGGGCTCAGGACACTATAGAAGGGTTTTTTATTATTATTATTATTATTATTATTATTTCATTTTTACCATAGGGCAGGTGCTGCTCACCAGAGAGAGACGGTAAAGGAAAGAGAGAAATCATCCTCCAGGGGGGGATTGGCTGGTTAGGGGGGGATTGGCTGTTCCATTTAGGGAAGAGATCCACATCTGGAGCAAATACATTCTGATTGGGATCCTAGCTTTGCTACTGATAGCTTGGCCAAGTTCCTTTGTCATCATTAGTTTGCTAGTCAATAAAATGACATGCTGAGTCCTGTAATGAGTTTCTGAGACCCCTGAAATGAGAGTTACTGTGTTTTCCTTTCATGAAGTTACTATGTTCCTTTGTTCTAAAGATAACTAGTTAATGTACAATATACACCTCTTTTCTGTCCTTAAAAATTTATGATTCCTTCTGTGGGGTTAAATTGGACAGAAACCAGTGGTTAA
>NW_006159640.1:3952642-3955582 GCF_000334495.1 Tupaia belangeri chinensis
CCAGAGCACACAGAAAATGAAGATTTTTTGTTACAAAGACCAGAATGGGGCAAGACTCCACGGTTTCATGGAGTAAATTCCAAGACTTGGGTTAACAGTTCTTCAGTTAACTGAGATAATACCTTTTCATAAATTAAAGTCCTCTAGACAAAATTACAAAATCAGTCATCATTATGTAGGGTCTCATAACCTATGAACCTACTCAAAAAATAAAGCATGATTTATTGGACATGTGACCCCCCTACCATGAGGAAGATGAATGCACAGGTTCCTCCCATCTGGGATATAAACCCGAGACTCAAACCACCTGGCAGCAACCCATCCTCAGGACCCCTTCCTGCTTGGGAGCTCTTTCCTTCCTTTCCTCTCTTAATAAAATCTGCTTTGTTATGCCCTCTTGGTGTCCACATCTCTAATTCTTTTTTTTATTATTTTATTTCACTTTATTTTATTTTTAAATTTGACCAGAGAGGAAAAGAGTGAGTGAAAGAGAGAGAAAGTGAGAAAGCAAGCCACCAGGTCCCGGGCTCGAAGCACAGTCGGCCATGTGGGAGTCCAGTGCTCTTAACCACCACAGCAGCTGCTGGCCCCCCACATCTCTAATTCTTTGTGAGCATGAAACAAGAACCTGGTCAGCTCACAGCTCCAGATTCAGTACTGGTATTGAGCCCACACGATTCAACTTCCTGCTTCAGTTCTAAACCACCTAGTTGGGTCACTGGGATAGTAATGACCCCAGGGGAGAGCAGAGCAGGATAGGTCTCTTAATATCTGGTACTTTGCAGTCCAGGTCCCTGGGCTAGGTGAGGGAAGGAGGAGAAATTATGGTGGGGTTTGTCCTTCTCTGCCCCAGTCTAAGGTCCTCTCCTTTCACTCTCAAGTCATCTAGAGAACAGGCACTAGACAAGAACTAAATACTGATGTTTTATTTAAGAACTGCAAACGCAGGACATTGTAAGTGAGAAAAATAGGAATGAAACAGAGAAGATGGGGACCAGCAGTTAGCGTAATGGCTATGTCACTGGACTCCCATGTAGTCGACCATGGTTCGATTCCCGGACCAGTGGCTTAAACTCATGCCGGGCGCCTGTGCATGCGTGCCCAAGATCCCGAGAGGAGAATGGAGGAGAAGGGATTGCCATGTGGCCATCCCCCCGGGGGGTGATTTCTTGCTTTCTGTCTCTCTCTGTCTGGTGAGCACATGCTCCCTATAGCAAAAACCTCTCCAAAAAAAAAAAATGAAAAAAAAAAAAAAAACAGAGAAGGAGGAAAAATCCTACCAGACTAGGTACTGTTTCGCAAGACAAGCTAAAAGGCAGAGCAGGTGTAGCTACCAGCTACTTGGGAGGTCTCCTGCAGGCTGTTTTGTCTTGGAGAAATAGTGCCTTGCAGCAATTGGTGGCAGGGAGGGGGAAGGGACACTCATCTGGCTGGCTCTCTGTGGAGCTGCTGTGGGCTGCTCCTGTAGGAGGGGATCTTCCTCAGAGTCTGGCTAACTCACAAGAGAATTCTGGGATTCAAAATCCAGCAATGAACGGGTCCCACCTGGGGGTATCTCAAAGTAGTGGGGATCTTTTGGGGGAAATCTCTGAGTCAGAAGGGTGAGCTGGGGCATCAGTGGAAGGCATGGTTGGGCCAATGACATTTTAGACGTTGTGGAGGCTCTGTCACATGGTACTGTTGGGGAGTCAAAATAGGGAATTGTTGGGGGCACTGATGTGGGATATTTTTTGGTTCTCCACTGGAAACCGAGAATGGCAATCCAATGAGGGGTCATCCTTAGATTCCTACTGAAGATCATGGCCACTCTGGGAATACTGGACTCTCCTAAGGGCATCATCTGGGACCCCTTTTGAAATCATTATCCTTGTCTAGAACAGGGACATCTCTGACAGTGAATCATCTGGGAAGGAACCAGAGTTGCTTGGAGGCAGCACAGTGACATACTGAACTGTGACCCCATTTTACCTGCACTTTGCCTAGGAGCCTCAACAGACATCAAGGGGATTCTCACCATCTCTGTGCCCCAAGGAAAATGCTAAATGTCTGGTATGCCATGGTTCCAAGAGGTGTACACTCCGCTGCTTTGGAAGATGGAGAGATGTCTAAGATAGACATTGACTTCTGATTATCCTCACACAAAATAGATTTTAAATCATTTTTAAATAATTATTTTATTTAACTTTTTATTTATTTATTTTAATCTGACCAGAAAGGGACAGAGCACACCAGAGAGCATGACAGAGGGAGGGAAAGCAAGAAAGCAAGCCACCAGGTCCAGGACTCAAACCATGGTCAGCCATGTGGGAGCCCAGCGCCCTTAACCACCATGTCACCTGTTTGCCCCTTAAATAATTTTTTTTTTAAAAAAAGATTACAAGAAGGCTGACTAGGCAGTACAGCCATAATTTACTCCTCAAATGATACTGGACCCATATGGAAGATGGTGAGTTAAATTCCCCAGTAGACCTATGTACTCTGGGTGGATGCGTCCATGGTCCTGATGGGTTAGGAAGGCAGAGTGAGCTGGTACACCACCTGCCTCTGGCTCAGTTCTTCAGCCTCCTGCTCCATTCTTAGCCTGGGATTGGCACACATTGGGACAGTGTGGGAGTCCGGACTCACTTCAGACCAGAGAGGAGGCCAGTTGTCCTGGAGTGGCAGGCAGATGTTCAAGTACCACCATGCCACAATCATTGCCATCATGCATTTGACTATTATCTGTGGTCTTTTTCTTATATTCCTCTTTTTAGATTAATTTTATGCAAGTTCAGTAGTCCTAGCCTCTTCAAATAGCCCTCATGTAACAAGGTTTTCAGAAAACTTCCCATTTTAGTAGCCTTAATCTAAACTTGCTGTGTAGTTTGCAGTGGTGCTTCCCAGATGCAGAACCCCAAGTGAAATGCATGATGTTCCCACAATGTTTTTTTTTTTTTTTTT
>NW_006159640.1:3955699-3967384 GCF_000334495.1 Tupaia belangeri chinensis
TCTAGGGTTCTTGGGTACACATGCACACGCGCCCAGTGTGAGTTCAAGCCACCAGGTCCGGGACTCGAACCGCTGTCGGCTACATGGGAATTCAGCAACATAGCCATTACACTAACTGCTGGTCCCCCCCACAATGTCCTTTTACTATTACGAGGCTGCTTTTGCTCCCAGTCCTTCTAAGTGCTCTTTAATACTTTTCATTTCCTCTCTTGTCGGGTTGCCTGTTCCATCACTCCATCACTGTTCTTGCCCATTCTGAAGATGTCCTTGCCCCTACCCCAAAGGAAATTGAAGCCAAATACCAGCCCTCCTACTTCACATTGTTCTCAGTCTTTCTTATTTCCCTCCCTCTGTGAAAGGGTAATCCTTTCAGTTGTGCTCAGAGTCCTATATCTTCCTATCTCTACAGGGACCTGGCTAGATCAATTTTATTCCTCTTTTTTAAAAAAAATTTTTGCCAAAGGGCACATACACACAACCAGAGACAGAGAGAAAACGTGAGAAATCACTCCCTGTGGGGCATGGCCACACACGCATATGTGCCCGCTGTGATTTTTCAAACTGCTGGATCTGGGACTAAAACTGAGAAATCGGACATATGGGATCCAGCACCTCTACCACTATTATGCATTTGCTGGCCCGGTTTTTTAATTTTTTAAAGTTTACATTTTGGGCCAGCAGGTGGCGTAGTGGTTAAGGAACTGGATTTTCACGTGGCCAACAATGATTTCAGTCCTGGACCCAGTGGCTTGAAACTCATGCCAGGTGCATGTGCGTACATGCCCAAAATCCCAAGAGAAGAGAGAAGATAGTGCAGCATGCTCATCCCCCGTAGGGTGATGTCTTGCTTTCTGTGTCTCAGTCGAGCACAAGCACCCTATAGCAAAAATCTCTCTTTCTCTTTCTCTCTCTCTCTATCTCTCTCTCTCTCATTCGACTATCCGGTGGTGTAATGGTTACATTGCTGGACTCCCATGTAGTTGACTGCAGTTTGAGTCCCGGATCAAGTATCTTAAAACTCACGCCAGACATGTGTCCAAAATCCTGAGAAGAGAATGGAGGAGAACAGATTGTGGTGTGTCTTTCCTCCCTGGGGGGTGATTTCTTGCTTTATGTCTCTGTCTCTCCGGCACATGCACGTGCCCTACAGTAAAATTTTCTAAAAAAAACCAAAAAACAAAACATAAACAAAAACAAAAAACCTCTTTTGAGACCAGCAGTTGGTATAACGGCTATGTTACTGGACTCCCATGTAGTCGACTGTGGTTCAAGTCCTGGACCCGGTGACTTGAACTCACGCCGGGCAGGTGTGTGTGCATGCCCAAGATCCCAAGAGGAGAATGGAGGAGAGGGGATTGCGGCTTGGCCGTCCCTCTGGGGGGTGATTTTTTGCTTTCTATCTCTCTGTCTCTCTCTGTCTTTCTGGTGAGCACACACACCCTATAGCAAAAACCTCTAAAAAAAAACTATCTGAGAAATAAATTAATTAATTAAATGTACATTTAATCATTGTACATCTTTATAGCTTGCAACATGGTTTTTTCAGCATGCATACAGTGCATGTCAATCAAATCAAAGATACTACCATACAGATCATCATTAACAGATAACTTTCCATTCTTATATCTGTTAAGTTTTTTTTTTTTGGTTGTTTGTTTTTCCCTTTTTTTCTTATCTCTTTGACCTTTCCATCTTCATCACAGAACCTTGCCCTCAGTCAGTAAACATGTTTTAGTATTTACCGTCTACTGAGAAAAAAATATACTTTGCTAATTTTACATCCATCTTTTTTTATAAATTAACTTTTGCTACAGGAAATTTCCCGAGAGAGCTAGAGCAAGCAAGTGAGTAAGAGAGAGACAGAGAGAGAGAGAGAGAGAAAAGGCATGTCCTGGGGAGATGAGCATGCTGCAATCCCTTCTCCTTTCTCCTCTCAGAATTTTGGGCACACATGCACATGTTGTATTGTGGTTTTCAAGCCACTGGGTCTGAGACTCAGATTACACTTGACAATGTGGGATCCACCCACCTTAACCATCAAACCATTGGCTGGCCCAACATCCACATTCAAACTTATTTTTTACTTTTTTCACACATGAACTTTATTTTTTTTAATGTATTAATATTTCCTTTTTGGTTGAAAATTGGAAAGATACAGAATAGCATCCTAGGAAAAATTTCCCTCCCATTCCTATTCCAGTAGCAAACAAGGTTTTCAGTTTCTAGTGTATCCTTTTGCAGCCCAACCCTGATATCCTCAGGCAGCCTTTATGCATAACAAATAACTATCTCCCATGCATCTAGAGTGGCATTCATTTATGTGCAGTTCTTGGAAGAATTGAGAAAATAGTTATACACACACACACACACACACACACAAATTTTTTTGAGAGGGTTTTGCTATAGGGTGCGTGCACTCACCAGAAAGACAAGGAGAGACAGAGAGACAGGAAGTGAGAAATCCCCCTCCCCCCCCCCAGGGAGGATGGCCACGCCACAATCCTTTCTCCTCTGTTCTTCTCTCTGGATCTTGGGCACGCACGCACATGCATCCAGCATGAGTTTAAGGCACCGGGTCCAGGACTCGAAACGCGGTCAACTACATGGGAGTCCAGTGACATAGCCATTACTCCAACTGCTGGTCCCACACAAAAAAAATTTTGAGAGAGATTTTTGCTTTAGAGCGTGTGAGCTTGCTGGAGACAGAGACAGAGACAGAGAGAAAGATAGTGAGAGACTAGCCCCCAGGAAGGATGGGCATGCAGCAATCCCTTTTCCTTCATTCTCTTCTCCGGATTTGGGACATGCATGCACAGGTGCCCAGCGCAAGTTTCAGGCTGCCGGGTCTGAGACTTGAATCACAGTTGGCCAATGCCTTAACCACCATGCCACCTGCTGCCCCCCACCCCCACAAATTTCCTATAGGGCTTTATTCCTTTATTTTCTGAAGCCAGATTGAGAAAAGCTGTGGAGATGAACTATGCATGTACAGTTTATATGTATCTTACATGCAACTTTTTCACTTAATATGTATAATTTCTACATGCCTGTACTTACATTTACCTATACATTACCCAAATATCTCCAAACCTAAAGAGCCCCTCATTAAAAACAACAACAAAAAAATTTCTGGGCTGTCAGGTGGAGTGGTGTTTAAGTCACTGGATCCAACATGGCCAGCTCCAAGGTTTGAGTCCTGAACCCAGTGGCTTGAAAATTATACTGAGTGCGTGTGTGTGCATGCCCAAAATTCCAAGAGTGAATCAGAGGGGAAGGGATTACAGCATGGCCATTCTCTCTAGGGAGGTAAGGAATGTGATTGCTCACTTTTCCTCTCACTCTCTCTCTCTGGCAAGTGCAAATGCCCTATGACAAAAAATCTTAAAAAAAAAAAGCACTTGTATCTTTTTTTTTTTTTGAGAGAGAGAGAGAGATGTTTGCTATAGGGTACACGCACTTGCCAGAGAGACAGAGAGACAGAAAGTGAGAAATCACCTCCCAAGGGGGATGACCATGCCACAATCCATTCTCCTCCAGTTTCCTCTTGGGATTTTGGGCATGCAGACACACATGTACGGCATGAGTTTTAAGCTGCTGGGTCCGGGACTCGAACCATGGTCAACTGCATGGGAGTACAACAACATAACTCTTACGCCATCTGCTGGTTTTAAGAGAGATTTTTGCTATGGGGTGCAGGTGCTTGCCAGAGAGACAGAAAGCAAGAAATCACTCCCCAGGGAGGACAGCCACTCTGCAATCCCTTCTCTCTTCTCTTGGGATTTTGGGTATGCACGCACATACACACAAAGTGAATTTCAAGCCGCTGGGTGCAGGACTTGAACCATGGTTGGACATGTGGGAGTCCAGCGACATAATCATTATGCTATCTGCTGGTTCCAACACCTATATCTTTTTAAAAGGGCTTTATTAAGATATTATTCACACACAATGCATGTAAGTGTACAACTTACTGTGCTTTACATATTCTCAGAGCTGTACAACAATCACAGTATTCAATTTTAACAGTTTTTTTTTAAAACTCTTCAGCCACTCCCCATTTCCTCTCAATCTTCCCAGCCCCTGGCAACCACAAATCTACTTTCTGTTTCTATATATTTGACTATTCTGGACATTTCATATAAATAGAATCAAACAGTTTGTGGTCTTCTGTGACTGGCTTCTTTCACTTAGCATACAGTTTTCAAGGATCATGTTTGGCACATATTAGTATACTCCATTCCATTTATTTATTTATTTATTTATTTATTTATTTATTTATGCTCTTTTATTTTTCCCAAATGAGAGAGTTTTTTTTAAAAGAATTATTTTATTTAACTTTATTTATTTATTTATTTATTTTAACTTCACCAGAGAGGGACAGAGAGAGAGGGAGGTGGGGAGAGAGAGAGAGAGGGAAAGTGAGAAACCAAGCCACCAGGTCTGGGACTCCAATTTCAGTCAGCCATGTGGGAGTCCACTGCCCTTAACCCCATGCCCCCTGCTGGCTCCTATACTCCATTTCCTTATATTGAATAATATTTGTATGCTCACACCACATTTTATTAATCTATTTATTAATTAATGGACTTTTGGGTTGATTCAATATTTGGCTATTATTAACAACGTTATCACAAGTTTTTAGTGGACATGTGTCTTCATTTTTCTTTACTTTTTTTTTTTTGAGAGGTTTTTGCTATAGGGCGCGTGCACTCACCAGAAAAACAGAGAGAGACAGAGAGACAGAAAGTGAGAAATCACCCCCCAGGGAGATGGCCATGCCGCAATCCCTTCTCCTCCATTTTCCTCTCGGGATCTTGGGTATGCACGTACACATGCCAGGCGTGAGTTTAAGCCACCAGGTCTGGGACTCGAACTGCGGTTGACTACATGGGAACTCAGCGACATAGCCATTACGTTAACTGCTAGTCCCATTTTTCTTCAATATATACCTAGGAGTGGAACTGCTCAGTCATATTGTTATTATGACTTTTTTTTTTTTTTACTTTGCTATAGAGTATGTGTACTCAACTGAGATAGAGAGAGACAAAGATGGGAAGGAAAGAGAAATCACTCCCCAGGGAGGATGGCCACACCTAAATCTCTTCTTCGTTCTCCTCTTGTGGTTTTGAATATGCACGCACATGCTCCCAGCTTGTTTTTCAAGCCACTGTGTCTGAGACTTGAAACATAGAGTCAACCATGTGGGATCCAGCTGCCTTAACCACCATGCCCTGCTGGCCCAACAATTTCAAGTCTTCAGGTCCATAAACATGTGATATCTTTGGATTTATTTAGGTCTTTAACCTCTTTCAAGAATTTTTTAAGTCTCCCCCTCCCCATCTTTCCCACCCCCACCCCCTGCTATAGGGCGCTTGAGCTCACCAGATAGAGAGACAAGAGGGAAAGTGAGAAACCACCATACCCCACCTCCTAGGATGGCCACACCTCAATCCCTTCTCCTTCTGGGATTTGGGGCACACATACAAATCTGTCCAGTGTGATTTTCAAGCCACCAGGTCCAGGACTCCAATTGCAATCAGCCATGTGAGAGGCCAGTGCCTTAACCAACACAACCAACTGTTAGCTCACTCAAAATTTTTTTTTAATTTAGTTTTTTGCACTTGCCAGAGAGACAGAGAGAGACAGAGAGACAGAAGACCACCTCCCGGGGGGATGGCCACGCTGCAATTCCTTCTTCTCTATTCTCCTTGCAAGATTTTGAGCATGCATACACTTCTTGTGCCCAGCTTGAATTTCAAGCTGCTGGTCCAGTCTTTTTTTTTCTTTTTTTTTTTAAAGAGTTTTTTGCTATAGGGCGCATGCACTCGCCAGACAGACAGAAACAGAGAGATAGCAAGAAATCACCCCGCAGGGAGGATGGCCACACAGCAGTCCCTTCTCCTCCATTCTCCTCTCGGGATCCTGGGCACGCACGCACGTGCGCCCGGTGTGAGTTTAAGCCACCAGGTCTGGGACATAGCTATTATGCTAACTACTGGTCCCGAGCTGGTCCAGTCTTTAACTGCGGTCAACCACATGAGAGTCCAGTGCCTTAACCATTACGCCACCTACTGGTCCTGCAACAATATTTTTATAGCTTTTAGAGTATGTTTTGCACTTCTTTTGTTAAGTTTATTTTGAAAAATTTTATTCTTTTTGATAGGGTTACAAATGGAATTATTTTCTTATTTAATTTTTAGTTTGTTTATTGCTAGACTCCCACATGGCCAACTGTGGTTTGAGTCTTGGACCTGGCGACTTGGTTTCACACTTTCTCTCTCTCTCTCTCTCACTATGTCCCTCTCTGGTCAAATAAAAATAAATGCATAAAGTCAAATAAAATAATTCTTTAAAAAAAGAAAATGTAGTAAAAATTACATTTCAGAAATTCAACTTGGTAGGGTCAGCAGGTGGGTGTGGAGGTTAAGGTGCTGGATTTCACATGGCCAAGTGCATGATTTGAATCCTGGACCTGGCGACTTGAACAACATGCCTGTGCATGTGTGCACATACCCAAGATCCCAGGAAGAGAGTAGAGAAAGAAGTGTAGCATAGCCATCCCACCTGGGAGGTGATTTCTCACTTTTTCTTCCTCTCTTTCTGTCTCTCTCTGGTGAACACATGTGCCTTATAGAAGAAAAAGGAAAAAAAAATTCAACTTGGGCCATCTTGTCTTGGTGGTTAAGGATCCCATATAGCTGACTATGCTGTTTGGGTCTTGGACACATCATCTTGAAAAACACATTGGGCAAAACAAAACAAACAAACAAACAAAAAACCACATTGAGCACGTGTGTGCATGTCCCAAATCCTAAGAGGAGAATGAAGGAGAAGGGATTTTGATGTGGTCATCCCCCTGGGGGGGGGATTTCTCATATTCCCTCTCGCTTCAAAATTGCATGTGCCCTATAGCAAATCCAAAAAAAAAAAAAAAAAAAAAAAAAAAAAAAAAAAGAAAAATATTCAACTCTGGGCCAGCCCTGTGCTTTAGTGGTTAAAGGAACTGGATCCCACATGGCTGACCATGGTTTGAATGCCATCCCAGTAGTGTGAAAAACACACCTGGAATGTGTGCATTCATACCCCAAATCCTTACAGGATGAAGAAATGGAGAATCTATTGTGGTGTGACCTTTCTTTTTCCTTTCCCCCTTTCTATCTCTCTCTGGAAAGCTCATGCTCTCCCTCTCTGGTCAAATTAAAATAAATAAATAAATAAATAAATAAATAAATAAAGTTAAATAAAATAATTCTTAAAAAAATAAAGAAAATTAAACTCCTTTTCCCTAATTCTATGACTAAATTGACTTACTTTTAAGAATGAAAGAAGGAAAAATAAATGTGGCAGAATAATTAGTATCAATTGTTTAATTGTAAGTAGCATTTTGTTATAAGTCAAACACTAGTGAAATTGGTTGTGTTGATTGAATCTCCTTTGAACAAAATGATTAAAAGTGACTTTTTTTTGAACTTGAAAAGCAGGGCATTACGATTCAGGACTGCGATAAAACTGCCATTTACTATCCCATGATGCCCTTCTAGAACCTGTCATATGGTCTTTCCTTTGACATGTAATTATAAATTTGTATCCTGAGAAGATGTGGAAATTAGGGCCATGGTGTGGTGATTAAGGCATCTGGATCTCACATGGCTGATTTCAGAGTTTGAGTCCTGGACTCAGCAACTTGAAAAACACACCAGGCATGCTTTCTCCAAATCCCAAGAGCAGAACAGAGGAGAATGGTGTGGTGTGGCATCCCCACAGAAGAGTGACTTCTCACTTTCTCTCTAGCTCTCTCTGGGCGAGCACATGAGCACTACAGCAAACTAAAAACAAAGCAAAATAAAGGAAAAGAAAGCAAAGAAGATGTTGGAATTAAAGTACCCATATCAAGTTCATACTGTAGACTGCTCTTTTTCTCTTTCTGTGGGACCAAACTATCCCAGATGTCCAAGTAGGAACCTTATATTGCTGTGGTCTGCCAGGCTTTGGGTTTCGCTACATGAACACACAACCACAGTAGCGCTTTCAGATAACTTAGAATCCTCTCTTATTTCCTACACATTACTGTGTTTGTGCCTTCTTCATTTTAAAATTTATTTATTTATTTATTTATTTATTTATTTATTTATTTATTTTAGAGATTTTCGCTATAGGGCATATGCACTCATCAGAGAGACAGGGAGACAGAAAGTGAGAAATCACCCTCCGGGGAGGATGGCCATGTAGCAATCCATTCTCCTCCATTCTCCTCTCGGGATTTTGGGCACACATGCACATGGGCTCGGCGTGAGTTTTAAGCCACTGGGTTCAGAACTCGAACTGTGGTTAACTACATGAGAGTCCAGCAATGTAACCATTACACCATCTGCTGGTCCCAAACATTTATTTATTTATCTATTTATATGTTGTCATTTTCAAGCTATTGTATCCAGGACTTGAGCTGCAGTTGGCCATGGGGGAATCCAGCACCTTAGCCACCATGTGTTAGTATCAATTGCCTTCTTTCTACTATTTTTTAGTGGTTCTTTCTTCTCTCACAGCTCTCAGCTCTGAAACTTGCATTTTTCTGTCCTTTTTTTTTGGAAGGAGCTGGTTCATTTAACTGGAAAACCTCTACCCTCAGGTGCCTTTTCTCTTATCTCCAGGTCCTTAGGTCATATTGGCTGTCCTCTGTAAATTTGAAGAATTTGTAGTTAAGGAGACATAATTTAGGTAAAGTGCTATAGACCTTTTATTAGAAAGTTAGTATTCTTGGGACCAGCAGTAAGTGTAATGGCTATGTCGCTGGACTCCCATGTAGTTGACCGCGGTTCGCTTCCCAGACCCGGTGGCTTAAAACTCACGCTGGGAGCATGTGCATGCGTGCCCAAGATCCCGAGAGGAGAACGGAGGAGAAGGGATTGTGGTGTGGTCATCCCCCCTGAGGGGTGATTTCTCGCTTTCTGTCTCTCTGTCTCTCTCTGTCTGTCTCCTAGCACACACACCCTATAGCAAAAAAACCTCTCCAAGAAAAAAAAAAAAGAAAGCATTCTTGGGGCCAGCGGGTGGTATGGTGGTTAAGGTGCTAGACTCCCACATGGTTGACTGTGGTTCGAGTTCCAGACCTGGTGGTTTACTTTCTCACTTTCTTCTTTCTATATTTGTCTTTCTCTCTCTTTTTCTCTCTCTCTTTCTGATGAGCGCATGTGTTTTGTAACAAATTTTTAAAAATAATGATAATGGTAATAAAATTAAATAAATTTTTTTTTTAAAAAAAGAAGGTTAGCATTCTTAATCTAAGAGTTTATTAAAGGCTAGTAGATGGATGAGGAACTAGTGGATTAAATCTAATTGAACTTCTAAAAACCTTTTGAGTTTTTAAAATTTTTTCTTTAACTTTTTTAAAAAGAATTATTCATTTAATTTTATTCATTCATTTAGTCATTTTCATTTGACCAGAGAAAGACAGACACACAGAGAAAAGGAAAGTGAGAGAGCAAGCCACCAGGTCTGGGACTTGAACTGTGGTCGGCCATGTGGGAGTGTCCAGCGCCTTATTTCTTTCCCTCTCTCTCTCTCTCTCTCTCTCTCTCTCTTGTCTTTCTCTGGTCAAATTAAAATAAAGTTAATGAATAAATAAAATTAAAATAGATAATTCTTTTTTTAAAAAAAGACTTATTCATTTTATATATTTATTTATTATTTTAAAAATTTTTAAATAAAGTTTATTTATTATTTGTTTAATTTTATTTATTCATTCATTTATTTTAACTTGGCCAGAGAGAGACACAGAGAAGGAAAGAGAGAGAAGGAAAGTGAGAAAGGAAGCCACCAGGTCCTGGATTCAAACCATGGTCAGCCATGTGGGAGTGTCCAGCACCTTAACCACCACACCACCTGCTGGTGCCTGTTAGTTTTAAATTTGGCCAGAGAGAAAGGGAAAGTGAGAAAGCAAGCCACCAGGTCTGGGACTAAAAATGCAGTTGGTCATGTGAGAGTCCAGCCCCCAATTTTTTCCTTAAATTTACCAGAGAGCACATGCACTCACCAGAGAGAGAGAGAGAACGAGAGAGAATGAGAAAGTACTCCTCATTAGGGATGGTTACACTGCAATTCCTTCACCATTTCTCCTTCCTTTTGGGGTTTTGGTCATGCATGCACACACGTGCTCAGTTGTTTTATAGGACGCTGGGTCCCAGACTGAAACTGCACAGTTGGCCATATCGGATCTAGCCATCTTAAGCACCACATCACTGGATGGCCCGTATTTTGTCATTTTAGACAGAGTCTCCTTATGTTCTCTATGCTGGCCTCAAACTCTCCGTCCTCCTGCCTCAGTCTCCCAAGTAGCGGCGATTACAGGCGCATGCTATGGTGTCCCCCACAGCTGAAGAAGTTTGCCAAGCAGAACAACTGTAGAGCAAAAGATACAAGGAAAAAGAAACTGTATCGGTCTCAAATAGCCAGTGTCAAATGAGTCAGACCCTGAGATGTGTTGCCATTTCCATCTGGCTATGCTGCTGGTGGGTCTGATTGCATGTCCCGTGATCTGACTCATATGATGCTAACTTTGGGAGATCAATAAACTGCCCTCCTTTTTTTCTCATAAAGACCAGCATTTAATAAGATATAGATACTGGGGTTAGAAGAGAAATATAATAAAATAAACTACATTTGAAAAGGTCTGCCTAATGAGGAAAACACATATATGAACATGATTATTTTGTGACCTAAGAAATGCTGTATTAGATACATAACCAGAAGAACTAGACGCTGGCACGCTGGTAGTCCCAGCTATTCTTGAGGCTGAGGCAGGATGATACAAGTTTGCGGTCAGTGTGTACAACATTGTCCTGAAACTCTGTCTCTTAAAAAAGAAAGAGAAAGGCCACAAGATGGTGTAGCAGTTACGTTGCTGGACTCCCACATGGCCAACCATGGTTTGAGTCCTAGACCTGGTGGCTTGAAAATCACACCAGGTGGGGTCAGTGGGTGGCATGATGGTTACGGTGCAGGATTTCTAAGTGGACGATGGAGGTTCGAGTCCTGGATTTGGCAGCTTACTTTCTCATTCTCCTTTTCTCTCTTTCTCTTTCTGTCTCTCTCTTGTCAAATTGAAGAATAACAATAAATAAATTAAATTAAAGAGAGCAAGATAACATAGGAAAATAAAAAAAAATATAATTTAAAAAAAGAAAACAAAAGAAAATCATGCTAGGTATGTGTGAGTGTGTGGCCAAGATCAGAAGGGAGAATGGAGAAGGCACTGAGCTGTGGCCACTCCCCTGGAGGGTGATTTCTCACTTTCCCTCTCACTGTCTCTGTTTCTTTCTCTCTCTGGCAAGCACATGTGCCCTAAGGCAAAAACCTTTTTTTAAATTTTTTTTTAAAAAAGGAGGGACCAGCAGGTGGCGTGGTATTGAGTCCCAGACCTGGAGGCTTGCTTTCTCACTTTCTCTCTCTCTCTCCTTCCCTTTATTTATTTATTTATAAATAAATAAATAAATAAATAAATAAAATAAACAAATAAAGTTAAATAAAATAATTCTAAAAAAAAAAGAAGGAAAAGAAAGAGAGACAAAGAGAGAAGAGATTAACACTATCTGGGTAATGAAAAGAGTCAGGGATGGTTTTTCAGAAGTGATATTTAAGATGGGACTTTGTAATGAATGATAAAGTTTTAAAATTAATTAATTAATTAAA
>NW_006159640.1:3968055-3969227 GCF_000334495.1 Tupaia belangeri chinensis
AATATGACATTCCAGTCAAAGCCCTGTCCAGTAATGAGTATTTCCAATTCCTGATTCAATGCAGCAAGCATTACTTATACAAATAACTCTTCTGCCACAAAATAAGAATATTCCCAAATATTTTCCAATTCCAGAGGGGTCAGGAAGGAAGAAAAGTTTGTGTTTCCATTTAAAGAAACAAACAAGAAGAAAAAAATATTTTAACAAATCGCTGAACCTATCAACAGTTCAAAAGAAAGCAAAATCCTTAAATTGGGAAAACAAAGCATAGTAAGAAAAATCAGTAATGTTTTACTCAAAAGTCATAAAATTCTGTATCACCAGTTCAGTTTTTTTTTTTTTAATTACTTGATTTTATTTTACACTAGGTACTGGGCACCGAGCAATCCTCCTTAATAAAGTTGACAGCTTTGCTCAGAACATTTTTAATAATGCACATTAAAAAAAGTATTCATCTTACAAATTGTTCTGCACTCCAAATATACAATAGCTTGGAAAACAACATTTAGAAAATAAAAGCCAATGTAAAAAGGCAGATTAAAACAACTAGAACAGTACAAATTTTAAATGGCTCAGATGTTAGTTTTCTTAATACATCATCAATGTCAGAAATCTGTTCCTTCAGCTGCTTCCATTGCTCTGGATCTGAAGAAATACCTTTTCTTCCTGGTTTCATTTCACCTTCTGGATCCATCCAATATTCCCTGGTATCAGTTAGAACTTTCCCTTTAAAATCCCGAACACTGACATGTCTCATTTTCCCAATTTGAAACATGTTATCATCTCTGCTGCTGCTGCTCTGTTTGGAAGATGACAGCGTTCTAGAAGTTTCACCAGTCTTTTGCTTCTTTACAGGTTTTTCTGGAGCAACTCGCTTTTTCCTCTTCAACTTCTTGTCAATTTCACTGTCGGAATCACTGCCAGAAGAGCTTGATGAAACAAGTTCCTTTGATTTAGGCATTGCTCCGCTCCTGCTATCCAACAACCTCCTGCTCTTTCGCTCCCGAATCTCACGAGTTCAGTTTTGTGTGTGTGTACATGCGTGTGTTTGTTTGTTTGCAGTTTATAATCTTTACTTAGTCATACAACATAAAAAAATGGAAACCTTCACGAATTTGCATGTCATCCTTGTGCAGGGGCCATGCTAATCTTCTCTGTATCGTTCCAATTTT
>NW_006159640.1:3969446-3975014 GCF_000334495.1 Tupaia belangeri chinensis
AAAACTCCTTTCAGAACTTCTTAACGAGTGGGTTTGCTATTGGCAAATTCTTTCAGGTCTTGTTTACCTGAGAATATTTTTTATTCTTTCTTTCCATATGAAAGATAATCTTGCCATTTTGGTTGAAACTGTTTTTCACTTAATACTTTGAATATATTTTCCCATTCTTTCCTTGTCCTCATTGTTTCCAATGAGAGGTCTGATGTTAGCCTGATTGGATAACCTTTATAAGTAACCAGATGTTTCTCTCTTACCAATTTTAGTATCTTTGTTTGTGGATTTGGCCAGTCTGCCTATGATATGCCTTGGAGAAGATCTTCTTGGGTTGATTCTATTAGAGTTCCTTTGTATTTCTTAGGTCTGGATATTTGAGTGCCTCTCTAGATTTAGAAAGATCATCAATGCCCATATTAGTTTCTTCACCTTCTGGGATACTCATTATCCAGATATTTAGGCACTTAATGGTGTCTAGTATTTCTCGTACAGTATTCTCATTTGGGAGGGTTATTTTCTCAGTTTTTGTTGTTGTTGTTTTTCTAAATTAGAGGTTTTGCCTTCAACATCCGAGATTCGATCTTCTGCATGGACTAACCTGCTTTTAATACTTTTGAGGGGGGTTTTGATTTCCTGAATGGCAGCCTCCATCTCTTTTAGCTCCATTTGATTTTTTATGGTGTATATTTCCTCTTTCAGATCCTGCAAGAACCTCCTCATCTCCTGAACTCGTCTCTTTCCTCCTGCATCTTTTGGAGTTCATTGTCTCTCAGCTCTTGTATCTCATTTAGTTTTGTCACTATGAATATTCTGAATTCTCTATTGGACATTTCCATGAGTTCCACGGTACCGTCTTTGGATGATGGAGGATTGTTCTTTTCCCTTAGGGGAGAAATATTTTCTTGGTTTCTCATGTTTTCTTGTGCTTCTGCGGTGGTTTCTGGCCATTCTGTGACAAAATCTCTCCTCCACTTGTCTGAATATTTTGGGAGTCTAGACGATGAAGTTTAGAGCATAGCTTCCCTAAACACGGCAGGCCAACATGGCTTCTTGTCTATTTCGGGAGTCTATGAATATTAAGGTTTTTTTCTGTTTGTTTGTTTTCTTTTCTTTTTTTTTTTTTTTTGAGAAGTTTTTGCTATAGGGCACGTGCGCTCGCCAGACAGACAGAGAGAGATAGAGAGACAGAAAGCGAGAAATCACCCTCCAGGGGGGATGGTCACGCCACAATCCCTTCTCCTCCATTCTCCTCTCGTGATCTTGGCCACGCACGCACACGCGCCTGGCGTGAGTTTTAAGCCACCGGGTCCAGGACGCGAACCGTAGCTGACAACGTGGGAGTCCAGCAACATAGCCATTACGCTAACTGCTGGTCCCAAGGTTTTAAGTAGTCAATAAATAGTATCCTCTTTTTCCACTTCATATTGGGTTGTCGGAAAAGTCAAGACATATTTTTCTGTGCAAAAATGTGCCATGACCTTTCTGATGACCCTGTAGTTTTGAACCAATTGAGAAATAAGGCACAGGAAACAAGTAAGCAAAGATGAAAACATCAGCATCCTTACTGATGAAACTGTTCAGTGGACATGGGTTCAGATCTGCAGCCAAGTGGGCCTTTCAAAGGTCTGAATCAGAGACTTACCTAGCCTAGCAATCTAGGCCACTCCACAAAATATACCCTCTCTGAAGACAGGCTGCCTTTAAAAGTGGGAACCAGAAGGGCCAGCCCATGGCATCATGGTTATATCATTGGACTCTCACATGGTCCACAGCGGTTTGAATCTGGGCCGTTGGCTTGAAATTCACACCACGCACGTGTGTATATGCGCCCAAGATCCCAGGAGGAGAATGGAGGAGAAAACACTGTGGCATGGCCATCCTCCCTGGGGAGTGATTTCTCACTTTCCCTTTCACTGTCTCTGTCTCTCTTTCTGGTGAGCACATATGCTGTATGGCAAAAACTTCTAAAAAAATAAAAAGATGGAACCAGGAAGAGTTGAGCCATATATAAACAGTATCTTCTCTCATAGATATTAGTCATGTTCATTATTTTTTTTCTGTAGAGAGCAGTAGTGGGAGGCAGAGAGAGAACAGAGGTTTACTCCTTAACAGTGGACATTGGTCTGCTGTCAACTGTGGAGATCTGTCATTCTCTGTGACATACAGTTCTATTGGGACTGTGCATAAGAATTACACTCCACTCCTGAGTACGGAGGTGGGCATTGGTACCCCATAACCCTGTGGGAGCACAGGTCTCACCAGGGTCATCCAGAGTCATCATATGAGAATATATATATGGACAACAGATGACAAGCTTGATAGGTATGATAAGCAGAGACGAGCAAGGCCAAGAGAGAGCCCCAAAGACATTGTTTGAACGCTGTTTCTTTTATTTTTCTTAAAGTTTATTTATGTATTTCTTCTATGAGCAAGAAAGAGAGAAACAGCACCCCAAACAGGATCTTTTTTTTTTTTTTTTTGGAGAGATTTTTCGCTATAGGGCGCGTGCGCTCGCCAGACAGACAGAGAGAGACATAGAGAGAGAAAGCGAGAAATCACCCCCCAGGGGGGATGGTCACGCCACAATCCCTTCTCCTCCATTCTCCTCTCGGGATCTTGGGCACGCACGCACACGCGGCCGGTGTGAGTTTTAAGCCACGGGGTCCGGGAGGTGAACCGCGGTCAACTACGTGAGAGTCCAGTGACATAGCCATTACGCTAACTGCTGGTTCCCCCAAACAGGATCTTGATGCATTGATCTGCTCCCAGTCTTCAGCCAGCCCTGGGTCATCATGGACAAGCATGTGCCCAGAGTATTTAAGGAAGAACTTCAGACTTGAACCGGCGACTTTCATGTGGGATTACCTGACTGAGCATTGCATTTTTACCTTCACATCAGACTCTGGCCTTGAACATTGTAACATGTTTCATCTTGCACTTTCCAGTTATATGAGCCCGTATTGTCTTTTTATTTTTCTTATAGTAGTTTGAATTTGATTTCTGTTACTTGCAATAAAAAAAGTCCTGTTTAATACAGTCTCGAAACATGAGCGAGCGTTTTTAGACTAGGAAGGGAAGTTGCATTTCAGATAAAAGAAACAGCATGGGCAAAAAGCCTGGAGGTTTGAAATGTTCAGTTGTGGCTAACGTAATGCCAAACAAAAGGGAGAAAATTGACAATGAAATAAAACATCTATGTGGAACAGTGTTGTAAACATCCATTGCTAATAAAATAATTTTAAAAATTAAAAATGAAACATTTTCTTAATATTTTAACAAGACTCCCAAACCAACAGTCACCACTCTTACTCCTTTTTAAATTGAAAATAAAATAAGGACGCCTGTTATAGCCATTATTATTTAATATTGTCTTGGATGTTCTGGCCAGTGCAGTAAGATTTGAAACAGAAATAAGGAATATTTGAAGAGACAAAAATACTTGCAGATGATGTGATTGTATACTTACGTGTTCTCCAGGCAAGGGAAATATACAAAAATCAGTGGCAGTCTTCTACACTATAAATAACCAGTTAGAAGATCCAATGAAAGAGATCCAGGTACATAATAGTAAGATATCTCTATCTATCTAATACTTCAGAATAAACCCAATGAGAGATATGTATGACCTAATAAAAACTATAATACTTAACTGAAAAATATAAAATGACTTTAATGGACAGACATCTTTTGTTTCTGGATAGAATGACTAAATATAAGAATATTAGTTTTGAGGATCAGCAGATGACATAATGGTTACATTGCTGGACTCCACGAAGTCGACCGTGGTTCGAATCCCAGAACTGGCGGCTTAAAAACTCAAGCCAGGCACGTGTATGTGTGCCCAAAATCCTGAGAGGAGAATAGAGGAGAAAGGATTGCAAAGTAGTCATCCCCCAGGAGGTTATTTCTCACTTTTTGTCTGTCTGTCTCTCCAGTGAGTGCATGCACCCCAAAGCAATAATATCCCTCAAAAATAACAATAATAATAATAATAATAATAATAACTGAACAAATAATTCTTTTAAAAATGTATTATTTATTTATCTGCTGTGATTTTCAAACTCTGGGGTCTAGGACTCGAACTGCAGTTGGCCATGTATGAATACAACACCCTAACCACCACACACCACCTGCTGGCCCCAAACAAATAATTCTTACAAAAAACAAAAACAAAAACAAAAACAAACAAACAATCAACCACAGGGCTTATGAGTAAATTGGGATTAGAGGCACGACATTACAAATTTTTGTCAGTGACACATACAAAAAGATGACTTGAGGCCAGCAGATGATGTAATGATTACATCACCAGACTCCCACATGGCCAACTGTGGTTCAAGTCCCAAACCTGGTGGCTTCAAACTCACGCTAGGCTTCAAACTCATGCCAGGTGCATATGAGTGTCTACCCAAGATCCCAGGAGAAGAATGGAGAAGGGGTTGTGGCATAGCCATCCCCCCCAGGAGGTGATTTCTCACTTTCCCTCTCACTGTCTCTGTCTCTCTCCAGTGAGCTCACATTCCCTAAAGCAAAAACTTCTTAAAAAATAGATAAGAACTTAAGGAAAATAGTGTCACAATTTTTCACATGTTAAATGATAAGAAATATACAAATTTTACAATGAACATGCCAGTTTTCCTTGAAAAAGATTCTAAGTTTGCTTGTGGAAGGGGGTGTTGAAGGGATGTAGTTCGTGAGTTATCGTGAAGTGGTAGGAGGGTTATCTCAAATCTGATGGAGAATTGTAGCACCAGATGTAGATGAGTATGGCTCAGAACCCACATGGCAAACTGATGTAGCTGATAGATGTTTGCAGTGTATACATGCATTCATTATATTATCTACCTGGTTTATCTGGGCACAGTTTTCTGCATTTGCCTGTTTCCCACAGTTGAAATTGCACAGCACACATAAGTAAAGGCAAATTTTGCATTCTGTTCTAATGACTGCCCAATAAATATATCAACCACCTTGAAACAAATCTGCATTTCCAAAACAAACTTTATAAGGAATTTGACTGTAATAGAATTATTGCGCTTTGAAAAAGCGTCTGGACCTGGTGGCTTAAAACTCACGCCGGGTGCGTGTGCGTGCCCAAGATCTCGAGAGGAGAATAGAGGAGAAGGGATTGTGATGTGACCATCCCCCCTGGGGGGTGATTTCTCGCTTTCTGTCTCTATGTCTCTCTGTCTGTCTGGCGAGTGCACGCATCCTATAGCGAAAACCTCTCCTCCCCACCCCCCCCAAAAAAGATTATAGCCAAAACCCCTCCTCCCCCCCCCCCCCCCAAAAAAATTGCTTGGAGTACTTTATAAAAGTAACAAGTCAGGGCTGGCAGGTGGTGTAGTGGTTGAGGTGCTGGACTCCCACATGGCTGACTGTTGTTCAAGTTCCAGACCTGGCAGCTCACTTTTCCTTTCTGTCTCTCTCTGGTTAAATGAAAAAAAAAAATTAAATATAATAAATAATTCTTTTTTTTTGGGGGGGGAGAGATTTTTACTATAGGGTGCGTGCGCTCGCCAGACAGACAGAGAGAGACAGAGAGACAGAAAGCGAGAAACCACCCCCCAGAGG
>NW_006159640.1:3976554-3980398 GCF_000334495.1 Tupaia belangeri chinensis
TTTTAACATTTTGAACTTTTCCCTTTATAATTAATATTTATAATACACAATTATAATGAATAATTATATATAGTAATTATAATAAAATAATTAATAAACTCTGGAGTTTTACTTTGTGAGCATGTGAATATTCTGTTTCTGAACACTCAAGGATCATCTATCGATGATCTATTGATCCTTTTCTGAATCAGTTATTATTTTGATGAGCATAAAATTGTGATTTCTTTCTTTTTCAATCCTCACCTGAATTACATTTGTTATTTACTTTCTTTCTGCTTTCTTTAGGTACAATTGGCAAACAACAATTGTATGTTTTAAAGATGTATAGTACTATGCTTTGATATATGCATATCAAATATCATATATGTTGTGAAATGATTACCATAATCAATAACATGTCCATCACATCACAGTTACCTTTCTTTTCCTTATTTCATTTTCATTTTAGTTTGGTTCTGAGAACATTTAAGATCTAGTTCTAGTACATTTCAAATATATACCAAGTACATACAGTTTTATTAACTGTACCAAGTATAATACAGTATTATTAACTATAGTCACCATGCTGTGCATTAGCTCTCCAGAATGTATACATCTTCACAATTGAAACTTTTTATCCTTTGACCAGCATCTAGGCAAATTTATGGAGACAGAAAGTAGATCTGTGGTTGCCTAGGGCTGGAGGGATGTTTTGGGAGGAAACGAGGAGTGACTGAGACTGAGTACAGTTTCTTCTTGGATGATGAAAATGTTCTAAAATCAATTGTAGTGAAGGATGCACAACTCTATAAGTATACTAAACTCTATTGAATTATGCGCTTTAAAAGAGTAAATTTTATAGCATATGATTTTATCTCTGTGACCTTATGATTTAGAATGAGATATATATATATATATGTATATATATGTATATACATGCATATATATATACGTATATACATACATATATATACACACACACGTATTTTATTTTTTTAACTTTTTTTTCCATAAGGTGAGTGCACTTTCCAGAGAAAGATAGAGATAGAGACAGAGAAAGAGCAAAAGTGAAAAATCATTCCCTGGGGGAATGGTCATGCCGCAATCCCTTCTCCATTCTCTGCTAGAGATTTAGGCATGCACTTGTCTGCTACGTTTTTCAAGCTGCTGTGTCTGGGACTCAAACCACAAAGTCAGCCATGTAGGATCCAGCACCCTTACCACCATGCCACCAGATGTTCATTGATTTATACATATATATATAAAATATGAGTCCAGCACCTTAAGCACCATATCACCTGCATGCTCTGATATATAAAATATATGTATATCTTTTTTGTTGTTTTGTTTTTAAAGAATTATCTTATTTAACTTTATTTATTATTATCATTATTATTTTTCAGTTTGATCAGAGAGAGAGAGAGAGAGAGAGAGAGAAAGTGAGAAAGAAAACCACCAGGTCCAAGACTTGAAACGTGGTGTGGTAGGCCATGTGGGAGTCCAGCGCCTTTAACCACCGTGCCACTTGCTGGCTCCCGAAAAAAAAAATATATATATCTTAAGGGACTTCAAAAAGTTTGTTAGAGAGACCAGCAGACAGTGTAGTGGTTATGTTGCTGGATGTTGCTGGACTCCCATGTAGTTGACTGCGGTTTGAGTCCCAGACCTAGTGGCTTAAAACTCATGCTGGGTGCATGTGCAGTCCTGCCCAAGATCTTAAGAGGAGAATGGAGGAGAAGGGATTGCGGAATGGCCATCACCCCAGGTGGTGATTTTTGGCTTTCTGTCTCTCCAGTGAGTGCATGCACCCAGTAGCAAAAAACTCTCTCTCTCTCAAAAAAAAAAAGTTTGTGGAAAAAGAGAAATTAAAATGTAAGTTTATTTTGGTACAAAAAAATGGAATTCATGAATAATGTGCATTTCCATGAACTTTTTTGAAGATTCCCCAGTATCTTCCTAGCACTCAGTCCCTAAAACCCTTTGAATCTCCAAAGTGATTAGAGTCTTTTTGTATGCTATTGATATGAATAATGACTGGGAGCTCCTGGATAGCTTGAGGGGACAGGTCTTGACTTGTTACTAGGGGAAACCAATCAAGTGATTAGTGGGTTTTCAAGAGGTATTATGTACAAATGGGGTAATACATTTATTAACATTGCACTACCTAGGTGGTCTCCACATGAGTCCCTGACTTTACTTTCTGCTTCTCTTTAGGTCCTAATGCTTATACATCCTTTATCCTTCAAGGCTCAGTTTAAAGTTCTTGCCAACCTCCCTCTCCTAACTCCTTTATATATTCCTCTTTGTATTTCTGACTTCTTCCCCTGCATATTTACACCACCATTTGTTAATATTGTAATCCAATCAATCACTTTGGCTAAGCAACCAAATCATTATTATCATACACATGTGCAGGAAGGAAGACTTGCCCTTATAATTTCATCTAAGCATCACAAACAACCCCTTGAAATATGTATATTATATTCAGAAACCACGATTCAGGGATATCAGGTAATTTGCTCAAGGCCAAGTGATTTAGCTGGGACTTTAACCAGGTGTGATTCCACACACCCCAACCTCTACGTAATACTGTTGTGATTGTATTGTGTGTGCCCCCTCCTCCTCCACATTACATTAAGATTTAGGAGGGCCAGTATTTTGTTTTGTGTTTCCTTTGAAGTTTCTTCATTGCTATATTCTCTGCTATATAAAGTCAGTGTTCAATAAGTAAAAATGCCTAAATGGAGCTGCAGCTAGCTGAAAACATCAATTACTTCAAATAATGATTAGATTTTAGATTCATGAGTGAAATCTTCATAATGGATCATTAAAGAAGATGAGGATATTTGGGTCCATCCTTAAACCTTGAGATGTCTTTGTGGAGGAGACCCACACCTTCACAATCCTCCTTATCCCCTTCTAAGAAATTGGGCCAGGCAGAGTATGGGTCTGACTCAGTATGATCATTCTTAGATTTTTAGCTCAAGTCTCCTAGTCACCTCTAGCCTAAAAGGGTCTGCTTCCCTGCTGGTACAATTCCCAGTTGGGCTTTGCTTACAGCCACACCTTTTTTTCTTGTGGATTTGAATGAGGTATGGTACCCATGGGGTGAGGGGGGGGGCACAAGGCCTTAAAGTCCGATAGGACAGGTTTTAGCAGTAAGCTGATTAGCAGTAATTATGGTGTAGTGTCAGGCAAGTCATGCCTCTGAGCCTTAGCTTTACTCATCAGTAAAAAGGAATTAAACAAACTCCCTCTTCCAATATTTTGGCAGTCATAATTTCCTATTAATTAATTAATTAAAAAGTTTTTGCCTTAGAGATTATGTGCCCACGGTGGGGTGGTGGGGGAGAATAATGAGAGAGAAAGTGAGAAATCACCCGGGGTGGGGGGGGGTAGGCACAATCCCTTCTCCTCCTCCAGTTTCCTCTACATACACACACACACACACACACACACACACACACACACAGGCACCCTGCGTGATTTTCAAGCCACCGGGTCTGGGACTCAAACCATGGTTTGCCATGTGAAGTCCAGTGACATAACTGTTATGTCATCTTTTGGTCCCCAGAATGTCCTATTTAATAGTTTAGAAATAGTTTATAGGCAGTTTGTGAAGAAGTCATGGCCTAGAAATCTACATGGAATTAACTATCTGTTTACAGGTGGTTTGAAACCATCTTCCAGTCTCTTGTTTACTGCCTCAAAAACACCCATAGTTGAGAGTGAGAGCTCGGGGATCAGGGTCACAATTGTTGACCATAATCCGGTATGGCCCTTGGAAAATATTTGGATGTGAGGGAATTATGCACAGACAAAAAAAGAGAAGAAAGATTGAGGGAAAGTGAGATGGAGACTGTTT
>NW_006159640.1:3980419-3980745 GCF_000334495.1 Tupaia belangeri chinensis
CCCACACACACACTAACTCCCAACCCCCCACATCCTCCCTGCCCCCTCCTCTCCAGCCAGGCTCAGAATCACTGATTCTAACAAGACACAAAGGTGGAAAATCCCATGGGGTCTCCGGTCAGGAAGCGTCTTACAGGACCTGGGAGGAAAACGGGGGAAGGCTACCCTCCCCTCTTTCTCGCTCCTGGTCACGTCACGCCACGCTTGCTGTTGCGGGTGGGAAGCGGTCTCACGCCCCACGCAATCCTTTTTGCCAAGCCGAAGAGTAAGTGAGTGAGTGTGTGTGAGTGTAGGGAGGCGGGTTAGGGGTGGGATCCCGTGACGGT
>NW_006159640.1:3980805-3981816 GCF_000334495.1 Tupaia belangeri chinensis
GGAAGCCAGAGAAGCCGAACTCGCAGCCCCAACCTAACTCGGTTTAACTGAACCTCGCCATCCAGATCCGAGAACATTCGCTCCCTGGGCTTGCAACAGCTCTCTGGTAAGCCTTCAGGGCCGACACGTGTGTCGGAGGGGGGACGGCGAGGGTCCCGCATACCTCAGGCTCTGTGGCAACCATGGCATGCAGTTGCATCAACGCGGCCGTGACCTGTTGCTGGCAAGACCCCCTCCCCTGCAGCCAGGGCTCTCATCTCTGTCCTAGCCCCATACTGTTTCTAGATGGGGACATAAAAATCTGGGAGCCGAGTCGAGGTCATCGGGCGGAACCCCTCCTCTCTACCAACCTGAGGGTGAGAGTAATCTTGGCTGCTCTGGGGCCCCTCTCGGGGCGCGTCTCCAAATCTTTGGATGCCGAAGCCCCGCCTCACTGTTGATGCTTGTAGGTCAGCCTAGCCGGCGGGAGGAAGTGGGGGGACATTTGCTTTCTCCCCTGAGCGACGGCAGCGCCAGTTAAACGGCGTGGGCTTGGTGAGAAGGGCCGAAATTGAGTCCGTACTCACTTCTGATCTGCAGCCGAGGTCAATTCCCTCTCCTAGGCAGGCTGGGGGCCATGTCTATTTGGGAACCTGGGGATGAGCGCTGAAAGGGATCGTGGATGTTGGGTGTGAGAAGAGAGCTCTCCCCAGAGTTGCTGGCCTCTCCTGGCTTTAGTTTTGCTTAATTCCTCTCCCCAGAGTTGCTGGCCTCTCCTGGCTTGAGTTTTGCTTAATTGTCAAGACGCCACACACCAGGTAACCCCGACACATTATATTTCAGGGTTCCTGGGTTGGGGTCCAGGAAAAACCCTCTAGATTCCTGGCGGGAGAAATAAGAGGTCTATATTGACTAAGCACTTAATAGGTGCCCACCAGTGTACCACAGGGAGAGCTTTTACGCCTTTTTCTGAAATGAGTCCTTCCAACAACCTCATGTACTGTTATAATTTCAATGTGTAGGGGCGGGGGC
>NW_006159640.1:3981885-3991012 GCF_000334495.1 Tupaia belangeri chinensis
CTGCACCAAAATTTGTACTTTGATTACATTTTCCCACCAACTTAAATTTATTTTTTAAAAACTTGGTTTCACGAACTTTTTGACATCCCCTCTATACATGAACAAACTGAGGTTAGAGGTAAGGTGACTTGCCTTTGTCCCTTGAATATGTCCCCCACTCCGGTTTCCCCATAGCTCCTTTCCTTGGTGGAATGGGTCTTGTAATTCACTTTTAGAGCTTAGGGATAATGAGCCCTATTGAAGGGCTTTTGTCTTGTTTTTCACCAGATCCTAGCATACTCTTCAATTCCAGCTAGAATGCTGTGGCAGGCACTTCGCAGATTTGGTCAAAAGCTGGTACGCAGACGTACACTGGAGCCAGGCATGGCTGAAACTCGCCTTGCCAGATGCCTGAGCACTCTGGATTTAGTGGCGCTGGGTGTGGGCAGCACACTGGGTGCAGGCGTGTATGTCCTGGCTGGTGAGGTGGCCAAAGAAAAAGCAGGACCATCCATTGTGATCTGCTTTTTGGTGGCTGCTCTGTCGTCTGTGTTGGCTGGGCTGTGCTATGCGGAGTTTGGTGCCCGAGTTCCCCGTTCTGGTTCTGCGTACCTCTACAGCTATGTCACTGTGGGCGAACTCTGGGCCTTCACCACTGGCTGGAACCTCATCCTCTCCTATGTCATCGGTGAGATGGTGGGACAGGGAGGGAACTACACAGCCAGTGAGGGGACTTTGGGTCAGAAAATCTGGGTGGAATAGTGAAGCTAAAATAGTCTTTATCATCCACAGGACTTAACCACTACATTTATGTGTTTGTTGGGTGTCTGGGGGGGTTGAAGGTGTGGAGAGGTTGTTAATCCTATTAACTTCTGTCCTGGTTTCCTGAATTTAGTGACTGGTTTTGGTTCTTGAAAAGTGGGTGTAGATGATTGTTGATGAGGACGTGTATAGTATTCTCAACTGAGCTTGACTGAGGTGTATATCATGCTGGGTAGAGTCTCTTTATAATCTAAATGATCTATAGCAATTAAATGTGTAAATAATAACTGACATTAATAAATTTAAAAATCAAAAAGGAAAAATAAGTATATACCTTTTAGAAAAATTCTTGAAAAGTGGGTGTAGATGATTGTTGATGAGGACGTGTATAGTATTCTCAACTGAGCTTGACTGAGGTGTATATCATGCTGGGTAGAGTCTCTTTATAATCTAAATGATCTATAGCAATTAAATGTGTAAATAATAACTGACATTAATAAATTTAAAAATCAAAAAGGAAAAATAAGTAGATACCTTTTAGAAAAGAAAAAAAAATAGGCGTAGGTGAGAATGGCAAAGATTTGTGTGAAATTGGTATGGGAGAAGGAGGGAACTTGATCCCATGTTTCTCCCTGTGCTCCACCAGGTACAGCCAGTGTGGCCCGGGCTTGGAGCTCTGGTTTCGATAACCTGATTGGGAGCCACATCTCCCAGACTCTGAAGGGAACCATCTCCTTGCGTGTTCCCCATGTCCTTGCAGAATACCCAGACTTCTTCGCTATGGGTCTTGTGTTGCTGCTCACTGGTGAGGCAAAGGGGCTTGGTGTAATGAGAGAGGTGGGGCTAGCCCCGAGGCTACGGATAAGGATGGGGGCTGGGCCTGAGAAGGATTTGGTGGAGGTGCTAATGGTAGGGAAGAAGAACTGAAAAGGAATGGCCTGCCATACAGACAGGGGAAAAAAAGGCTTGGAACGCAGACTGTTTCTCAGGGTCTTGAATACATTTCTCCCACAGGATTGCTGGCACTGGGGGCCAGTGAGTCTGCCCTGGTTACCAAAGTGTTCACAGGGGTGAACCTTTTGGTTCTTGGTTTTGTCATCATCTCTGGCTTCATCAAGGGGGACCTGCACAACTGGAAGCTCACGGAAAAAGACTTCAATTTGACCATGGCTGGACTCAATGACACTTACAGGTTAGAGAGTTATGAACTGCAGAGCTGGGACTATGTTGGGAAGTAGAGGCATCTTAGTGGATGGATTCTGGATGAGGTCGGGGGAAGAGTGGGGTGAGGAGGGTGGGAGGCTGGGCCTTGAAGACATAGTTAAGTGGTAGTTAGTTTGGCATTAAAACAAAGGTACTTGGTTGAACGCCTCCTTCCCTTCTCCCTATCCCTTCTACTCTAGATTGGGTTCTGGAGGATTTGTGCCTTTCGGCTTCACGGGGATTCTCCGTGGAGCAGCTACCTGTTTCTACGCATTTGTTGGTTTCGACTGTATTGCTACCACTGGTAATGGTCATTAATTCAATCTGGCACTTGGGCACAGTGTGTGCTCAGGTTGCATGCGAATTGGAAACGGTAGGGGAATGAACCTACTTTTTCCCCATTGAGAACTTTGTGCCTCTTTCTGCAGGAGAGGAGGCCCAGAATCCTCAGCGTTCCATCCCCATAGGCATTGTGGTCTCACTGTTAGTGTGCTTTTTGGCGTATTTTGGTGTCTCTTCTGCACTCACTCTCATGATGCCTTACTACCAGCTTCGGCCTGAGAGCCCTTTGCCTGAAGCATATCTCTATATCGGATGGGCCCCTGCCCGCTATGTTGTGGCTGTTGGCTCCCTCTGTGCTCTTTCTACCAGGTAAATGTCAAATGATTGTTTTTCTCTACTGTCAAGAGGCTAAGGTTTATAGCATTCAGTACTGAAGAACGTACCTTAACAGGGCTGTGAGGGGAAGGTGGAGATTTCTTAAACATAAAGGCTGGGGAAAAGAGATCGTCCCAGTCAACTCATGCTTCTCTGGGCATTCTCCTCTCCAGCCTCTTGGGTTCTATGTTCCCCATGCCTCGGGTGATCTACGCCATGGCAGAAGATGGCCTCCTATTCCGTGTCCTTTCTCGAGTCCACAGTAGGACACAGACTCCCATCATAGCCACTGTGGTCTCTGGCATTATTGCAGGTACAAAAAAAAAAGTATTTTCCCACTTCCCCTGGTTATTTTACCAACCAGCTCCTCTAACTTTGCTGTTCACTTCTCTCATTCTTGTTTTCTGCCTTTCTATTTTAGCATTCATGGCATTTCTCTTTGAACTCAGTGATCTTGTGGATCTTATGTCAATTGGGACCCTGCTTGCTTACTCGCTGGTGTCTATTTGTGTGCTCATCCTCAGGTGAGACTCCCTTTCTTTGCATTCTGTGATTTGGGTTTTTATTCTTGCTGACAAATGGTGGGTATCTGCTCCTCCTTCATCATCTTGACTTGGCTTGAAGAATCTGAGTGTCCCTTCCTGCGGAAAAGAGCCTCTACCATTAATGGTAATGAAGAAAGTTAAGCTGGGACCAGCAGTTGGCGTAATGGCTATGTTGCTGGACTCCCACGTAGCTGGCCGCGGTTCGAGTCCCGGACCCAGTGGCTTAGCCTCACACCGGGCACATGTGCATGCGTGCCCAAGATCCCAAGAGGAGAATGGAGGAGAAGGGATTGTGGTGTGGCCAATCCCCCCCCAGGTGGGGGATGATTTCTCACTTTCTATTTTTGTCTCTCTCTTGTCTTTCTGGCAAGCGCATGTGCCCTATAGCAAAAACCTCTTAAAAAAAATTAAGCTGACTGGGTAAAATGGTTAAAGTCTGTTCTTAATAATGCCTTCTTACTCTTGTCTCAGATATCAGCCTGACCAGGAGATGAAGACTGGGGAAGATGAAGTGGAACTGCAGGAAGAGAAGATAGCTGAGACACAGAAGCTGAGTCTACGGAAACTATTTTGCCCATCTAACTCCATCCCCACTCCACTCACTGGCCAAGTTGTCTATGTCTGTTCCTCGCTGCTTGGTGAGCAATGGGATTTTTCTGTGGGGTGGCTCTGAGATCAGCATGATGAGGTGACACTGTGGCATTTCATGGTCAGGGAGGAATGAGAAGGTGACACCTTCCTCCCTCCTCCCCTTGGAATAGGGTGACTAATGCCTTAGCATGTTGGTCTCAAGAGTTGATTTTGATGTCTCTCAAATTGACCTTTTAAGCTCTACTGATGACTGTCCTTTGCCTGGTGCTGGCCCAGTGGCCAACTCCACTGCTTTCTGGAGACCCAGTGTGGATTGTAGTGGTTGCGCTACTTCTGATGCTCATTACTGGAATCAGTGGGGTCATTTGGAGACAGCCACAGAGTTCCACTCCACTTCACTTTAAGGTAAATGACATGGGGCCAGCAGGTGGCATGATGGTTAGGGGCACTGGACTCCCACATGGCTAACTGTGGTTTGAGTCCTGGACCTGGTGGCTAGCTTTCTCACTTTCTCTCTCTCTCTCACTCATTCTGTCCCTCTCTGGTCAAATTTAAATAAGTAAATAAGTAAATAGATAAAGTTAAATAAAATAATTCTTCAAGAAAAAAAAAGTAAATGACATGTCTTTCCCCTCACCAACATGTCTTGAAAGAACAGGC
Source organism: Tupaia belangeri chinensis (assembly GCF_000334495.1). Taxonomy (NCBI): domain Eukaryota; kingdom Metazoa; phylum Chordata; class Mammalia; order Scandentia; family Tupaiidae; genus Tupaia; species Tupaia belangeri. Next base: position 3,986,283 of record NW_006159640.1, read on the forward strand.
TCCAGATACTTAAGGTCTAATAAAGTTCATAAATATTGTTTAAATAGCCATGAAAAAGAAGACATAGGTGCTACCCAGGCCAAGAACCTGTGATCCTCTTTAGTTTCTTTCCAGTTCCATTTCCCCAAAATATAGTCTTGGAATCCTACATGAGGTATGCTAAATGGCCGCTGAGCATGAGTAAGAATTGGATTCTCCCCTTTCTGGCCTAGGTAGGGTAATGATCTCTTTCTGGCTCACCCTGTGGTTGATACAAAGATTTCACTTTGTTTTCAGGTGCCTGCTTTGCCTCTTCTCCCACTACTGAGCATCTTTGTGAATGTTTACCTTATGATGCAGATGACAGCTGGTACCTGGGCCCGATTTGGGGTCTGGATGCTAATTGGTAGGTATCCACTGGGGAAAGTAGGCCTCTTGGGTGTCCTATCCCAATTTGTTTCCCTCTTGGTCTCCAGTAGGAGACCGATGAATTCTTTATAAATCACTACTTCCTTACCTCATAGCTACTTTTCTACCCTAGGGTTTACTATCTACTTTGGCTATGGGATCCAGCACAGCCAGGAAGAGGTTAAGAGTGACCACCCCCCACCCAAGTCTAGGGACAAAACTGCAGACCTTGATGTCACCAGCCTCTGTGCCCACTCAGTTTGACATCAACACACCCGAATGTTTACTGGTCCCCCTGCACAATAATGAAGAGTACTCTTGACCCCAGGGAAAGCCCTCCCATGTTGATGTTAGTGGAGGATACTAATAGAGCTCTGTATTTATTGTGGAGTGAAAGATGTGTTTTTGCTATTTCTTGATTACTTTTTTTTACTTGTCTACTTTTAAATGGTTTCTGTAGCTGCTTACTGGCTTAGAAAAATTATTATTAAAAGAAAGTTAAAAAAAAAAGAAGCTATGTCCTGTTCTTTACTTGCTGGAGATGATGTGGAGTCTGACTTTCAAGGTGGAGAGCTTCCAAAAAGTTTGTTTTCTTGTTTTCTCAAAAATGTATCTATTGTACCTGTGTGTGCTTCTTTTGAAGAGGGTGTTATAAGGAACTATCAAATCTAGTCACAGGGGGACCAGCAGTTAGAGTAATGGCTATGTCGCTGGACTCCCATGTGGTTGACTGCGGTTTGAGTCCTGGACCTGGTGGCTTAAACTCATGTTGGGTGCATGTGCGTGCGTGCCCAAGATCTCGAGAGGAGAAAGGAGAAGGGATTGCAGCATGGCCATATGCCCTTGGATTTCTTGCTTTCTGTCTCTCTGGCAAGCGCACGTGCCCTATAGCAAAAACCTCTCCAAAAAAAAAAAAAAATCCAGTCACAGGTATGGGACCAGCGGATGGCCTAGTGGTTATGTCACGGGACTCTCAAATAGTCAACTGCAGTTTGAGTCCTGGACTGGTGGCTTAAAACTTACGCCAGGCATGTGTGTGTGCCTGGCTAAGATCTTGAAATGGGGACTGGAGGAGAAGGGATTGCGATGTGGCCATCCCTCCTGGGGGGTGATTTCTCACTTTCTGTCTTTGTCTCTCCAGTGTGTGTGTATACCCTGTATCAAAAATATCTCTCTCTTAAAAAAATCTAATCACAGGTAAAGAAATGATCTTGAGATGTTTTTCCCTTGCTACACTAACGGCTAGGTTTTTAAAAATAATTATTTCATTCATTCATTTATTTATTATTATTATTATTATTATTATTATTTCACGAGTTTTGCCAGAGAGAGAGAGCAAGCTGCCAGGTCCAAGACTCGAACTGTCGCCAACCATGTGGGAATTCCAGTGCCTTAACCACCAGGCCACCTGCTGGCCCCTAAAGGTTAGGTTCTTGATAAGGAATACTTCTCCCTGGGATTTGGGGGTGGTCTCTGTTTTTAACACTGTCATTGGTTAGGGTTGAGACCACTGTTTTCTGTTCCAGCCTCCTAGTTGACCAGTCCTGTATTCCCAGACACCCATGACTGCCCGGGCAACAGAAATTTTGGCTGGGATGTTTGGCACTGCTGGAAGGAGGAGTGGGCAATTGGGAGATTTGGTAAAGGACTGTATGGATAGATGGATACCGATTACCACAGTAAGCAGGGGCACAGCTATTTATTCAACAAACATACGTGAAGCTATAAATTGCTAGGCCCTGTGCCGGGGTGCTGGGGATATAAACAGGAATTAAAAAAAGATTTTACCCTCAAGGAACTCAACAGTCTAGTGTGGGAGACAAGCAGGTACACAAAACAGTGTGGCCCAACTGTGGTGGCACAGTGATAGCACAAAGTTCTGCATTGCTGGAAGCCATATGGAAGGACAGGGTTTGGTTGACCTGTTCATGCTGGGTAACCTGTAATACGCAGGCAGGACCTGTGCATGCTTATGATTCAGGCTGGCTAGAAGGGTAGAGGGGATTCAGGCATGAGATCCTGTTGAAGGTGCTTGTCTTTATCTCTCTTGAAACAAAGAAACTAAATAAAACCATACTGATTTGTACCAGAACAGGGCTAAACACTGGGTACTGTGGAAGTGAAAAGAAGGACATGCTTGACCTGAGTCTGGAGTAGACCAAGAGGAGGGGTTGACTGAACAGTGTGCAGGAAATCATGGATGTATGAAAAAGATTGTATTTGGGGTATGGCATACAGTTGAATGTGGCTGGAGGGTATATAGGATTGTGATAAGATAACACAACATACACATGGCTTCATGCCCTACTAAGAATTCAGATATTATCTTATAAATGGTAAGTGTGTGGAGGGGTGGGCGAGGAGCCACTTGAAGGGTTCCAAGCAGGAAAATGGTCTGGCAGCAGCAAGGAAGATGACTTGAAAGAGGGTGGGAAAAGCTAGAGGAAGGAGATAGTAACTATAATTTGTTGAGTACTTTTCGTATGCCTATTACTCTGCAGTCAATCTCATTTTGTTCTTTTAATAATCCTACCAAATAGATATTATATAATAAAGGGGTTTTTTTTGCCATAGGGCACGTGCCCTCACTGGGGAGAAGCAGAGACAAAGTGAAAGAGAAAGTGAGAAATTGCCCCCCACCCCCACCCGGGGATGGCAACATCATAATCCCTTCTCCATTCTCCTGAGATTTAGGGCATGTGCACAGATGCCCTGTGTTTTTCAAGCACATCTGGGACTCAGAACCTCAGTCGGCCATGGGGGAGTCCAATGCCATAACTATAATGCCACCTGCTGGTCCCGATATATATTTTTTTTTAACGTATGAGGAAGCAGGTTTTAGGTAAGAACTATGTTCTAGGTCATGTGACTTGTAAAGGTCAAGACCAGGATATACACCCAGTTTTGTCTGACTGCAGCCTGTGCTCTTTAAACACCGCGCAACATTGCCAGTAGTAATTAAGAGGGCATTGCAGTCATGGGGAAAATATTTCAGGGCTTTTGGTCCATTGGATGTAGGAAGTATGAGGGAGACAGATTTCTGAGTGATCAAATCGTTAGTCAAGAGAGCATAAAAGGAAGAGAAAATTTGGGGAAAGATTAATTTGGTTCCAGGTATCCTGAGTTTATAAACATACATGAGTTTAGCTTCATATAGGTGAAGATACACAGTCAACAATTAGAGGTTGGAGCTAGGATAGAGGCTAGAGTTAATAGATTTAGGAATCATAAATTCAGAGGACATACATAGTATATGATGAAAACTGTGGGGCTAAAGATTGCCTTGAGGGAAAATAAACTAAACCAGAACAAAAAGTTTTCAGCACGAATTTATAATTTTCTTTATACAAAGAGTGCTTACCAGTCAATATGCGGTGAACAACCTGATTAAAAAAAAATGAGTAAAGGAAGTAAATAGTTCAGAAAAAGAACATATAACATCAACAATGTAAAAAAAAAAAAAAGGATGCTCTATCTCACCTCTTTAAAGATGCAGATCACAACAACCAGGAGATCTCAGTTCTTGCCTTACAGACTGGCAAAACAAATTTAAATGACTAGGCATTTGCAAAGGAGGCAAACAAGCAGTCTAATGCGTGGTGAGGCTGTCTGTTCTTGTAATTTCTGTGGAGGGAAATTGGATGATATAGATATTAGGTGGGCAAGAACACTTCATTCCATAAAACAGAATAAGTGTTCCAATGAACTGTGCAAAAGAGGTTGGTGCACCAACAACTAAAAGCAGATGGGTCATTTCAAAGTTACTTTCCTTGTAAGGTGGGAACAGGGGAGACAGAACAATAGGAAGATAGCCAAATAGTTAACATCAGGTTACTTCAGGTTACTTCTTTTGTGTAAGGATTAAAACCAAGGGAAGTTCATTATCATGCCAATTGAAACTGGTCAGTTTGGGAAACTAGGCCATTAATTCTCCTGGTTTCTTGGAAGGTCCAGTAACAGCTTTGGCTTGGTGACCTAAAGACAGGAGTGACCATTTTTGATTTTTGGTATGGTCTATTGGGGCCTAGTGCAAGAGATCAGTCCAAAACAGTGGCCTTTTAACAGTATGTATAACATAGACATTTACAGTGATATTATTAATAGCATAAAACTTAAAAGCTGCTCAATGTGCATCAGCAAGGAATTAAAATAAGTTGCAATGGGGTCAGCAGGTATTGGTTAAGGTACTGGATTCCCACATGACCAACTGTGGTTTGAGTCCCAAACTTGGTGACTTGAAACATCAGACATGTGTGCTTGCATGCTCAAGATTCTGGGAAGAGAATGGAGAAAGGATTGCTGTGTTGGCATTTCCTGGGGTTATTTCTCACTTTCCTTTGCTC
>NW_006159640.1:3991028-3991286 GCF_000334495.1 Tupaia belangeri chinensis
CACGCCCTACGCCAAAAACCCCAAACCCCCCCCCCCTGAAAAAATATGAAAAAAAAAAAACCGCTAGGTATAAACATTTTTTTCATTGCTTTTATAATGATCGTAGTAGTAAAAGATTAGGGAAACAATAACATTTCGTGCATACACAGGGAAGGACTCAGTGAAGTATATGGAGAAAGAATGATTGAAGGGACAAGAGAGTGGTGAGGAAGTCTAGGGAGGAAAGAACTTTTCAGGAACAGTCAGGAATGGCAAATC
>NW_006159640.1:3991300-3995828 GCF_000334495.1 Tupaia belangeri chinensis
AAGGACAGAACAGGGTTCATTGGTTTTGTCTGTTAGGAAGTAACTGATTGTTTTGAGAGCAGTCAGGTAGGGGCTGGCAGTGACAACCACACTGCAATGAGCTGAGTGAATAGAGGGTAAGGAAGTGGATACAAGGCTGCAGGCTGGCATTTCAGCTAGTAGCTTGGAGGGGGAGTTGCTGTTGTTTGTAAAGATGGGTGATTCTGTCACACAATCACCCTTTTTTTTAAGAAAACAATTCTTGAGACCAGCAGTTAGCGTAATGGCTATGTTGCTGGACTCCCCACGTAGTTGACCGCGGTTCACGTCCCGGACCTGGTGGTTTAAACTCACGCCGAGCGCGTGTGCATGCGTGCCCAAGATCCAGAAGAGAATGGAAGAGATGGGATTGCTGTGTGGCCATCCCCCCTGGGGGGTGATTTCTCGCTTTCTAGCTCTCTGTCTCTCTCTCTCTCTCTGTCTGGCAAGCAAACATGCTCTATAGCAAAAACCTCTAAAAAAAAAAAAAGAAAAAGAAAACAATTCTTCATCAACTTCCTCCAGTGCTTCTTATATTTCTATGCTTAAAGAAGATGTCTTGGGCCAGCTCTGTGACCTGGAGGATAAGGAAGGTGGATCCTACATCCAGATCTGGCAGCTTAAAAAACTCACCAGGTGTGGAACAAGCAGTTAGCGTAATGGCTATGTTGCTGAACTACCATGTAGTCGACCGCGGTTCGAGTCCTGGGCCTGGTGGCTCATACTCACGCTGGGTGTATGTGCGTGTGTGCCCAAGATCCAGAGAGGAGAATGGAGGAGAAGGGATTGTGGTGTGGCCATCCCCACTGAGGGGCGATTTCTCGCTTTCTGTCTCTCTTTCTCTCTCTGTCTTTCTGGGGAGCGCATGTGCCCTATAGCAAAAACCTCTCAAAAAAAACCTCACCAGGTATTTGTGTGTACCTAAAATCCCAAAAGGAGAAAGCAATGGAGGAGAAGGGGTTGTGGTGTGACCATATCCCAAGGGAGGTGCTTGTCTCTCTCTCTCTCTCTCTCTGGTGAGCACATGAAACTTCTAGTAAAAACAAACAAACAAACAAACAAACAAGCAAACTTGAATGGAGAGAGCTAATGAATACTGATACTGCCATTTTAAATAAACCACTTGTGAAGGAGGGGGTGTTCTCTGATTTGGTTCCTAGTCTTTTCTTTTCATTCAATGCAGCTTTTTGTTTGTTTGTTTTTTTGTTAAGCCACTGGTCCGGGACTAGAACCATGGTCTACTACATGGGAGTCCAGAGACATAGCCATTATGTCAACTGCTGGTTCCTTAATGTAGTTTTTATAAGACCTCTGACATCTGAGTATAACCTTCATGATTTTTTTCTCTAATTGTGTGATTCCCGTACTGAGTATTCAAGAACATAAACTTTTTTTTTTAGGTTTTTATCATAGGGAGTGTGTGCTTGCTGGAGAGAGACTGACAGAGACAGAAAGAAATGAAGAGAGGGAAAGTGAGAAATCATTCCCAGGGGAGATAGCCACTCACAATCCATCCTCTATTCTTCTGGGATTTTGGACACACATATACCCTAGTGGGGCATGATTTTGAAGCCACTAGGTCTGGGACTTGAACCATGGTCAACAAAGTGGGAGTCCAATGTCTTAATCACCATGCTACCTACTGGCCCACCCCAAACTCACTTAAAAAAAAAAATCTATTTAGGGGCTGGCATGTGGCATGGTGGTTAAAGCACTGGATTCCCACATGACTGAGCAGTTTGAGTCCCGGACCTGGAGGCTTGCTTTCCTACTTTCATTTTCTCTCTGTCTCTGTCTCTGGTCAAATTAAACAAATAATAGTGATGATAATAAATGAAATAAAATAATTATTTAAATAAAAAGGAATTATTTAATTTTCTTCTTTATTATTATTATGTTTTAATTTGCTATAGGGCATGTATGCTCACCAGAGAGATACAGGGAGAGAAAGCAAGCTACTAGGTCAGGGACTCGAACCACGGTTTACCATGTAGGAGTTCAGCGTCTTAACCACCATGCCACCTGCTGGCCCCCCCAAATCACGTTTAAAAAGCTTAAATATGAACCAGCTGGTGGCTTGGTGGTTAAGGCAGTTGACTCCTACATAGCTGACTGCGTGGTTTGAGTCCTGTGCCTGCTGGCTTGGAAAACACACCAGGCACATGTGCATGTGTACCCAAAATTCTGAGAGGAGAAGGGATTGAGGTGTGGTAACCCTCACTAGGTGAGAGGTGCTTTCTCACTTTCCCTCTCTTTCTGGTGAGTGCACATTTCCTATACCAAGATTAAAAAAAAAAAAAAACTTAAATACACTTATTTGAAAAAGAAAACATTTTATTGCCATCATAAATGGGAAACAGTATTTTTCTAATACACATTAAAATAAATATCCAAGCCAGCCCCATAGCCTAAGTGGCTATAAGAACTGGATCCCACATCCAGCTCCAAGTCCTACCCCTACAACTCAAAAACACATTGAGGGGAACCAGCAGTTAGCGTAATGGCTATGTCGCTGGACTCCCACGTAGTCGACTGCGGTTCGCGTCCCGGACCCGGTGGCTTAAAACTCACGCCGGGTGCGTGTGCGTACATGCCCAAGATCCCGAGAGGAGAATGGAGGAGAAGGGATTGTGGCGTGACCATCCCCCCTGGGGGGTGATTTCTCGCTTTCTGTCTCTAATGTCTCTCTCTGTCTGTCTGGCGAGCGCACGCGCCCTATAGTAAAAATCTCTCAAAAAAAAAAAAAAAAGAAAACACATTGAGGATGGGGAAATGAAGGAAGGATTATGGCCTCACCATACTCCATTGGGGGTTGCATTCTTATTTTCCCTCTCTGTCTTTCTCTGGTGAGTGCATATGCTTTCTGGCAATTTTCTTTGTAGAGAGAGACTTTTGCTATAGGGCATATATACTTGCCAGAGAGACAGAGAGACAGAAAACAAGAAATCATCTCCGGAGGGGATGGTCACACCATAATCCCTTCTCCTCCATTCTCCTCTCAGAATTTTGGGCACACATGTGCATGTACCTGGCATGAGTTTTAAGCTGCCAGGTCCAGGATTTGAATTGTGGTCAACTATGTGAGAGTCAAGTGATGTAACCATTATGACATCTCCTGGTCCTAGCCTTCTGGAAAATTTTAAAAATTAATAAGTGAAATATAGATTACCTCCTAAAATAAAATTAACATCCAGCTATTTAAAAAAGTTTGACTCTGCAACACATAAAATAATCACACTTGGGACCAGCAGATGGTGTAATGGCTATGTTGCTGGACTACCATGTAGTCCACCATGGTTTGAGCTCCAGAGCCGGTGGCCTAAACTCACACTGGGCATGTGTGCGTGCGTGTCCAAGATCCCAAGAGAATGGAGGAGAGGGGGTTGCAGCAATGGCCATCTCCCCTAGGCTGTGATTTCTGGCTTTCTGTCTCTGTCTTTCTGGCCAGCTCACATGCCCTATAATAAAAATCCTCTACAAAATAAAGAAGAATCACACTTACTACACTTCGAAAACATTCATGCCAGGACCAGTGGATGATGTAATGGTTATGTCACTGGACTTCCTTGTAGTTGACTGTGATTCAAGTCCTGGACCCAGTGGTTTAAACTCATGCTGGGTACGGTTGCTTGTGTGCCCAAGATCCCAAGAAGAGAATGGAGGAGAGAGGATTGGCCTTCCCTTCTGGGGGGTGATTTCTTATTTTTCCATCTCTGTCCCCTCCTTCCCCTACAGAAAAAAAAAAAAAAGAAAGAAAGAAAAAGAAAAAGAAAAAATCTTTCCTTAAAGAAAAAGGAAAAAGAAAAGAAAATATTCATGCCTTTAACCCAGAGAGTAATCTCTGTTGGGTACTGTGAGGAATGGAGTAGAAAATTGCTTTAGGCATGGTCTAATCTTAGTCTCCTCAAGGAGACAGAGATAAAAATGACTCATAAATACAAAGACACAAAGTAGGAAATAATGTGAGGTATGCATGAAGTACCAAGAGAATTCACAAGAGGGAGTTCTAGAAGGAAGTTTTTAGAATATTCATGGAAGATGAGGATTTTAAGCAAGCTTAAAGAATAGGTAAAATACATAATTTCAGAAATTGGGAAGAGAGCATTCCAGGAGAAGGAAATCTAGTATAAAGGTGATAAGAAGAATGAGAGGGGGCCAGCAGGTGGCATGGTTGTTATGGTGCTGGTCACTCCCACATGGCTGACCACAGTACTAGTCCTGGACCTAGTGGCTTGCTTTTTCATCCCCCCTCCCCGGTCAAATTAAAATAAATGAATGAATGAATAAATAAAATTAAGTAAATAATTCTCTTTTTTTTTGGAGAAGTTTTTTTGCTATGGGGCGCATATGCTCGCCAGAAAGAGACAGAGAGATGAAAAGCGAGAAATCACCCCCCAGGAGGGATGGCTACGCCACAAACCCTTCTCCTCCATTCTCCTCTTGGGATCTTAGGCACACACGCACATGTGCCTGGCTTGAGTTTAAGCCACCGGGTCCGGGACTCGAACCG
>NW_006159640.1:3996040-3997449 GCF_000334495.1 Tupaia belangeri chinensis
CAATCCCTTATCCTCCATTCTCCTCTCGGGATCTTGGGCACGCATGCACACACGCCTGGCGTGAGTTTTAAGCCACCGAGTCCGGGATGTGAACCGCAGTCGACTACGTGGGACTCCAGCGACAGACATAGCCATTACGCTAACTGCTGGTCCCCCAAAAATAATTCTTTAAAACAAAAATAGAATAATGCTATTTGCTTGGAGCCTCATATTTGGAATGGGTAAAGTGGAAAAATAAAGCAGGAAAGTTACGTTCCAATGAGCTTCTTGAAAGCCATTAATTCTGAGGCCCCCAACTGAACAGCAAGAAGTAAATGGTTCTGTGATTTGACTCAAAGAATTCCATCTCAGCGATCTAGTCACATAGTCATACCCAAGACCTTGCCAGAATGTAGGCCTCTGAAAGCACGAATTGAATTTAAACTTCAAGTTCTCTGTCCATAAATTCCCAAACTTCCCCAGCTTACTTGCTCAAATAACCCCACTACAATAATTCTTTGACCTTGTGAAGCCTCCAATTCACTGACCTCCCTCCCACACACTTTCTTTTCATTAGTCTCCTCCAATTTTTGCTTGCTCCTTTTCCCACTTAAATTCCTGAATTTATTATCATTATCACTCTTTTGCAAATACCTTCCAAGTCCCTAGGCAGTACTCCAGGGTTCCCGTCCACCCCCTGGAGGAATCTAAACATTCATCTTGGTCATACTTTTATCTGTGCAGTTCAGGATTGTTGGGGGCAATCACATAACTGGGCAGGTTTAAGATCATCAATCTCAACACAGCCGAAAATCTACTTTTCACCATTCTCCTGCTCTCTGAAATAACTTTCTTACCTTATTTGCATTCTTTGAATCTCTCCCTCCTACTCTTTTCTTTTGACTTTGTCTCATACTTTGAGAAAATACATTCCCATCAGATAAAAACTCCATTTTTCTTTCGATTTTTAAAAATGAAAATAGCTCCTTTTTCACCTCTGATAATAAGAATGTGTTCATTGTAGAAAATATTAAAACAGTGAAAAATATAAAGAGGAAGGTAAAATTTTTCCTAAATCCAACCAAAGATAATCATTGTTTACATGTGGTTAATATATTCTTCTAGACATTTTTGTTCATATATGTATACATTTTTTTTTTTAAGAAAGAGATTTTTGCTGGGACCAGCAGTTGGCGTAATGGCTATGTCGCTGGACTCCCATGTCGCTAGCTGACTGCGGTTCGAGTCCCAGACCTGGTGGCTTAAACTCATGCCGGGCGCATGTGCGTGCGTGCCCAAGATCCCGAGAGAAGAAAGGAGGAGAAGGGATTGCGGTATGGCCATCCCCCCTGGGGGATAATTTCTTGCTTTCTGTCTCTCTGTCTCTCTCTGTCTTTCTGGCGCCCTATAGCAAAAACCTCTCCAAAAAA
>NW_006159640.1:3997717-4001484 GCF_000334495.1 Tupaia belangeri chinensis
GGGACGCGAACCGCGGTCGACTACGTGGGAGTCCAGCGACATAGCCATTAAGCTAACTGCTGGTTCCTGACATTTTTACCAAAGTGTATACCTTATCTGTAAACAAACAAACAAAAAATCCTCAAGAGTACAATATAAGCATTTCTATAGTTTTAGAACTATAGATTACTTTCATACTTTTTTTTTTGAGATATTTTTTGCTTTAGGGCACATGTGCTCACTTGGAAAGACAGAGAAACAAAGTGAGGAAATACCCCTTAGGGCAGATGGCCACACTGCAATCCCCTCTCCTCTGTTCTTTCCTTGGAATTTTGGTCACACGCTCATATCCACCATTGTTTTTCAGGCCGCCAGATCTAGGACGATTACTTTCATACTTTTTTTTTTGAGATATTTTTTGCTTTAGGGCACATGTGCTCACTTGGAAAGACAGAGAAACAAAGTGAGGAAATACCCCTTAGGGCAGATGGCCACACTGCAATCCCCTCTCCTCTGTTCTTTCCTTGGAATTTTGGTCACACGCTCATATCCACCATTGTTTTTCAGGCCGCCAGATCTAGGACTGGCCACATGGGAGTCCAGCGCCTCAACCACCCCGATTGCTGGTTCCTTTTTTTTTTTTTTTTAAGATTTTTGCCATAGAGTGTATGCACTTGTTGGAGAGACAGAAAGAGACAGTGAAAGGGAAAGTGAGAAATCACCCCCCCGGGGCGGGGGGGGGGTTAGCCATGTTGCATTTGGGCATGTACACACAAACGCTGGTGTGAGTTTCAAACTACTGGATCCGAGATTCAAATCACAGTCAGCCATGTGGGAGTCTAGTGCCCTAACCACACGCCACCTGCTGGCCCCACACAACAGTTTTTAAAGGCTATTTAAGTTTTCCATTACATGATATTAATGTGCATAATTTGTGTAACTAGTCCACTTACTGATGAACGTTAAGTGGTTTAAATGCTTCAGGGATAAATGCTTCAGGGACCAGCATGTGGTTAATGAAGCTGTATCCCATTTGGCTGACTACACAGTTCCCGTCCCAGTGGTTTGGAAAACAGACCAGGCATTTGTGCATGCATGTCCAAAATCCTGAGAGGAGAATGGAGAAGGAATTGGGACATTGCCATCCCCACTGCGGGATGACTTCTAACTTTCTCTTTCTCCCCATCTTACAGGTGAGCACATGAGCCCTAAAGGAAACTAAAAAACAAAAACAAAAGCACATAATGCTTCAGTGAATGTTTCTTATAATGTATGTTTGGACATTTTCCCAATTTCTTCTTCTGGAAAATTTCTAGAAGGGGACTTATTGGGTGATAGGGTATTTGTATTTAAGATTTTGTTATATATTGTCAAACTGTCTGCCTTTCAGAAAAGTTATGATAATTAGTGCTCCTATCAACAATGCACAAGGGTGCCTATTTTGTATATCTTGCCAAATTTGAGGTTTTGTTCATCTTTTTAACCTCTGCCAATCTGACAGAGAAAAGATTTACCTTGCTTTGTTTTGCATATCTGTGATTACTGGTGAGGTAGAATATCTTTTCATGTATTTCTTGGCTATATTTCTTCCTGTGTAAATTGTGTAATCATATATTTACTAGAGTATATGCCTTTTTCCTTTTTAATTTGAAAAGTTCCTTTTATGCTACAGACGTTAGCATTTTATCTGTTACATGTATTGGAAAAATATTTTTTTTCTCGTCTGTGGTTTGTCTTTCAACCATGTTTATGGTGCTGTTCAGAAGATTGTTATTATTTATGTAGCAATTTTTTTAATGGTTTTTGAATCAGGCTTAGATTTTGACATCATGTTTATAAAATATTCACCCCTATTTTTTTACAGAAATTTCATGATTGAATTTAATCTTTGATTGATCTAGAATTTATTTTGGTATGTGAAGTGAGGTAAGACCTAATTTTTTGTTGTTGCTTATTTGTTTACAAATGGCTATCCAGTTGTTTCAACACTTTTTTTTTTTGGACTGTTTCAACACTTTTTTTTTATGAATAATTATTTTCTTCATTGATTTGAATAAATTCTCTCTATATGGTTGGATCAATTTCTGGATTCTATTCTGTTCATTTATCTGTCTGTGCTATTACCACACAATTTTATTTACAGTTGTTTTTATATATGACAGGACCAGCCCCTCATCCCCTATGAATATTTTTGTTTTTAAAAATGTTTCTGATAATAATTGCATGCTTATTCTGAAAGTCTTTTTTCTTCTTTTAACAGGGTACTACTTTATGAACTAATTTGCATTCTTCGTTGTCTACTCTCTTTTAATTCACTCTATTAATGGCAATCTTAATAGGCTCTTATTAGAGCCCAAGCTGTTCACTCGTCTCATTTACTACCTATTTTATCATTTTGGTAACATTTTGTTAAAGGGTAGGACAGAACACTTTACAGCTTATGCTGGGGTAAAGGGAGATAATTTACAGCAGGTGCCACTTAGTGGTGGCATTTTATTATCACTCTTGCATATCCTCTTCAATATGTACCTGCTTCTTTGATCTCCTCTGCTCTCTTACTTTTTTCTGTTTTTTTTTTTTTTTAAGAATTCTTTCTTTCTTTTTTTTTTTTGGAGAGGTTTTCGCTATAGGGTGCGTGCGCTCGCCAGACAGACAGAGAGAGACATAGAGACAGAAAGCGAGAAATCACCCCCCAGGGGGGATGGTCACGCTGCAATCCCTTCTCCTCCATTTTCCTCTCGGGATCTTGGGCATGCACGCACACGCGCCTGGCGTGAGTTTTAAGCCACCGGGTCTGGGACGCGAACTGCGGTTGACTACGTGGGAGTCCAGCGACATAGCCATTACGCTAACTGCTGGTTCCCAGAATTATTTCTTTATTACTATTTTCACATGAATTTTGCCAGAGAAAGACAGAGAGGAAGACTGAGAAAGCAAGCCACCAGGTTTGAGACTTGAACTGCTGTCGGCCATGTGGGAATTCCAGCGCCTCAACCACCACGCCACCTGCTGGTCCCCTGTTGTTGTTGTTGTTGTTGTTGTTTTTTAATTCTCTTACTTGCAGAATGGAGAGAAGTCATCTAGATAAAAACAAAACAAAACAACCCCAAGAAAATGAAGATGCTCATATAACAGGAAGGTTTTCACCTTTTTTCTGTGTTCTCTTCTTCTTTTTTTAGAGGTTTTGCTATAGGGAACATGCACTCGCCAGAAAGACAGAGAGAGACAGAGAGACAGAAAGTGAGAAATCATCTCCCAGGGGGGATGGCCATGCCACAATCCCGTCTCCTCCATTCTCCCTTGGGATCTTGGGCACGCATGCACACGCCCCTGGCGTGAGTTTAAGTCATCAGATCCAGGACCCGAACCACGGTCGACTACATGGGAGTCCAGCGACATAGCCATTGCGCTAACTGCTGGTCCCATCTGTGTGTTCTCTTTTAGTCACTGAACCTTTCAGTGCAGTGGTGTCACTTCAGTAGCCTGACTTTGGAGTCATATTTACAATAAGTATTAATTACTAGAGTACTATGATTCCTATATGCCTTATGTCATTTGGGATAATATAATACCCATTCTACTACAGACATTAATCATTAGGAATCTAAGATGTGGGGACCAGCAGGTGGTGTGGTGGTTAAGGCGCTGGACACTCCCATAAGGCCAACCATGGTTCCAGTTCTGGACCTGTTGGCTTGCTTTCTCACTTTCCCTCTCTCTCTCTGGTCAAATTAAAATCAATGAATGAATGAACAAAATTAAATAAATAATTCTTAAAAAAAAAAAAA
>NW_006159640.1:4001595-4004852 GCF_000334495.1 Tupaia belangeri chinensis
GCGTGCGTGCCCAAGATCCTGAGAGGAGAATGGAGGAGAAGGGATTGCAGCGTGACCATCCTACCTGGGGGGTGATTTCTTGTTTTCTGTCTCTATGTCTCTCTCTGTCTGTCTGGTGAGCGCATGCGCCCTATAGCAAAAACCTCTCCACAAAAAACAAACAAACAAACAAAGGGCCCCTGTAGGCTTGAGGGCTGAGGTCTAATTATCGTCTTGTTTGATTCTCTGTTTGTCCGTGAACAAAGAAGTTGTGGTAGAGCCAAGAGCCTGGGTAGGATGGTAGAAGTCAGAAATCTCTTAGTTTGCTAACTAGGAAATGGGGAATGGTAATGAGAACTAATATTTGTTAAGTGCCTGCTGGCCACCCACTGTTCTAGATGCTTTATGTACATTATTTTATTGAACCAGAAGCCTTGAACAAATATTTTTTTTCTTTTAGGTTTTTGCTGTAGAGTGCATGCATGCACTCTCTAGAGAGAGACAGAGAGAGGGGGAAAGTAAGAAATCAACCCCCAGGGAAGATGGTCATGCCACAATACCTTTTTCATTCCCCTCTCAGGATTTGGGGCATGCATGCACACATGCTCAGTGTGTTTTTCAAGTTGCCGGGTCTGGGACTTGAACCATCGAGTCAGCTATGTTGAAGGCAGCACCTTAACCACCATGCCATCTGTTGGCCCCCAGCCCAGATCTACTTTTATTCCCATTTTACAGATGAGGAAATTGATGTCCTAAGATTCTAAAAGCTAGTATAAGATCATACAATATGTGGCACATGAAGATTCATTCAACTATGGGATAGGATAATCTGCTGTCTTTTTCACCAGATTTCTTTCTCTAATTTAGCAATCTAGGATTAAAAAATGCAGACATACTGGGACAGCCTGTGACCTGGTGGTTAAGATAGCTAGATTCCACGTGTCCTACTGTGGGGTTTGAGTCCAAGACCTGATGGTTGAAAAATACGCAAGATTTGTGTGTGTGTGTGTGTGTGTGTGTGTGTGTGTGTGTGTGCCCAAAATCCTGAAAGGAGGGAGAAATAGGGAAGGGATTGGGGTATGACTATGCTCCATGAAGAGGGTGCTTTCTTGTTTTCCCTCTCTGTCTTTAGAGAATCTAGGTGCCCTCTGGCAAATTAAAAAAAAAAAAAAGAAGACATACCAAATTGCAGGACTTGAAAGAAGAGGAGTTAATAGCTGTACTTTCTCTGTTTTCTCTTTCCTTCATTGTACTGTCTGATCTAGATGCAGAAAAATTTAGAGGGGAAAATTATGTTTAGAAATCCCAGGTTTTTCATTAAATCTATTGACTAATTCTAATGATCTTCCTGAGACTCTTGGGGTCAGAAGGGAACTCTTGATGTTACCAGAATGGCACCCACTGTATCTCTTCATCCTGTTAGCTAGCTCCATATCTGGCATGAATGAGGTGCACAAGGCTTAAATGAGGAGTTCATGAAGAAAGAAGTGGGAGGCTTGTTAATGTTTTGATTTCATATTTCAAGTCTAGGGGTATCTGCCTTAGCAGTTGTCTCTGAATGGAGATTTCAGCAGAGGCCAATTCCTTAGTTGTAAGCATTGTACATAAAGTTAATTTAAATTTGACTGAAATCAAACATATTTATCTATATAGTTCTACCTTATTCCTAAAACCATTTGTTTGGAAATGAGTGGAACACATGAGCTTGCTGTGAATCTGCAGGGGAATCATAAGGTAGTTTCCTTCAGATTTGACAAGGGCAGGGCAGCAGAAACATGTCTTAGAACGAAAAGGTTTTCTAGTGTCCTCAATTTTGGATATTTCTGACTTTCACCACACTTGAATAACCAGCGAGGAACATTATCTATTTTCTTTCACTTTTCTTCTGCGAAGCCCTGCTCTCTTCTGTAATCCTGGCCATGTTCATTCTTCTCTCAATAGTGGTCCGCTTCCAGTATTACATTGTACTGCTGGCTCTAGTGATTCTCACCCTGACGTCACTCAAGCGATTCTCCGAACTGCGTTCCTAGGACCACGTACAATCTGGCTTCTGTGGTCGCGGTAAAGGCCAATTGGGAGTGACCGTTGATGACGTCACCACAGAGGGAGGCGCCTTCCGAGAGCGTCCTTCCTCCTGCGCAGTGCCCGGGAGGGAGTTTGTGGAGAGGTCACTGGTGTTGGCGGCCCCGCTGAAGTGAGTGATTTAGTCGACTGGCAGGGCTGGAGGAAGGCTTCAGACACAGGTTAGTCGGAGTTTTACAACTAGCAAGAAGATGTGACCATTAGGCCAACACTTTTTAGAGCAGCCCTAGGCAATGATTTTGGACTACCTAACTGATCCCGGCTTACTCTCAAAGTGAAGGAAGAAGGCCACGGCAGTATATTTTGATGAGAATGAGAGCGTGGGGAACAGTGTTGGACCCGCCAATAGCGGAAATAGCAGTTACTGTCATTTAGACGAGAAAGG
Source organism: Tupaia belangeri chinensis (assembly GCF_000334495.1). Classification (NCBI taxonomy): domain Eukaryota; kingdom Metazoa; phylum Chordata; class Mammalia; order Scandentia; family Tupaiidae; genus Tupaia; species Tupaia belangeri. Next base: position 4,004,042 of record NW_006159640.1, read on the forward strand.
GCCTAAATTCTGTTGAAGCCGGACAGTGAGTGATTGAGGGTGGGGCGCTGACAGAGCCAACTGTCTATAAGAGCGGGAAAACAGGATGGTGAATGAGTGGATGCTTTGGAGGTATGATTGATAGGTGGGGATGTTTAACCAATTAGGAAGAACTAGTGGGACCAATCACAGCGTGTCCCTCAGCCTTGGTTCCCACGTTGTTGGGCAGATTTATGGGAAGTAAGGATTTGGGAAGAGACTCTCCTTCTAGGCCGCTTTATGTGTCAGGACAACCTGGCGTCGCCCCTCATTAACTACTTTTTCTGTTTTTAAGCTTCCTCAGTCTTTTTTCCTCCTTTGGATAACATAACAGGGAACACTTGACTAAAAATAAATTAATTAAGAAACTAGAAGATAGGGATCAGCAGATGGCGTAATGGTTAGGTCGCTGGACTTTCACGTAGTTGACTGCGCTTTGAGTCCTGGACAGTGGCTTTATTAAAACTCCTTCGCAGTGTGCGTGGGTGCCCAACATCCCAAGAAAAGGATGGAGGGGAAGGGATTGCAGCACCAAGTACGGGGTGACTTCTCGCTTTCTGTCTCTGTCTCTCAGGCCAGTGCTCACATGCTATAGCAAAACTGTCTTTAAAAAATAAGAAAAGGACCAGCAGTGAGCTTATTGGCTATATCACTGGACTCCCATGTGGCCGAAGGCAGTTTGATTCCCGGAGCCGGTGGCTTAAACTCACGCCGGGCACGTGTGTGTGCATGCCCAAGATCCCGAGAGGAGAATGGAGGAGAAGGGATTGCAGCGTGGCCATCCCTCCTGGGG
>NW_006159640.1:4004927-4007291 GCF_000334495.1 Tupaia belangeri chinensis
AGCAAAACATCTCAAGAAAGAAAGAAAGAGAGAAAGAGAGAGAGAGAGAGAGAGAGAGAAAGAGAGAGAGAAAGAGAGAGAGAAAGAGAGAGAGAAAGAAAGAAAGAAAGAAAGAAAGAAAGAAAGAAAGAAAGAAAAAACAAACTGGAGGATAAAGGACAGAAAAGTAAAATACTTTTTCTTCTTCTTTTTAAAATTTGCTATAGGGCCCATGTGCTCGCTGGAGAGAGACAGAGAGAGAAAGTAAGTGAGAAGGCACCCCCACCATCAGGGAATGGCCACGCCACAATCTCTTCTCCATTCTCCCTCCTTCCAGGATTTTGGACACAGGCCTACATGCTTTTCAATCTGCCATCCTGGTACTTGAACTTCAGTCAGTTGTGTGGAACCCAGCTGCCTTAACCATCGCCACTGACTGACCGAGAAATGCAAACGAGTAAACTATTTTCTTATTTCATAGGCCCGAACCAGAGAATTAAAATGGATAATGTTGGCTTTCATTCCATGGACTTTAAAGGTACATAGCTTAATGTAGTAGTAAAGAAAATATCAAGCCGTTTGCTCTCTTATTTAAATCTTTTAAATGTATTTTGTTTTTAATGTTTGCGTCTTTGGAGTATCTATACCTTCAGGTGTTCTCATTTATGTATCAGAAACAACATAGATGTTTGGGACCAGCAGTTAGTGTAATGGCTATATCGCTAGACTCCCATGTAGTCAACCGCAGTTTGAGTCCTGGACCCGGTGGCTTAAACTCACCCCTGGGGGGTGTGCGTGCGTGCCCAAGGTCCCGAGAGGAGAATGGAGGAGAAGGGATTGCAGCGTGGCCATCCCCCCTGGGGGGTGATTTCTCGCTTTCTGTCTCTTTGTCTCTCTCTGTCATTGTGGCAAGCACACGCGCCCTTTGGCAAAACCTCTCAAAAAAAAAAAAAAGAAACAACATAGATATTTAAGATATTGGGAAACTTTTATGAGCTAGTATAGGGAAACATAATTCAAAATTCATAGTTTGTTTTTCTAGGATTTTTATGGTATGGAAAATAAAACTGGTTTAATTTGAAATAGAAATCTACTGCATTCCAAGTACATTTAAAAACTTTTTTTGCAGGAGGAGCCAGCAGGTAGCCTGGTATTTAAGGTGCTGGACTCCCACATGGCCAATCATGGTTCAGGTTCTGGACTGGGTGGCTTGAAAATCGTGCTGGGTGTATGTGTGTGTGTGCCCAAAATCCCAAGAAGAGAGTGGGGGAGAAGTGAATGTGGCATGGCCATCCTCCCTGGGGGGTGATTTCTCACTTTCCTTCTTTCTGTCTCTATCTCTTTCTGTCAAATGCACTCACTCTATAGCAAAAACCTAAAATAAGAGAAAAAAGTTACTGCAGCATCCTGAAGTACCTTTCCATAACTGTCAGTGAAAAATAAATTATATCCTGTTTGGGACCAGCAGTTAATGTAATGCATTACATTATTCGACCGTGGTTCGAGTCCTGGACCCGGTGGCTTAAACTCACTCTGGGCACGTGTGCGTGCGTGCGTGCCCAAGATCCTGAAAGGAGAATGGAGAAGGGATTGTTGCGTGACCATCCCCTCAGGGGGGTGATTTCTCACTTTCTGTCTCTATGTCTGTCTCTGTCTGTCTGGCGTTCACACCCCCTATAGCAAAAACTTCTCCAAAAAAAAAAAAGGTAAAAAAAAAAAATTTATATCCTGTTTTAGGTTTAAGTGTGCTGTATTTTATCTCAATTCTTTTAAAAATTAATAATCCTTATTTGATATTTATAGGCTCTTAATAAGTAAAAGCAGTTTGATTGACTAGAATACCAAATTCCTCCATCTTGCCAGATAGTGGAGAGTTTATGGTACTTCCTTTTTTTCTTGGGAAATGATTAGGCCTATGGTACACAGACATTTAAATAATAATGAGATATGTTGTAGCTAATGTGGCTACACATACATGATTTAAAAAATTTAGGTCAATATTTTGTTAATGCTTGTGATTGTATTACTTTATTTTATTTTTAAGAATAATTATTTAATTTAATTATTATTATTAAAATTCTTTTTTATTTAAAGAATTATTTTATTGAACTTCATTTATTTTATTTATTTTAATTTGACCAGAGAGAGACAGAGTGAGAGAGAGAGAAGGAAGGTGAGAAAGCAAGCTGCCAGGTCTGGGACTTGAACCATGGTCGGCTATGTGGGAGTCCAGTGCCTTTAACCACTATGCCACCTGCTGGCTCCTATTAATATTATTATTATTTTAACTCACCAGAGAGAGACAGAGAGAGAGGGCAAAAGTGGAAAAGCCAGGGAACCAGCAGTTAGCGTAATGGCTATGTCGCTGGACTTCCACGTAGTCGA
>NW_006159640.1:4007329-4010312 GCF_000334495.1 Tupaia belangeri chinensis
GATTTCTCGCTTTCTGTCTCTATGTCTGTCTGGTGAGCGCACGCACCCTATAGCAAAAAACCTCTCCAAAAAAAAAAAAAAAAGTGGAAAAGCCAACTGCCGGGTCCAGGACTTGAACTACGGTCAACCATGTGGCAGTCCAGCACCCCAACCACCATACCACCTGCTATCCCCTTAATTTAATTTAATTTTATTCTTTAATTTGCCAGAGCAAGACAAAGAGAGATAGGCATGTATGTACATATGTATGAGAGAGAAAGCACTTCCCATGGGGCATGGTCATGCCATAATCCCGTCTCCTCCATTTTTAATTTTATTTCTTGATTTTAGAGATGCACAAGCACCCAGCAAGTTTCTGAAGCTGTTGGTCCAGGATTCAAACTATATGGTCGAACATGTGAGATGTAGCCGATGTAACCACCAAGCCACAGGCTGGCCCAATGCTTGTCATTTTAAAACAATAACAATAATAATAACAATAATAAGCCCCTGACTACTACACTTTAAATTTTTAATTTATGATATAGTACTTTGGAGGTATGAACATGGAATAGGGATTACGACTTAAGTATATACTTTTTGAGCTCTTATGTTTACACTGATATTTGAAGCATACAGCAAAATATAGAGAATAAAATAATGAACACCTGTGTACCTACCACTGAGTTTGCCACATGCTTCAGATGTTTTATTGTTTCAAAGAAATAAAAAGATTACATGTACTATTTTTCATCTTTTTAAATTAAAAAAAATTTTTTTTGAAGAGGTTTTTGCTGTAGGGTGTGTGCGCTCGCCAGAGAAACACAAAGAGAGAAATTACCCCCTGCAGGGACGGCCATGCAATCCCTTCTCCATTCTCCTCTCGGGATCTTGGACACGCACGCAAACGCGCTCAGTGTGAGTTTAAGCCACTGGGTCTGGGACTTGAACCACGGTCTACTACATGGGAATTCAGTGACATAGCTATTACGTCAACTGCTGGTCCTTCATCTATTTTTTTTTTTTTGGAGAGGTTTTTGCTATAGGGTGTTTGCACTTGCCAGAAAGACAGAGACAGAGAGGCAGAAAATGAGAAATCAACCCACAGGGGAGATGGCCACACTGCAATCCCTTCTCCTCCATTCTCCTCTCAGGATCTTGGGCACGCACACACACATGCCTGATGTGAGTTTAAACCACCTGGTCTAGGACTCGAACCATGGTAGGCTACATGGGAGTTCAGCGACATAACCATTACGCTAACTGCTAGTCCCGTGCAAGCATTTTTCTGACTGAGCATTCTCCTGTCCTTTGGGTAGATAGCCAGGAGTAGAATTGCTGGATCATATGGTAGTTCTATTTGTAGGTCTTTGAGAAAGCTCCATATTGTTCTCCACAGTGGCTGGACCTATTTACATTCCAACCAACAGTGTAGGAGAGTTCCCCTTTCACCACAACCCTCCCAAAACTTACTATTTTTTATATTTTTAATCTGCCATTCTGTCAGGGGTTAGAGGGTATCTCATGATGATTTTAATCTGCATGTTAAGGGATGTTGAGTATTTCCTCATATGCTTTTTGGCTGTTCATACGTCTTCCTTAGACAGTTTTTAAAAAATATTTATTTATTTAATTCCATTTGTTGTTATTATTTTTCAATTTGACCAGACACAGAGAGAGAGATAAAGGGAAAGTGAGAAAGCAAACTGCCAGGTTTGAGACTCAAACTGCCCTTGGCCATGTGGGAATTCAGTGCCCTTAACCACCATGCCCTTTTTTTTAAAAAAAAAAAAATTTTAAAATTCCATCTGTTGTTATTATTTTAAAATTATCCTTGGAGAGTTTTTTATTCAACTCATCTTCCTATCTTCTAATTAAGTTAATCTTTTTTTTTTTTCCAGGTAAGCCGTTTGAATTCCCTGTGTATTCTGGTTATCAGTCCCTTATCTGAGGCATAGTTTATAAAAATATTCTCCCATTTTGAGGGTTGTTGATTCACACTAGTTACTGTGTCCTTTGCTATGCAGAAACTTCTTAATCTGATGTAATCCCACTTATCTATTTTTAGAATTATTGCCTGTGCTTTGGGGTCTTATTTAAGAAGTCTTCGCCTATCCCAGTGTCTCTCTGAGTTTCTCCAGTGTTTTCCACCAGTAGTTTTATAGTTTGAGGTCTTAGGTTCAGATCTTTGATTCATTTTGAGTTGATTCTTAATGGTGAAAGATGGAGATACAGTTTCATCTTTCTGCAGGTGGATACCCAGTTTTTCCAGCACCATTTGCTAAAGAGGTTTTCCTTTTGCTACTGGATTGACTGGTATCCCTTGTCAAAAATCAGTTGGCTGTATGTTTTGGAGTCTTTACTGTATTCTATTGATCCACATGTCTATTTTTGTGCCAATACATGCTGTTTTGATTATCACAGCTTTATATTGTATTTTGGGTTCTTGCGCAGGATTGCTTTTTTCTTTTCTTTTGGAAAAGTTTTTGCTATAGGGCACGTGTGCTCACTAGAAAGACAGAGAGACAGAAAGCGAGAAATAACCCCCTGGGGGGATGGCCACATCACAATCCCTTCTCCATTCTCCTCTCAGGATTTTGGGCATGCACGCACACATGCCCGGTGTAAGTTTAAGCCACCAGACTGGGACTTGAACCATGGTCGACTACATGAGAGTCCAGTGACATAACCATTACACCAGCTGCTGGTTCCTGTGTGGGATTGCTTTGGCAATACGGTGTCTTTTATGATTCCAGACAAATTCTATGATTATCTTTTCTAGATCTGTGAAGAACGTCTCTGATTATTTTATTGCAATTGTGTTAAATAGGTAGATTAATTTGGGTAGAATTGCCATTTCGATTATATTCTTCCAATCCAGGAACATGGGATGTCCTTCCATATTTTTGTGTCTTTTTAAATCTCTTTTTAAAATGATTTTCATAGTTTTTCTCATGAATATCTTTGACTTCCTTAGTTAGATTTATCCCTAGGTATCTTATAC
>NW_006159640.1:4010593-4016455 GCF_000334495.1 Tupaia belangeri chinensis
TCTCTAATGATTTCATTGGATAGGACTTCCAGTACTATATTGAAAAGGAGTGAAGAAAGTGGGCAGGCAGCCTTGTCTTGTACCAGTTTTTACTGGAAAATCTTTCAATTTTTTCCCCATTCAATATAATGTTAGCTATAGGTTTTTCATATATGGATTTTATTGTGTTGAGAAATGACTCTATTATGCCAGTTTTGCTGAGAGTCTTAATCATGAAGGAATGATGTATTTTGTCAAATGTTTCTTCTGTGTCAATTGGAATGATCTATGGTTTTTATCCTTCTTTCTGTTAATATGTTTTATTATGTTTATGGTCTTGCATAGGTTGAACCAGCCTTGCTTTCCTAGAATAAAGCCTACTCAATTGGGATGAATAATCTTTTTTATGTGTTGTTGGATACTATTTTTAGATATCTTGTAGAAAATTTTTGCATCTATTTTCATCAGAGATACTGGTCTGTAGTTTTCCTTTTTTTTTTTTTTTTTCCATGTCTTTATCTGTTTGGGGAATGAAGATGATGGAGGCTTCATAAAATGAATTTTGGAGGTTTCCTTCCTTTTGGATCTTCAGAAGTAATTTGAGTAGAATGGGGATTAACTCTTCTTTAAAAAGTTTTACAGAATTCAGAAGTGCAGTCATCAGGACCTGGACTTTTCTTTGTTGGGAGATTCTGTATTACCGATTCAATCTCCTGGTTGTTATGGGTCCATTCAGGTTCAGGCTTTCTATGTTCTCCTTATTCAATCTTGGTAGATTACATGCATCCAGGAATTTGTCCATTTTCTCCATGCTTTCTTGTTTGTTGATATATAGTATCCTGTAACGATATTTTGTATTTTTTTAAAGAATTATTTGATTTAACATTTTAAAATTATTATCCCCTTTATTTTTTATTTTTAAAAATTTGACCAGAGAGAGAACATGAGAAAGCAAGCCACCGGGTCCAAGACTCAAACCACAGTTGGCCATGTTGGGAGTCCAGCACCTTAACCACCATGCCACCTACAGGCCCCCGTTTTTAGATGTAACCAAAGATATAGTTTTCTTTTTTTGTCATGTCTTTATCTGTTTTGGGAATGAGGATGATGGAGGCTTCATAATATGAATTTGGGAGGTTTCTTTCCTTTTGGATCTATAGAAATAATTTGAGTAGAATGGGGATTAGTTCTTTAAAAGTTTTGTAGAATTTAGAAGTGAAGCCATCAAAACCTGCTTTTTTGTTTGTTTGTTTGTTTGTTGGGAGGTTATTTATTACTGATTCAATCTCATGGCTTGTTACGGGTCTATTCAGACTTTCTATGTTCTCCTTATTCAATCTTGGTAGATTACATGCATCCAGGAATTTGTCCATTTTCTCCATGCTTTCTTGTTTGTTGATATATAGTATCCTGTAACGATATTTTGTATTTTTTTAAAGAATTATTTGATTTAACATTTTAAAATATTTATTTATTTATTTACTTTAATTTGACCAGAGAGGGACAGTGAGAAAGATAGAGAAAGAAAGTGAGAAAGCAAGTCTCTAGGTCCAGGACTCAAACTGTGGTTGGCCACTTGGGAGTCCAGTGCTCTCAACCACCATGCCACCTACTGGCCCCAATATTTTGTATTTCTGTTGTGTCTGTTGTAATGTTGCCTGTTTCATAATGTATTTGATTTATCTGGTTTCTTTCTTTATTCTTCTTACTCACTCTAGCTAATGGAGTGTCGATCTTGTTAATCTTTTTAAAGAACCAACTTTTGCTTTCATTTACTTACTGTATTGTTCATTTATTTTCTATTTCATTTATTTCTGCTCCAATCTTTATTATTTCTTTTCTCCTGGCATTTTTGGGCTTTTTTGTTGTTGTTTTTCCATTTCCCTCAGGCAAGGTGTTGAGTTATCTATTTGCTACTTTTCCATCTTTTCATTATGCACATTGATTGCTATGAATTTTCCTCTTATGATTGCTTTTGCAGTGATTATGGAAACTCGTGTACATTATCATTTATTTCCATAATTTTTTTTATTTCAGTCTTAATTTCTTCAGTAGTGAAGAAATCATTCAGAAGCAGAATGTTCAGTTTCCATGTGTTTGTGTATTTTTGAGGATTTTTCTTAAAATTAATATCAAGTTTAGTTACATCATGGTCAGAGAAAATGCTGGATATTATTTCTATGCTTTTGAATCTGTAAAGACTTGATTTGTGCCCTATAATATGGTCAATTTTTGAAAAGGTTCCATATGGGATTGAGAAAAATGATTACTTTGCGGTCTTAGGTTGGAAAGTGCTATAGATGTCTGTCAAGTCCATTTCATTTATAGTATGGTTTAGGTCCTGTGTCTCTCTGTAAGCCACTAGGTCCGGGAATCGAACAACAGTACAATCTGTGGGTGTCCAGCGACATAACCATTATACTATCTGCTGGTCCCATGTTTTCTTTTTTTCTTGTTTTTGTTAGAGATTTTTGCTATAGGGTGAGTGCATTCCCTGGAGAGACGGTGAGAGACAAAGTGAGAAATCACTCCCCAGAGGGGATGGCCACGCTGCAATCCTTTCTTCTCCATTCTCCTCTCTGGATTTTGGGCACGCATGCACATGCACCCAGCATTTTTAAGCCATGGGCCTGGGACTTGAAATGCAGTTGACTCTGTGGTAGTCCAGCAACGTAACCATCACACCATCTGCTGGTCCCTTTTTATTTTCTTCTTCTTCTTTTTTTTTTTTAAGAATTATTTTATTGGATTTTATTTATTTATTTATTTATTTATTTATTTAAAATTGACCAGAGAGAGAGAGACAGAGACAGAGACAGAGGGACAGTGAGAAAGGAAGCCTCCAGTTCTGGGACTCGAACTGCAGTCGGACACGTGGGAGTCTAGTGCTCTTAACCTCCATGCCACCTGCAGGCCCTCCATCTCTCCTTTTAGCTCTAACAGTCTTTCTTTCATGTATTTAGGTGCTCCTGAGTTGTGTGCATATATATATTTATAAGCATTATGTTGTCTTGATGAATTAACCCTTTTACTACTATATAATGGCATTCTTTGTCTCTTCTTACAGTTTTTGTTTTAAAGCCTATTTTGTCTGAAATCAGTATCACGACTCCAGCCCTTTTTGATTTCTGTTTGCATGGAATACCTTTTTCCAGCCCTTTACTTTCAGTCTAGGCATGTCTTTATCCATAAGGTGTGTTTCTTGTAGGCCACAGATAGAGGATTTCTATTGTTTTATCCATTCAGCCAGTCTTTGTCTCTTGATCAGAGAATTTGATCCATTAATGTTTAACTTGATTATCAATATTTCCAGACATGTTCCTATTATTAAACTAGCCATTTACTTAATTGTTTTCTGTTCTCTTATTTCTTCCTGTCTGACTTTAGTTTTCCTGGTATAGCACTCCCTTCAGAACTTCTTAAAGATCTTATAAATTCTTTCAGGTTTTGTTTATCTGAAAATGTTTTTATCTTTTCTTCCCACATGAAGGATAATCTTGTCTGGTATAGTAATCTTGGTTGAAATTGTTTTTCATTTAATACTTTGACTATATTTCCCCATTCTTTCCTTGCTTGCATTGTTTCTGACAAGAGGTCTGATGTTAACCTGATGGGACAACCTTTATAAGTAACTCGTTTCTCTCTTGCCAATTTTAGTATCTTTTCTTTGTCTATGGTTTTGGCTAATCTGGCTCTGGTGTGCCTTGAAGAAGATCTTCTTGGGTTGATGCTATTTAGGGTCCTTTGTATTTCTTGGGTCTGGATATTTGAATGTCTCTCTAGGTTTGGAAAGCTTTCTTCCAGGATTTCATGGAACAGATTATCAATACTCTTATTATTTTCTTCACCTTTGGAATACCAATTACCCAGAGGTTTGGGCTCTTGATAGTAACTAGTATTTCTTGTATATTGTCCTCATTTTTCTTGGATATTTTTTCAGTCTTTTTGGTCATTTTTTCAGTCAAAGGTTTTGTTTTCTACAGTTGAGATTTGATCTTCTGCATGATCTAATCTGCTTTTAATGCTTTCGAGGGAAGTTTTAATTTCCTGTATCACAGTTTTTATTTCCAACTATTTTATTTGATTCTTTTTTATAGTGACTCTTCCTCCTTTCAAATCGTGAAAGGACTTCCTCATTTCCTGGAGCTCATTGTCTCTTTTCTCTTTCATCTCATTTAGTCTTGTCACTATAAATATTCTGAAATGTTTATCTGACATTTCCATAAGTTCGTTTGTGTCATCTGTGGGTGATGAGGAATTGATAGTTTCTCTTAGGGGAGAGATATTTACTTGGTTGCTCATATTTCTTGTGCCTCTGCAATGGTTTCTAGTCATCTGGTGATTTATATGTTCCTTCCTACATTCTTTGAGTTAATTCTGAGCTTTGAAAAGCATGTGGGAGTAGGTGATCTCTCTGCTGGTTTTCTTCCTTGATGCTCACTAGCAACCTGCACTGTTGTCACTGGCTTTTTTTTTTTTTTTGAGAGATTTTCACTGTAGGGCGCGTGCGCTCGCCAGACAGACAGAGAGAGACATAGAGACAGAAAGCGAGAAATCACCCCCCAGGGGGGATGGTCACGCTGCAATCCCTTCTCCTCCATTCTCCTCTCAGGATCTTGGGCATGCACGCACACACGCCCGGCATGAGTTTTAAGCCACCGGGTCCAGGACACGAACCGCGGTCGACTACGTGGGAGTCCAGCGACATAGCCATTACGCTAACTGCTGATTCCCTTGTCACTGGCTTTGAATGATTCAAAGTCCTCCCAGTTTCTAGAGAAAAGATATGCCTAGAACTCACCTGCTGAGCTTTAATTGAGGAAGATAGAAGGTATTGTACTGCATGCAATATCGAAGAGCCGTGTGCTTCAGAAAACACTGAAGTCTTAGAATTCAGAGGCATGTGGCAGGGGATAAGCCACAGTCTCTTTGCAGCTCAGTCTCCCTGCACTGGAACGGATGTTTGGATGGGATCAGGAGGGGCAAAATGTCTTCTCAAAGTCCCAATCTACACAGCTGAGAATTCACAGGTGAGTGGGGCAGGGGATGAGCCATGGGTCTCTACCACACAGCCTTCCAGCTGCAGGTGGCCTGCCGTAGAGTGATTTTTTAAAGAGCTTTTTGCCTTAGGGTGCGTGTGCTTGCAGGAGAGAGAGAGAGAGAGAGAGAGAGAGAAAGTGAAAAATCACTTCCCAGGGGTGGATGGCCATGGCACAATCCCATCTTCTCTGTTTTCCTCTCAGGATCTTGGGCATGTGTGCACACATGCTTGGTGTGATTTTCAAGCAACCAAGTCTGGGACTCAAACTGTGGTTGGCCATGTACGAGTCCAATGACATAACTGTTACACCATATGCTGCCCCTGCCCCTGAGTTATTTTCAAACTGCTGGGTCTGGGACTTGAACCATGGTTGACCACGTGGGAGTCCAGCGCCATAACTGCTACTCCTCCTGCTGGCCCCTCAATCTCCTTTTTTGGACATAAAAGTTGTTTTGAATATGTGCCATTACAAATGACAGCACTACAATGGCCATTGTGTTTCTGAGAGTATAGCAAGAACTTTCAGACATTTTTGGTAACCATCCATAATAAGAAAATATGTTTTACATCACATCTTTGTACATATGAACTGTATCAAAAGTTTAATGAAACACTTTTTTAAACCTCATTACAGAGACCAGAGTTGGTGTAATGGCTATGTCGCTGGACTCCCATGTCGTCGACCATGGTTCAAATCTCGGACCCAGTGGCTTAAACTCAAGCCTGGCGCGTGTGCGTGCGTGCCCAAGATCCTGAGAGGAGAATGGAGGAGAAGGGATTGCGACGTGACCATCCCCCTTGGGTGATTTCTTGCTTTCTGTCTCTCTGTCTCTCTCTGTCTT
>NW_006159640.1:4016648-4017299 GCF_000334495.1 Tupaia belangeri chinensis
GTGGATGGCCGTCCTCGAATCCCCTCGCCTCCATTTTTCTCTTGGGTTTTTGGGCACACACGCACATGCGCTTGGTGTGAGTTTTAAGTTGTCATATCTGTGACTCAATCCACAGTCAACTATGTGGGAGTCCAGCAATGTAACCATTCCACATATGCTTGTTCCCATACAGTATACTATATTTTGTGTTCTATTCTTTTTCATTGAAATTTGTGTATGACTCATTAAGTTGATGCATTTCTTTTTCTTTTTTATATAGGTTTTGCCATAGAGAGAGACAGGGAGGGAAAGTGAGAAATCATTCCCCAGAAGGAATGGACATGTTGCAGTCCCTTTTCCTTCATTCTCCTCTTGGGATTTTGGACATGAACACACACACTCCTGGCTTGACTTTCAAGCTGCTGTGTCTATAACTTGAACTGTGATTGGCTCCTTGGGAATTCATCACCTTAACCACTATGTCACCTGCTGGCCCCAGATATATTTCTTTCTTGCTTTTTGTTTGTTTGTTTGTTTCTTCCAACAGTTTTATAAAAAATAATTATCTTATTTTATTAATTTATTTAATTTTTTAATTTTAATTTGACCAGAGAGGGAGGGAGAGAGAGAGAGAGAGAGAGAGAGAGAGAGAGAGAAAACACGCTCTGAGGT
>NW_006159640.1:4017365-4025872 GCF_000334495.1 Tupaia belangeri chinensis
ACCACCTGCCAGCCCCTCTTCCAACTATTTTTCAATATTTTATTAGTTACATTTAATCACTGTACATTTTTGCAGTGTACAGTATGGTTTTTCCCACAAATACAGTGCTTACCAGTCTTGACAGACATTACCATGTACATCAGCAGCAGCAAGTAACTTCATTTTTTTGTTAATAAAACATACTGCTTTTTTCCCCCTTGTTTCCCTCTCTCCCTCTTTTACCCACTACCTATTACCCCTTCCTTACTCTCTCTAGTATCTATAGTTTTCCTCCCTGCTATAATACCTTCCAGTCTTTGAGTTTCTGCTACAGAGCACAGACATTCAGTATATATTGAGTGGGGATATGCAAAGTTTGTCTTTCATAGTCTAGCTTGCTTTGCTTAGCATTAAGTCTTCCATATTCATCCACTTTGTATCTAATGTCTGGGTCTCATTTTTTATGGTTGAGTAGTATTCTATAGAGTACACATGCCACTGGTTTTTAAATCCACTCGTCTATTTTTAGACATTTGGGTTGATTACATGTTCTAGCAATTGTAAATAATTCTGCAGTAAACATTGATATGGGGGCCTGCAGGTGGCACAGGACTCTCACATGGCTGACTACAGTTCGAGTCGTGGACCTGGTGGCTTGCTTTCTCTCTCTCTCTTTCTCTCTGGTTAAATTAAAAATAAATAAATATATAAATAAAGTTAAATAAAACAATTATTTAAGAAAGAATGGATGTGCAAGTGCTTTTATGACTGAGGGTTTTCCTTTCCTTTGTTGTAAATACCTAAGAGTGGAATTATTGGGTCATGTGGTATTTCTATATGTAGGTTTCTTTCTTTCTTTTTTTATTTAATAACTTTATCATTTATTTATTTATTTAAATTTTATCAGAGAGGGAAGAGAGAGAGAGAGAGAGAGAGAGAGAGGGAAAGTGAGAAAGCAAACCACCAGATCTGGGACGTGAACCGTGGTCAGCCATATGGGCATATCCAGCGCTTTAACCACCATGCCACCTGCTTGCCGCACTATTTGCAAGTTTCTGAAGAATCTTTATATCGTTCTCCACAGTGATTATACTAATTTACATTCCCACCAACAGTTTAGGAGAGTTTCCTTTTCACCAGGGCCTCTACAGCACTTATCATTCTTTATTTTCTTAATTTTAGCCATTCTGACTGGGGTTAAGTGGTATCTCAATATGGTTTGGATTTTTGTTTCTCTTATGATGAGAGATGTTGAGCATGTTTTCATACGCTTTTTGGTCATTCTTATGTCTTCCTTGGAGAGTTGTCTGTTCAGTTCATTTTCCCATCTTTTAATTGGATTGATTATTTTTTGAGGGTAAGCTGTTTGAGATTTCTGTATATTCTAGTTATTAGTCCCTTATCTGAGGTATAGTTTGCAAATATATTCTCCTACTCTGAGGGTTGTCTCCTCACTTTAGTTTTTGTTTCTTATGCTGTGCAGATGCTTTTTACCCCAATATAGTCCTACTTGTCTATTTTTGGTACTATTGCCTATGCTTTGGGGGTCTTCTTTAAGAAGTCTTTGTCTACTCCAAGGTCTTCAAGAGTTTTCCCTGTGTTTTGCACCAGTAGCTTTATAGTTTGAGGTCTTAGGTTTAGATCTTTAATCCATTTTGTTATTCATTTATTTATTGGAGAGGTTTTTGCTATAGGGCGCGTGCACTCACCAGGAAGACAGAGAGAGACATAGAGACAGAAAGTGAGAAATCACCCCCCAGGGGGAATGACCATGCTGCAATCCCTTCTCCTCCATTCTCTGAGGATCTTGGGCATGCACTCACACACGCCTAGCGTGAGTTTAAGCCACCGGGTCTGGGACTCGAACCGCAGTCAACTACATGGGAGTCCAGCGACATAGACATTACGCCAACAGCTGGTCCCTCCTTAATCCATTTTGAGTTGATTTTTGTTGTAATTAGAAGTAAGCTTCCAGTTTCATTCTGCTTCAGGTGGAAGCTTCCAGTTTCATTCTGCTTCAGGTGGATATCCATCCAGTTTTTCCAGTACCATTTGCTGAAGAGATTTTATTTTTCCCAATGGATTGTCTTGTGCTCTTGTCAAGGATCAGTTGGCTCTATGTTTGGGCTTTAGATTTGGGTTCTCAATTCTTTTCCATTGGTTTACATGTCTGTTTTTGTGCCAATACCATGCTTTTTTTTTTTAAATTATCACCACTTTGTAATATGTTTTTAAGTTAGAAAGTGAGATTCTTTCTACTTTATTACCCTTTCTTTGATGATTTGGAGTATTTCTTTGATGATTTGGAGCCTTTATGATTCCTGACAAATTTTATGATTATTTTTTCTTTTCCTGTGAGGAGTATCTCTGGTAGTTTAGTAGAATTGCATTGAATTTGTAGATTCATTTGGATAGGACTGACATATTGATTACATTAATACATCCAATCCAGACCCATGAGATGTTTTTCCACTTCTTTGTATCATTTTTAAATTTCTTTTTCAAGTGTTTTATAATTGACCTTATAGAGGTCTTCGACTTTTTTGGTTAGGTTAATTCCTAGATGTCTTATTTATTTATTTATTTATTTTTGGCTATTGTAAATGGGATTGCTTTCTTCAATTCTGTCTCAGTTTGTTCACTATTAGTGTATAAAAATGCTATAGATTGTTGTATGTTGATTTTGTATCCTGCCACTTTACTATATTAATTTATCATTTCCAGGAGATTTTTGGGGATTCTTTTGGTTTTTCTATATACATGATCATGTCATCTGCAAATAGAGATAATTTCACGTTTTCTTTTCCTGTTTGAATGCTTTTTGTTTTATTCTCTAGTCTGATTGCATTGATTAGGACTTCTAGTACTGTGTTGAAAGGGAATGGAGAATTGGGGCAGCCTTCTCTTGTTCCAGTTTTCTGTGGAACATCTTTCAGCTTTTCCTCATTCAGTATAATAATAACCATGGGTTTGTCACAGATAGCTTTTATTGTGTTGAGAAATGTTCCTTCTATGTCAATTTTGCTGAGAGTCTTAATTTAATTATGAAGGAATAGTGTATTTTATGCTTTTTTCTGCATCGATTGATATGACCATATGGTTTTTATCTTTGCTTCTGTTAATGTGATGCATTATATTTATTGTTTTGCATACATTGAAACACTCTTCTATGCCTGGAATAACGCCTACCCGGTCATGATGTATATAATCTTTTTAATGTGTTGTTGGATACAATTTGCTAGTATCTTTTTTTTTTTTTTTTTAGAGTTTTTAAATTTTTTTTTGCTGTAGAGTGCGTGTGCTCACCGGACAGACAGACAAAGACAGAGAGATAGAAAGCAAGAAATCACCCCCCAGGGGGGATGGCCATCCCACAATCCCTTCCCCATTCTCTTCTCTCGGGATCTTGGGCACGCATGCACACGCGCCTGGCGTGAGTTTAAGCCACCGGGTCCGGGACACAAACCGCAGTAGACTATGTGGGAGTCCAGCGACATAGCCATTACGCTAACTGCTGGTCCCACAATTTGCTAGTATCTTATTGAGAATTTTTGCATCTATATTCATCAGGAATATTAGCTTAAAGTTTTCTTTTTTTTGTTAGGTCCTTGTCTGTTTTTGGAATCAGGATGATGGGGACTTTATAGTATGGATTCGGGAGGGTTACTTCCTTTTGGCTCTTCAGAAATAGTTTGAGGAGAATTGGGGTTAGTTCTTTAAAGGTTTTGTAGAATTCAGAAGTAAAGCCATCAGAACCCGGGCTTTTCTTTTTTGGGAGACTGTTTATTGCTGATTCAATCTCATTACTCATTATGGGTCTTTTTTTTTTTTTTTGAGAGATTTTTGCTATAGGGCATGTGCACCCCCCAGGGTGGATGGCCACGCTGTAATCCCTTCTTCTTCATTTTCTCAGGATCTTGGGCACACATGCACATGTGCCTGGAGTGAGTTTTTAATTTTTTTTATTTTTGAGAAGTTTTTGCTATAGGACACATGTGCTTGTGAGAAAGACAGAGAGAGACAGAGAGACAGAAAGTAAGAAATCATCCCCCAGGAGGGATGGCTACGCTGCAATCCCCTCTCCTCCATTCTCCTCTCGGGATCTTGGGCATGCACGCACATGTGCCCGGTGTGAGTTTAAGCCACCTGGTCTGGGATTCAAAATGTGGTAGACTAAATGGGAGTCCAACGACATAACCATTAGGCCAACTGCCAGTCCCGAGGTTTTTTTTTTAATTATTTATTCAATTTTATTTGCTAGTATTATTTATTTTTAAAAATTTGACCAGACAGAGACAGAGAGAGAAAGGGAAAGTGAGAAAGCAAGCCACCAGGTCCGAGACTTGAACCGTGGCCGGCCAGCACTCTAACTACTGTTCCACCTGCTGGCTCCTTGAGTGAGTTTTAAGTTGCCAGGCCTGGCACTTGAACTGTGGTCGACTACATGGGAAACCAGTAATGTAACCATTATGCCATCTGCTGGTTCCCAGGCTTTTTATTTATTCACAGCTCAATCTTGCTATGTTATATATGTCCAGAAATTTGTCCATCTCCTCTAGGTTTTCTTGTTTGTTGGTGTATAATCGCGCATAGTATTTTCTGATGATGCTTTGTTTTTCTGTTATGTATGTTGAAATATTGTCTGTTTCCTTACTGATTTGATTTATCTGGTTCCTCTCTCTGTTCTCAATTAATCTAGCTAATGGTGTGTCAATTTTGTTTATCTTCTCAAAGAATCAGTTTTTGGTTTCATTTATTTTCTGTACAGTTCTTTTATTCTCTATTTCATCTATTTCTGCTTGAATCTTTATTTCTTTTCTCCTACAAAATTTTTTTTTATGCTTTCCTGAGTTGTGTTGTTGGGTAGATGTATTTCTTTTTTAAAAACTTATTTGATTTCTTCCATGAAGGCAAAAGAGAAAGATAGAAACAGGCACCCCCAACAGGGTCTTCATACTGTAATTCACTCCTAGTTTCAATCAGCCTTAGTCATGGGCATAAACCCACAGCCAACATGTTTAGGAAAGTCCCAAGGTTCAAACCCAGAAACTTTCCTATGCGTATCCAGTTGTGTTATTGTTGCACCACTGCATGGCCTCTGATTTATTTCTTGAGGTATTTGTGGGTCAGACTCTAGAACAATGTCTAATTGAATATAGTGCAGATAGGCCAGCCAGGTGGCATGGTGGTGGAGACAGCTGTTCCCATTCGGCTGATTGTGTGGTTTGAGTTCTGAATCTCTGGCTTGAAAAAAGTGCTGGGCACACGTGCTTGCATGCCCGAAATCCTGAGAGGAGAGTGGAAAAGGGATTGCAGTGTGACCATCCTCTCTGGGGACAATTTCTCACTTCCTCTCTCTCTCTCCTTTCTGGTGAGCACTGGTGAGCCGGCAGGTGGCTTAGAGGTTAAGCGTACTGGATTCCCATGTGACTGACTGCAGTTCTAGTCCTGGACATGGCGACTTGCTTTCCCACTTTCTCTCTCGCTTTTGCTCTGTTCTTCTCTGGTCAAATTTAAATAAATAAATAAATAAATAAATATACAGTCTTCAGCCATGCTCAGACAGTGGTTCTGTGGTGTTCAAACAGTGTTGTGCCAGCCAATCAAAGGAAAGGTCAGACTCACAGAAGGTTGTTCATTTAGAAGAAAGCAACATAAATGATCTACACAACTTGCTGACTTTGTTGTTTTCTCACAGAAAACCTTATCATAAGTTCCATAATTCTATTTAATCTGCCAAGATAATATAATTATGTTTGATTTTGTAAGGTGTACAACAATAATCTCCTAGTTCAGTGTCAGTTATTCAATAAAGTTTTGATTATGAGTAAAAAAAAAAATTAAAATAGTAAGACCAACAACAACAGAAATACCCAAAACAAAAACAGACAAAATTAAAAAAATCTAAAATCAAAGCACATCTAATTTTGGACTAGCCACATTTCAAGTGCTTAATAGTTACATGTGGTGGAACTTGCAGGTGGTGTGGTGGTTAAGGTTGCTGGACTCCCACATGGCCAGCCACGGTTCAAATTCCCAACTTGGTAGCTTGCACTGTGTCCCTCTCTAGCAAAATTTAAATAAATAAATAAAGTTAAATAAAATAATTCTTAAAAAATAGTTATATGTGGCTAGAGATTACCATTCAGTGCACTTCTAGGGTATACAATTGAGAGTGCTGGGTTAAAGCATGAGTATCTTTAGCTTTATAGATATTGACAAATTGTTGTCCAACGTTTTCTCCTGATTCATCCTCCTGTTTTTTGTTGTTATTGTTTGTTTTTGTTATGTTTTTGTTTTTGCTATAGGGAACATGTGCTCACCAGATGAAGACAGAAAGAGAGAGAAAGAGAGAGAGAGAAGGTGGGAAAGAAAGTCGCCAGGTCCTGGACTTGAATGTGGTTGGCCATGTCGGAGTCCAGACCTTTAACCACCATGCCACCTGCTGTCCCCTGTCCAAAGTGTTTTACCAATTCATACTTCCTTGTTTCTTTTTTGCCCATGTCTTTGCTAATATTTTTTAATATCAGACTTTAAAATTTTTGAAGGGTTTTGTTTTTATATTTTAGTTAAAATTTTATTTTACTTTGTTTAATGAATATTTATTGATTTTTTAAAAATATTTTTAATTGATTCTTTATCTAATTTTATTTATTATAATCATTATTTTAAAATTTGCAATAGGGCACATGTGCTCACCAGAGAGAGACAGAGAGGAGGAAAGTGAGAAACCAAGCCACCAAGTCTGGGACTTGAACTGACCATGTGGGAGTCCAGCACCTTAACCATCATGCCACCTGCTGGTCCCTAAAAAATATTTTTTAGTTTTGAATTTTAATTATGAATTCTAGTATACATATAATCAATGTATATACCTTTGTGGAATACAGATTTTTAATTTCTTTTCCTGTGCTGGTCAGAGAGAGAAAGAGAGACAGAGAGAGGGAAAGTGAAAAATTATTTCCCAGCCGGGATGGCCATACTGCAGTCCCTTTTCCTCCATTCTCCTCTTGGAATTTTGGGAACACATGCACACATGCCTGGCATGATTTTCAAGCTGCCAGGTCTGCTGGGAATTGAACTGTAGTTGGCCAATGAGAAGTCCAGCACCTTCACCATACCACCTGCTGGCCCCTAAATTAAATTTTTTATTTTAGAGGTTTTTTCTTAGGGTGCATGCGCTCACCAGAAAGAGAGACAGAGACAGAGACAGAAACAGAGGGAGAATGAAAAATCACCACCACCACCACCCCCCCACCCCCCCAGGGAGCATGGTCATGTTTCAATTCCTTCTCCTCCATTCTCCTCTCTGGATTTTGGGCATGCACACATGCCTAGCAAGAGTTTCAAACCAGTAGGTTTGGGACTTGAACGGTGTTCGATCATGTGGGAGTCCAGTGATGTAACCGCTAGGCCATGTGCTGGCCCCTAATTTCATTTAAAAAAAAATGGCCAGAGTTTACATGTTCTTACCAGAGAGAGACAGAGAAAGAGAAAGAGGAGAAAGTATCCTCCATCATGGTGAATAGTCATGTGGCAATCTTTCTCTTCCATTTTGCTGTCTTTTTGGGATTTGGGCACATGCACATATGCCCGGCATGTTTTCCAAGCCATTGGGCCCAGGACTTGAAATACATGGTTGACCATGTAGGATCCAGCTTCCTTAATCACTGAGGCACAAGCTGGACCCAGAATGTTTTATTCATTCATTCATTTATTTATTATGGTGGATAAATGTGTTTTTAGAATTAGCCAGCTGGACTCAGTTTAGATGATCCCAATTTTGTCAGCAACATCCAAAGCATCATAATCAGGAGCCAGTCACACATATGCCTTCTCTCCATCAGACCCGAGAAGAGTGTTGACGTTGGCCACGTCAGTATCATAGACCTTATTCACAGCCAGTTTGATCTGGTGCATGTTGGTTTTGACATCCACAATGAACACAAATGTGTTATCTTCTGTCTTCTTCATGGCATATTTGGTGGTCAGGGGGAACTTGATGATGGCATAGTAGTCAAGCTTGTTTCTCCTGGGGACACTCTTCCAAGGATATTTTTTTAAATTTAAATTTATTTATTTGCATTCATTCATTGTACATCATTACAGCATACAAAATGAGATTTTTCCATCCAGGGTACACTGTATATTGTCTCAATCAAGCACATCAACAAACATGTTATTGTCAGCAAGTAATTTTCCATGTCTTGTTTTCTGTATGTTTTGCCTTTTTTCCCTCATCCTTGATTCCCTATCTCTTACCCTCTGCCATCTCCTTCTCTCCTCTCACACTGTCTTTGGTATCAATGTTTGCTTTCTATACTGTTTTCCCCCCACATTTTATTGAATTACTAAAGACCTTAATTAATCTAAATATTTTCAAAGCAAACATAGCTGATATATACATTTCCATGAACACAAGTCTAACTTTAGGCATCCTATAAAGTAGCACCTAGGTGGGGCTATATATCTTACTGCAGTCATTGAATAGATACTTTTTTTTCTGAAACTTTTTTTGTAACTTAATT
>NW_006159640.1:4027556-4037518 GCF_000334495.1 Tupaia belangeri chinensis
TGTGTTTCTTTCAAATTCTTGAAGTTTAGTCTGAATGTTCAGGAGCAAGCAGACAGAGGTGATCTAGAATCTTTTTGCCATTCTGTTGTGATCACACGCTAGCTTGTTTGCTGGAGGCTGAATTATCAGTAGAAAATCTTCATTTCTTGTGTGTCCTGAAATACCTAGTTCGCAGTAGCCATGAGGAATCTTCTCTCTTCCAAGGATATTTGAGCTGTCAATACAGCTGTAGAGTCTTGAGGCCTCCGAAAGGCGGGTGATGTACGGATCTCCTTTTTAAAAAATTTTTTTTTTTTGCTGTGGATGCCTTTCAGCATTGCCTTCTTGGCCTTCAAAGTCTTTGCTTTAGCTTCAGGTTTGGGAAGGGCAGGAGTTTCCTTCTTTGCTCTTGACGCCATCTTGGTACCAAGATAATTTTTTTTAAAGAATTATTTATTTGTTTAATTCCATTTGTTGTTATTATTTTTAAAATTTGACCAGACAGAGAGAGAGAGAAAGGGAAAGTGAGAAAGAAAGTGAGAAAGCAAGCTACCAGGTCTGGGACTCAAACCATGGGAATATAGTGACTTTAAGCAACATGCCACCTGCAACCCCCCCAAGAATGTTTTTTAAGGCACGCATACAGTGACAGAAAATGAGAAATCACCCCCCCCCGGGGTGGATGGCCATGCTGCAAGCCCCTCTTCATTATTGTTCTACTAAAGTTTATTTGTTTTTATTATATGTTATTTGTCCATATTTTTTACTTTGCTGTGATTGTTGTTTTATAAACATTTATTTATTTATTTTTATGTATTAATTTGTTGTAATTTTCAAGCCACCAAGTCTGGGACTTGAATAACAATCCCCCCCCCGGGGTGGATGGCCATGCTGCAAGCCCCTCTTCATTATTGTTCTACTAAAGTTTATTTGTTTTTATTATATGTTATTTGTCCATATTTTTTACTTTGCTGTGATTGTTGTTTTATAAACATTTATTTATTTATTTTTATGTATTAATTTGTTGTAATTTTCAAGCCACCAAGTCTGGGACTTGAATAACAATTGGCTATGTAGGAATTCAGAGCCTTAACTACCATGCCACCTGCTGGTCCCAGTGATTGTTGTTTTTAATTTACATTTTATTTTGGAATAATCTTAATTCTTATTTTTTAATTGCCAGAGGGCACGTACTCACCAGAGAGTCAGAGACAGAAGAAGAGAAAAAAGGAGAAGGCACTCACTAGTGGGGTATGGTTACCCTGCAGTCCATTCTGTATTTCTCCATCCTGTTGAGGATGCTTATCACACACATACATGTACACACACACATACACATACACACGTGTTTTGTGTATTTTTCCAGCTGCTGGGGCTAGGATTCTAACTGCCAATGCTGGGATTCCATCTGCAGCTGGCCATGTGGGATCTGGCTCCCTTAATCACTAGGTTATGGGGCTGACCCTGGAATATTTTTAGATTCACAGCAAAGTTGTGAATGTAGTACAGATAATTCCCTTATACCTCTCAGTTTTATTTTCTGTAATGTTACAATCTTACATGGGTGTTGTTTTGATTTATGTTTCCCAGATAACTAGTGAAGTTGGGTGTATTTTCTTCGATTTATCAACTATTTGAGTTGTTTCTCCTGTACACATTGTTTTTTTAGTCAAGTTTTCTAAAAATGAAGCACAAAAAGTCATGTGATGGCCCTAGTTCATTTCCTTCTTGTGAGAATTGATGTAACATCAATCTTTTCTATCACCAGTCCCAATTAATTTCAAGGCCAAGAAGTAGAAATTGGTCTAAGTTATACCCACTGGGGCTAAATAAATGCACTTCCTTTTCTGCCTGCCAACTCTTTAACTATTTGAAGATACTCATCATGTTCCCTCAAAGGGCTCTTCTTCAGTTCGACCAATCTCAGTTTGTTCAGTTATTCCTCATATTACATGATTTCTAGTCTCCTCATCATTTTGTATGCTGTCCTCTGAACGTGCTCTGTTCCTTTCATGTAATTCCTTTAGTACCCAGGACAGAACATAATTCTCTAGGTTGGATATGATTAACACAAAATAATCCGTCTCTTTAGATAATGACATAGCTAAGATTTATTTATTTTTTTCCTCTTTACCTAGTGTGCTAGTTACCACACTAGCAACTCACTTGGAACATTAACATTTTGTTCCCAAAATTTCCTCAGTCTTTCTTTCTTTTTTTTTTTTTTAAGAGATTTTTGCTATAGGGCACGTGTGCTTGCCGGAGAGACAGAGAGACAGAAAGTGAGAAATCACCCCTTGGGAGGGGGGATAGGCATGCCACAATTCCTTTTTTTCCATTCTCCTCTTGGGATTTTGGGCACACACACACACACACACACACACCTGGCGTGAACTTATTTATTTATTTTGTTTCGAGAGGTTTTTTGCTATAGGGCGTGCACGCTCTCTCGCCAGAAAGACAGAGAGAGACAGAGAGACAGAAAGTGAGAAATCACTCCCCAGGGGGGATGGCCATGCTGCAATCCCTTCTCCTCCATTCTCCACTTGGGATCTTGGGCACGCACGCACATGAGCCCAGCGTGAGTTTAAGCCACCGGGTCCGGGACTTGAACCGTGGTCGGCTACATGGGAGCCCAGCGAACCAAGGTCAACTACATGGGAGCCCAGCGACACAACCTTTATGCTAAATGCTGGTCCCTCTGCTTTTTTTTTTTTTCAGAGTTGATATTCTTTTTTTTTTCTCTTTAAATTTATTTTTTAAAAATTAATTCACTATAGGGAACCAGCAGTTAGCATAATGGCTATTATCAGCAAATAATTTTCCATTTCTTATGTCTTGTATACTTTGTTTTTTTGTTTTGTCATCCTTGATTCCCTATCTCTCACCCTCTGCCATGTCCCACCCTCCTCCCACATCTCTGGTATCCATGGTTGCTTTCTATGCCTTTCCTCCCCATTTAATTGATTTGCTAATGAACTTAATTAGTCTAAATATTTCCAATAGCTAGCACAGCTGGTATATACCTATACATGAACCCAAGTCTGACTTTAGGCAGAAACCTCAGTGAGTAGAATGAATATACTATAAAGTAGTACCTAGCTGGGGCTATATAGCTTACTGCAGTCATCAAATATGACGTTTTGATTTCCTGTATTGCAGTCTTCATCTCTAACAGCTCCATTTGATTCTCCTTTATGGTGTGTATTTCCTCTTTCAGATCATGCAAGAACTTCCTCACCTCTGGAATTCATTGTCTCTTTCCTCCTGCATCTTCTGGAGTTCATTGTCTCTCAGCTCTTACATCTCATTTAGTTTTGTCACTATGAATATTCTGAATTCTCTATTGGACATTTCCATGAGTTCCATGGAACTGTCTGTGGATGATGAAGGATTGTTCTTTTCCCTTAGGGGAGAGAGATTTTCTTGGTTTCTCATATTTCTTGTGCCTCTGCAGTAGTTTCTGGTCATTCTGTGACAAAAAAATCTTTCCTCTACCATGTTTTATAACGTGGCATCCACTTTTCTGAGTGTTTTGGGGGTCTAGAAGATAGGATTTAGAGCCTAGCTTCAGTCACCTTAGTCCTGAACATTCCAGGACACACTTCAGATTTTAAAAAGCTTCTTGTCTGAGTGTTTCCAGGGCTCTGCTCCTTAAAGATTTCACCTCTTAATACCATGACAATTGCAATTAAATTTCAACGTGAATTTTGGAGGGGACATTGAAAACCATAGCAGTGTTGAAAGAATATTTGTACTGACATAATTTATCCCAGTTGTCTTTCTCAGCATTAGGATTAGAATGGCAACTGTTTACTAAGCTTTGGAACTCCCTTTCCTATGGTTAGTTTAGAGACAAATTATTATACTCATTTTTTTTTCTAGATTTCTAAATTTGTATTTATTGCATTAAGAATACCCTTTTGATCTATTACAATATCCAGGTTTATATATTCTTTTTCTGTTATATTTATGATGATTATTAGGGAGGTAGATTTTTTTAAAAAATTAATTATCCATTCATTTATTTATTTTTAATGAGAGAGAGAGAGAGAGAGAGAGAGAGAGTGAGAAAGCAAGCCGCCAGGTCTGGGACTCGAACTGTGGTAGGCCATGTGGAAGTCCAGTGCCCTTAACAACCATGCTACCTGCTGGACCCATTAGTTTATATTTTAGTATCCACAATGAAAAGCAAAAAGAAATAGGCAAAACAATTTTTTTCTTTTTAGTTTTTCTATGGGGCATGTGTGCTCATTGGAGAGAAACAGAGAGATGAAGAGAGAGAGGGAAAGTGGGAAAGCACCCCCCCGGGGGGATGGGCACACTATAGTCTCTTTTCCATTCTTCTTGGGATTTTGGGCACACACGCACATGTGCCTGGTGTTTTTATTTTATTTTTTTTTTGAGTTCCCAGATCCAGGTCTTAAACTATGTAGTGGGCTATGTGGGATCCAACTGCCTTAACCACTACACCACCAGTTGGCCCCAAATTAATTTTTAATAAAATTTTAATACTATATATATTTTTTGAGAGTTTTTTTGCCTTAGGGTATGTGCACTTGCCAGAGAGAGAGAGAAACAGAGATAGTGAGAAAATGAGCAATCACCTCCCCTGAGGCATGGCCACGCCACAGTCCTTTCTCTTCCATTCTCCTTCTGGGATCTTGTGCACATGTGCACACATACCCAGCATGCTTTTCAAGCCACTGGATCTGGGATTTGAACCGTGGCCAGCCATGTGGGAGTCCAGGGATATAACTGCTTCACCATTTGCTGATCCCTTAATACTATATTTTAATTAATTAAGTTTTTATTTAAAAAATTGCCAGAGGGCATGTGCACTCACCAGAGTGAGAGATAAAAAGAGAAAAACAGGGAGAAAGCACCCCCACCAAAGGGGCATGGTCTTACTGAAATCCTTTTTTCCTCCATGTCTCTATACTGTTGGGATTTTGGGAATGCATGCACATGTTCCCTTCCTGTTTTTCAAGCTGCTGCAGCTGGGATTCAAATGGTTGGCCATGTTGAATCCAGCTCCTTTAACGACTAGGCCACAGAGCTGCCCTTACTGTATTTTTAGTCCACCATATTCAAAGTAGTGTTATTTCAGCGTGTAGTCACTATGCAAAATTACTGAGCTATTTTACATTCTTTTTTCATACTAAGTCTTCAAAATCCAGTGTATATTTTGTAGGTATAACTCAGCTCAATTTGGACTAGCCTCATTTCAAGTGTTCAGTAGCCACATGGTGCTATCATGTTATAGCACATCTAGATTAGAAAGTTTAGTAGTAAAACTTACTCAAAAATGGGCTTTTATTGACTCTCAAAGGACTTTATTTGGAAGCTTCCATGAACTATCTTTTTTTTTCCCATTCTTTTAAGTGCCACAATGAGATCCTCAGATTAGGAATGACAAAGTTATTAGTAAATGTCCCCAGAGAGGTCCACATAGTTTAAGAGTCATAAGCATTAAGTATATAGACTGTGTAAAAGTATCTCATTGAGATATTGTTTGGGATCATCTCGTGTGCACCTATCAGAGAGAAATAATACAGTAAATGAAGTAAAGAGATTGAATGACCAACAGAATTGAACCTTTTAGTATGCCATACAATATTTTTCAAGCTCTCACCCTATGTATTTTGTAGTGGTGTTTTCTATAACTATCTTTTACCCTTTTTTCCAGGTGTGAATATTTTAATCCACTATGATTTTCTACACTTCTGTGCTTGTCCTTCTGGCATGGTGTTTCTCTTAATCTTTGCCCAGAAATCTAACTCATCCTTCAAAAACTGCCTCAAATAGCACCTCAGTAAAGCCTGTCTTGGGAAACCTGTATCTCATCCCTCAGATGGGCAGAGTTACTCAGTATTTTCTTTTTATTTCTACAGCATCTTGCACTCATTGAATTTATTACATTATATGTATTTTTATTTTAATTTTCCTTGATTTTGTGATCCTCTTGATGACATCAGTTGTCTCACTCATCTCCATATTCTTAGCAAAATGCCCTGTATCTACTCGATACCAGGCATTCAGTAAATGTTTATTGAATCAGGTTCTGAAAGGAGACATGTAGATGCCAACCAAAGTAGGAAGCATGCAGTTGCCTTAGACTCTGTTCAGGGCCATGCTGCTAATAGCTTTGATCTTGAGAAAATTAGTTAACTTCTCCATGGTTTATTTTAATTAATTGTAAAATTGGAGTGTGTTACTAGTATTTTAAGGTGATTTACAACTTTAAACAATTGGTTAATTGATCCATGTGTATCTACATGCATCTTGTGTGAAAATGACTATACGTTCCTTAAGGAGAGGACTATGTCCTGTTGATATTATATCTTTTTTGCCAAGAGAAGTACCTTGTTATTAAATTTTCTTTAAAGATTTATTTTATTTAACTTTATCCATTTATTTATTTTAATTTGACCAGAGAGGGGGAGAGAGAAAGAGAGAGAAAGTGAGAAAGCAAGCTGCCATGTCCAGTACTCGAACCACCATCGACCATGTGAGAGTCCAACACCCTTAACCACCACTCCACCTGCTGGCCCCAAATATTTATTGAATGAATAAAGTAGTTTTGTCTATTTTATTCGTGGTACCCACAAGGATAGCAACACTATTACCAGGAGAGAAGAGAGAGAGAGAGAGAGTGTGTGTGTGTGTGTGTGTGTGTGTGTGTGTGTGTGTATCTAGAGAGCATATGGACTTGCCAGAGAGACAAAGAGAGAGGGAAAAGGAGAGAGTACTCCATGATGGGAGGTGGTCATACTATAATCCCCTCTCTTTCATGTCTCTATTCTGTTGGGATTTAGGGCATGCATGCACACGTGCCCCACATGTTATTTAAGCCACCAGGGCCAGGATTTGAAACATGAGGTTGTCTGTGTGGAAACCAGTTCTCTTAACCACCAGGCTATGGGGCCTGCCCAACCCTATATACTTTTGACAATTTGGAAATGCACATAGGCTCAGATAAACATCTCCTGTATCGTTCTATTAATCAAAAATAATTTAGAGGGTGTCACTGTCAAAAATAATTCACAGGGTTCCTAATTGTTCATGACATTTTGCTTAGCATTCTCTAAATGACTAGTGCATTGTATTAGGAATGGAAGGGCTAAAGATACTGTTAACGGATGGGAGAATGTCAAGCTGCATTGTAAAGTACTTGGTTCTTTGGGTCCAGATCACTAAAATTAGAGATCTGTCCCTAGGCGCAAAATGAAACCACAACCACAGAAGAAGTAGGTAGAAAAGATTAAATAGGAAAGAAAGAAAAGTAACCCCAAAAGGCTCTTGGGCGGGCAGATTGCCAGGTGGCGACTGCGCTTAATATTGGTTAATTGTTACTTTTATTACTAGAGGTGATCATGAATATTTATTGGTGGGAGGTCTGTCATACTACCTATGTCCTTCGAATCCGCCCATTTTCTCCTGCACTTGCGCACTTCTCTCACAGGTAAGGAATGAGGAATTTGATTATCTTATTGTGCATGCCCAGTGTGAGCCAGGTTGTTTAATTAGACTGCCTAATTAATTTATCATCCTAGTGGGAATTAGGGCATTGACCTACTGGGAATTAGGTTGTTGACCAAAATGCTCGCTTGGGTCTTTTTGATAAGAGAAAAATCTACAAATCATCCCTGTATGCTTCCCTCAGGCCCCCAGGAAGGAAGATGGCAAATTGCCTCAACCTCCTGGTGTCAGGGGCTAGGTGAACCTTTCGCTTCGCTTAGGGCTGCCCGCTCATGACTAACTGCCTACCACAATACCTTATGTGAAAAATTAGCCATCTGTGGACCAGACAGTAGTTCAGAGGTAAAATGTGAGGCTCTATAGGATTGACCCACATGGGAAGGTACTGGGTTCTTATCCAGAGACCTCCTGAGTATACAAGGCATGCATATGCCTATAATGTGGGACTGCCTGAAGCTGGGGGTGGATTGCAACATCAAGACCCTGTTGGGAAATAAAAAAAAAGAACCTGTTGGAGAAAAGGCATCTCTGAACCTACTGAGTAGGAGAATGGAGGAGAAGGAATTGTGGCGTGACCATCCCCCCTGGGGGGGGGATTTCTCGCTTTCTGTATCTCTGTCTCTGTCTGTCTGGCGAGCGCATGCACCCTATAGCAAAAACCTCTCCCCCCAAAAAAGAAAAAAAAAACAGAAAAAATTTATGGACAAGAAGTTATCATTGAAATTAAATGGTGGCAGATATGTCCAAGGAATATTGTGGGGATTTGATTCATTTATGAATCTTGTGATAGATGAGTGTGTGGAGAGGGCAACTAGTGGGCAACAGAATAATATTGGAATAGTGGTAATACAAGGAAATAGTAGCATCAAATTAGAAGCCTTGGAATGAATATAAATAATGGCTGTTCAAAAGAAAAATCTATGTCCCCTTGTCAATGGTCCTGTTTTACTATGATATAAAAAATCAGGTCATGTACATTTTCATAATAACCTTTTGTTAAGTAAAAAACAAACAAACAAATCTGGACCCTGTGGGAGGTTCTTGTCTCTCTTTCAGTCTCTCTTGCTTGATTAAAAAAAAAAAAGGCTTGGAACCAGCAGATGGCATAATGCTTATGTCACTGGACTCCCACGTAGTTGACTCCAGTTTGAATCCCAGACCTGGTGGCTTAAAACTTGTGCTAGGCGTGTGTGCATGTGTTTCCAAGATCCCAAAAGGAAAATGGAGAGGGGCTGTGGTGTGGCCATACTCCCTAGGAGGAGATTTCTTGCTTTCTGTCTCTCTGTCTCTCTCTGTCTTTCTGGTGAGCGCACGCGCCCTATAGCAAAAACTTCTTCTTCTTCTTCAAAAAAAAAAACAATTACAATACACTGCTGTGAATAGATCTCTAGAACGATGGTGCATGCAGTTCCATCTGACTTCTGTATTATGACTACCTGCTTGGATTCTCTTATACCATACCCAATTTGACATTTGAGGCTTCTGGGAACATTGTGTAGGAAAAATGATTATCTCCCTAAACATGGTTAGAAAATATAATTTACAATGTGGCTTTAGTCTATGACTGAAATTGTTTGCTATTTTGTATATTTTAACTACCCACTTTCAAACTAGCCTCTGTAGTTAGAACAGTTTTTCTTAGTCCATGATCTGAACTGTAGTGTCTTGGCTCATTTCTTCTCTCATGCTCTTTTAGTTGTCTTAGAGTCTTGGCTTGTCACTTGTTCCAGGCCCCTTCCTCATACAACACACAGTGGAAAGTACAGGATTTCAAATGACAAAGCCTGAGTTCAAGTTTTAGCTTGCTACTTTCTGTTTGTGTCACCTTTAAGAATTCACTTCCTTTTGTTAAATCATACTTTTCACATCTTATAAAATAAAATCTCTCCTTTGTAGAGAACACTGAAATAGAAATGAGAATGCTTATGGGAAAAAATTGAGACTACAAAGCACTATGCAAATGTTAATTTTACTTAATTTTTTTTCTCTTGCCAAAGAATTTCATATAATCATTGTGACTTGCAGTCAAAACTTGAATTGACCCTGTCAGATATTTGAGCTGTTTTGACTTTTTAAAAAAATTATTTTATCTAACTTTATTTATTTATTTAAATTTGATCAGAGAGGGACAGAGAGAGAAAGAAAGTGAGAAAGGAAGCAAGCCACCAGGTCCAGGACTCAGACTGCAGTCAGCTATGTGGGAGTCCAGTGCCCTTAACAACCACGCCACCTGCTGGCACCGTGCCTTTTTAAAAAAATAATTATTTTATTTAGCTTTATTCATTTATTTATTTTTAATTTGACCAGAGAGGGAGGGAGGGAGAGAGAGCGAGCGAGCAAGCAAGCTGCCAGGTCCAGGACGTGAACTGCAGTCCGCCATGTGGGAGTCCAGCACCCCCAATCACCGATCCACTGGCACCCCCTGCGCTCATGTTTTGACTTTTTTTTTTGAGAGGTTTTTGCTACAGGGCATGTGCACTCACCAGAAAGACAGAAAGTGA
>NW_006159640.1:4037739-4054721 GCF_000334495.1 Tupaia belangeri chinensis
TTGAGAGGTTTTTGCTATAGGGCGCGTGTGCTCGCTAGACAGACAGAGAGAGACATAGAGACAGAAAGCGAGAAATCACCCCCCGGGGGGATGTTCATGCCACAATCCCTTCTCCTCCATTCTCCTCTCAGGATCTTGGGCATGCAGCACACGCACCCGGCGTGAGTTTTAAGCCACCTGGTCCAGGACGTGAACCGCGGTTGACTACGTGGGAGTCCAGCGACATAGCCATTATACTAACTGCTGGTTCCCCCGTGTTTTGACTTTTATTTTTTGGGGGGGAGAGGTTTTTTTCACTATAGGGCGTGTGCGCTCGCCAGACAGACAGAGGGAGACATAGAGACAGAAAGCGAGAAATCACCCCCCAGGGGGGATGGTCACGCCGCAATCCCTCCTCCATTCTCTTTTCAGGATCTTGGGCACGCACGCACACGCGCCCGGTGTGAGTTTTAAGCCACCGGGTCCGGGACGCAAACCACGGTCAACTACGTGGGAGTTCAGCGACATAGCCATTGCGCTAACTGCTGGTCCGCCCCGCCCCCCCCAGTGTTTTGACTTTTTGATGACTGGGTGAGCTGATAGAGGTCACAGGGAGAGTATTGGCAAGACTGTTGGCAGATTGTTCCACTTTGTAACAGAAGCTCCCTTCCTCAAGGAGAGGGAAAATGTTTATTTTCTATTGTACTGTACCTAGAATGCTGTCTACCTTATCAGAATTAATTGATGTTGATTAACATAGCTGCCTCAATAGAGTGACCTCTTAGTTTTAACTAGAATGAACCTAATTTAAATTAAACTAACTGAAACAATGTTATAAATCATGGTTTATTTCAGCAGCCAGCACAATGGATTTAATCACTTCCCCCAAATGTACAATCTCATTCAATGTAACATTAATATGTTGTCTTCATATCTCAGGAGCAGACTGCATTTATATCAATAGTATCTCTTTTCTAAGCTTCTTTCACAAGCAAATCTCTCCTTCATAGTATAACTCAACCATTCACCTGTGTGATCACTACTACTTAGCCAGCTTTGCTGACTGCATTTTCTCCTAAAAGACTGCAGTATGTTATTATCTCAGCTGGTGTCAATCAAGTTGGTCAACTGAGTGACTTTAAAAAATATTGAATCTTTGGAAAAGTTATGTATTTTTGCATAGAAAAAATATATGTCATGACTTTTCCGACAACCCAGTATGTTTTGAGGGACTGGCAGGTGGTGTAGTGGTTAAGGCACTGGACTCCCACATGGCTGTGTGTAGTTTGAGTCCTCAATCTGGCAGCTTGCTTTCTTTCCCTTTCTCTTTCTCTTTGTCTTTCTCCAGTCAAATTATACAATAATAATAAATAAAATGAAAAATTCTTTAAATAATAGGGTTTGAAAGGACTAGAATTATTTTGACAAAAATGAGTTATATAAAACATTAACCACTTAAGAAAAGATTCACAAATAAATATCAATGTCACTTTTTTTTATAGAGAAATTTTTGCTATCGGGCATGTGTGCTCACTGGAGACACAAAGAGAGAGAGAAAGTGAGAAGCCATACATCGGGGAGTATAGCCATTGTGCAATGTCTTCTCTCAGGCTTTTGGGCATGCATACACACACATCTAGCATGAGTTTCAAGCTACTGGTTCCAGGACTCGAACCATTGTTGACCATGTGGGAGTCCAGTGCCTTAACCACTATGCCACCTGCTGGCCTCTAATGTCACCGTTTAATCCTCCCTGATGCTGTTATCAATATTTTGAGTAAGGGCTATAGTATGTGCCCCTCAACCCAATATTTCGTCTTAGAAGAGTCAAGGTATTTAATATCATTCTATAAATAATGTGTGGGAGAAGGAAAGATGCAAATTTCTCTTTTTGGATCTATCTTATCACCTGAAGTGTTTAAAATATCTCTTTTCATGAAGTAGGTACTGAAAATTCTATATGTTGTAAAAAAATATTTGAGGGGGACCAGCAGTTAGCATAATGGCTATGTTGCTGGACTCCCACGTAGTCGACCGCAGTTCACGTCCCGGACCCGGTGGCTTAAAACTCACGCCGGGTGTGTGTGCGTGCGTGCCCAAGATCCCAAGAGGAGAATGGAGGAGAAGGGATTGCGGCGTGACCATCCCCCCTGGGGGGTGATTTCTCGCTTTTTGTCTCTATGTCTCTCTCTGTCTGTCTGGCGAGTGCATGCACCCTATAGCGAAAAAAAAATAAACTTCTCCAAAAAAAATTTTTTTTGAGTGAGTAGAGTTGAGCATAGTTTGCTTTGTGAAGTCTTTTTAAAAAATTATTTAATTTTATTTATTGTTTTTAGCTCTTAAAAGAGGCCCTTTAGACAATTATTTTACAAATGTGAAATAAGACCCTTCAAACAAATACCAATTTCAATAATAGTTTACATACAGCAATAATTTATTCTGAAATGTTCATTTCGTTTCTGTTGAGACACGATTCATGTCTCATTAATAAAAGAGCAGCCATCTCACCTCAAATACCAGAATATACAACAAGTTACAGCATAGCAAAAATTCTACCTACTTGCAGATAAAATCTAGTTCAGGTAAAATAGTTTCATTCAATGTTTTACAGTAACACAGATTTTCTTTTTAGAGCACAAAACAGTGTAAATTGTTACACTGCAGCTATGTCTATGCACACGTCATGTGACCACAGAACTGTTCGATGCTTCTGAGACTGAACCATCGGTTTCATTCATGCAGTAAAGCAAAGCAGGCTGGGAAACGTGTTCATCGGGAACCATATCACTGTGAATTTCACAGCCACATGATTAATTATGATGTTAGATGGACTCGCAAAGATTAAAACATATTCTTTTTGCATAAATACCAATTTCTCCCTGATGTTTTATAATCTAAAAATGATTGATAACAGCAATTACCTACCTGTAGTGTTATTTAAGACAAGCAATAATTAAAGGGGGGTGGGAATGGGATGCTACTTAAATATATGTAAAACCTACTGTACAATATACTTGGCTTTACCGATTTTTTTCCTAACTATCAAGAGTGCCTCCCAAAATATGACCAGTGAAGACAAAGCATACTGTCAAATATGGCTTCCAGAACAAAAACTTTCTAACAAGAATCAAACCTATTTACAAACTTTTTCAGTCTCTTACAGTTTCATCTGAAACAAAATCTCTATATAGCAGTTGTAATTAACACATAATTCTCTTAGTTTCATCGTCCCTATTCTTTAAACAGATGTCACAAGGTAAGACCCAGAATGGCGCTTCGGACTTTGCGTCCCGCTGGACTCTGTGCTGTCAGTTTTGGAATCTCGCTTCTTTGTGCTGTTGCTGACCGGGGTCGGGATCTGCGAGGGCCGGGCTGAAGTGCTGTCGGCGCTGCTCTTCCTAGGGCTCGGGTTGTAATTGAAAGGAGTCACTCTGGCAGCCACAGTCCCCCTGGGTGAGCTGTGTTTGCTGGAGCTGCTAGAGCTGAACGGGGTTCGGTCGGCCACGGAACTCTCGTTAGTGTCTGACGCGGGGACGGGATTACTTTGTCCGGGTTTTGTCTCGGTTCCTTTTTGGGCCCCATGAAGCCTTTATTTGAGGTTTTCCTCTGATATTTAACTGAAAATTATTTTTAAGTGTTTTTATTGCTTATTGTAGCAGGCTAAAAATTTGTTAATTTGGGGGCCAGCAGTTAGCATAATGGCTATGTCACTGGACTCCCATGTAGCCGACTGTGGTTCGAGTCCTGGACCCGGTCGCTTAAACTCACACTGGGTGCGTGTGCGTGCGTGCCCAAGATCCCGCCCGAGAGGAGAATGGAGGGGAAGGGATTGTGGTGTGACCATCCCCCCTGGAGGGTGATTTCATGCTTTCTGTCTCTCTGTCTCTGTCTTTCTGGTGAATGTACGCGCCCTATAACAAAAACCTCTCCAAAAAAAAAAAACCTTTTAATTTTAGCAGCTTAAAATCTTTTGAGATGTGCTTTTACACTATTGTTATAAATATTAATAACATTTCTGCTAGTTTGATGATCAAAATGTTGCAAAATAGGGACATATTGGTTATGGAGCTTTTATTACATGAGTTTGGGAAAAACTTCAATTTTGGTAATATGAAGAAGATCAATTGTTGAGTCTACATCATGCTTGGGTATTAAGGAAGTCCATGGCCTAATAAGATTTATCTATATGGAGTCTGGAACTCAGACTCTAGAAAATGGTGACATCATTTGTACAGATTCAGTAGCTGGTTAATGTTATTGCTAATTGGGCATGTCAGTTTTTTTTTCTCACGAAGTGAGGTCAAGACTTCAAGAGCCATCATAAGTTAGCTATGACTGTTTAATGCTTGAAAATTTTGGGGACTGGCAGGTGGCATGGTGGTTAAGGCACTGGACTCCCACATGTCTGACTGCAGTTCAAGTCCTGGACCTGGCAGGTGGCTTTCTCAGTTTCCTTTTCTCTCTCTGGTCAAAAGAAAATAATGACAAATAAAATTAAATAAAATGAATATTTAAAAGAGAAAATATTAATAAGCATTTCAGTTTTACAGAGCAGTTATTCAGGTCTCCTTTCAAAATTTCTACATTTTCTGGCTTTGGAGACATTGTTAACTTCTACTTTGTAATTTGAAGGCTACCTATAACAACATTACTATTTGTGAAGTTAGTGTATTTTACCTTCTGATAATATTATTTTTAAAATACTTATTTAATTTTATTTATTTTTATTACTATTTTTAAACTTGCTTTAGGGCACATATACTCACCAGAGAGAGACAGAGAGAGAAAGAGAGGGTAAGGAAGAAAGCAAGCCACCAGGTACGGGACTTTAACCATGATTGGCCATGTGGGAGTCCAGTGCTTTAACCACTATGCCACCTGTTGGCCCAAATATGTTAAGTAATTGAGTTATAAGCAAGTGTTAATATTATTAAGTTATAAACTCTCAGGCAATACAAACTTTATTTGAAAATTGTACTTTGGGGGCGCACAGGTGGCATGGTGGTTAAAGGTGCTTGATTCTCACATGGCTGACTATGATTCAAGTCCCAGACCTGGTGGCTTTCTTTCTTGCTCTCTCTCTCTCTCTCTTCGTGTGTGTGTGTGTGTGTCTGTCTGTCTGGTCAAATAAAAAATAACAAATAGAAATAAATAATTATAACAAAAATTGTACTCCACATTTAGCTAAAAGAAACTCTTATTATTTTTTTAAAGTTTCTGCTATAGAGTGTATGCCCTCTCCAGAGAGAGAGGGAAAGTGAGAAATCACTACCCCTGGGGGGATGGGCACATTACAGTCCCTTCTACTTCTTTTTCCTTTCAGGATTTTGGGCATACAGGCACACATGCCTAGCATGATTTTCAAGTCACTTTCTTGCTTTCTCTCTCTCTTACTCTGTCCCTCTCTGGTCTAATTAAAATAGATAAATAAAATTAATAAATAAATAAAGTGAAACATTTATTTATTATTATTTATTATTATTTTAAAAATTTGACCAGAGAGAGGGAGAAACTGAGAAAGCAATCCACTGGGTCTGGGACTCAAACCACAGTTGGCATGTGGGAATTCTGTGCTTTAACTACCAGGCCACCTACTGGCCTCTAGGAACAGGTTTAAGCATGATTTGCTACTTTTAGTCAATGGTAATGACTCAAAACACATTTGTCATCTATTATTTCAGAAATTATTGAAAACCTGATTGTTGAAGGTAATTTACCTAGCATACCTGAGGCAATTGATAGAATCTTCATGGACATGGCAAATATCAACAGGGAGTCTGTGGCTGAAATGCAAGATGCTCAGGTTGGTATAAAAAATTTTGTTTGCAGTAAGTTTGGATGATTCACAGTGAAAAAATAGTGTTCATGGTTAAACATTGATTAAACATATAGAAATTTATTTTTGATTCTTTTTTTTTTGAGAGTTTTTTGCTTATAGGGTGCATGCGCTAGGGCATGTGTGCTCACCAGAAAGACAGAGACAGAAAGCGAGAAATCAACCCCCCGGGGGGATGGCCACGCCAGAATCCCTTCTCCTCTATTATCCTCTCGGGATCTTGGGCATGCACGCACATGCACCCAGCATGAGCTTTAAGCCACCAGGTCCAGGACACGAACCGCGGTCAACTACGTGGGAGTTCAGCAACATTGCCATTACACTAACTGCTGGTCCTAGAAATTTATTTTTGGATTGTCAAGCCTAATGGCATATTTAGGAGAAATAAGGTTTTAGAAACTAATGGAAAGGGGTTGGCAGGTGGTGTGGTGGTTAAGGTGCTGGACTCCCATATGGTCGACCATGGTTCAAGTCTTGGACCTGGCAGCTTGCGTGCTTGCTCTCTCTCTCTCTATGCCTCTCTTCCTCTTTCTCCTTCTCTCATCAAATTAGAAAATAATAAATAAAATTAAATAAATATTTTTTTAAAAAGAAACTAATGGAAAATATGTGCTCAAGTTTAGTGTTTATTATTTATCCTCTTTAAGACTCAGTTTTCCTATAAGATAAAGGATAATAATACCCACCTCTTGGTGTTGTAAATAATAAGCGAAATAACATATGTAAAGTCTCGGGTAGATAGTGGTTTGTCCATAAATAATAGTTCTCTTTTCCTTCCCTTTCCAGCAAAGTAGGACACTACTTTGTAGTTGAGTATAAACTTTCAGAGGTGCTTTCTTTGGGTAATTTTTCTAATGTATAAATGAAGGTCTATCACTTAATGTAGGAATTGCTTTGAGTCTCTGAAACACTTTTGGAAACGTTTATATTGGGTAAGTACTTCATTTTGGGGACTTCATAGGAAAAGATATGAAGAAAGTTTATTGTGAATCTTCCTCTTTAAAAAAATATATAATATCTTTACTTAGGTATAATTCATGTAATACAATTCACCTATTTAAACTATATGATTCAATAGATTTTTAGTATTACACAGAATTGTGCACTTATCACCATAGTTTATTTTAGAACATATTCATCACCCCAAAAAGAAATCATGTACTCATTCACAGACACTGTTCATTTCTTCCCATATCTTCTTTCCCCTCACTCCTAGGTCTAGGCAACCAGTAATCTATATTTAGTCTTTATGGATTTATCTATTCTGGACATTTTCCATAAATGGAATCATGTACTATCTGGTCTTTTGTGACCCACTTCTTTCATTTAGCACAATATTTTATTTTAAAAAATAATTATTTTATTTAGATTTATTTATTTATTTGACCAGAGAGGGACGGAGTGAGAGAGCGAGAGAGTGAGAGGCAGAGAGAGAGGAAAGCGAGGAAGCAAGCCAGCAGGTCCAGGACTTGAACTGTGGGAGTTCAACATCCTTAACTATGACACCACCTGCTGGCCCCATCACTTAGCACAATATTTTCAAGGTTTATCCAGGTTGTTGCATGTGTCTATACTACATCCTGTTCATACATGTATCTATGTTTCTACTTTTTGAATATTATGAATAATATTGCTATGAATATTCATGTACAGGTTTTTATTTTTCATTTTTAAAATTATTATTTATTTATTTTTAGAGAGATTTTTGTTATGAGGTGCTTATGGTTTGGCAGAGAGACAGAGAGAGAAAGAGAGACATCACCCCCCAGGGAGGATGGCCATGCCACAATCCCTTCTCCATTGTCTTCTTGGGATTTGGAGCACACATGCACATGCTCCTGACGTGATTTTCTTTTCTTTTCTTTCTTTTTTTTTTCATGATAAAGAGTCTTTTACTTTTAAATGATTATCAGTACACTAAGTAATAACTGTAACAAGTTTGTGAATTCTATCATCTAGTATTTTGCTTAAAAGAAACTAAAAGCAGCCCAAACAATTACATTACTAGTCACTATTATAACCTATAGCTGGAATGGACTACTTCAAGGCTGGTTGCTGCTTCACACAGGTTATAAGTAACTATTTGCTACTTTTTTTTTTTTTTTTTTTTTTTTTTTATAGAAAAAGCCCTTGACCTTCAAGAAGGCATTAGGGACAAAAAAATTTAATCCCTGTCTTTCTTCAAAGAACTTCCTTTTTTACTAGATGTAAGAAAGAAAAAGTTAACATTGAGATATGTGTTGCTTGAGCTAAAGGCATAGGAAAACAACATACACCCATTAAATTTCTAGGAAATATGAGGTAAAAAGATGAATTCTTTAGATAAGTTCTAAATCTGTACAAAGAAGCTAGATTTGCTACTCTGCAAAAAGTGATATATAATATACAGAAATAATTTAATGCCTTTCCCAAGAATTTAACTGGAGCTCTGTAAAGCTTCATATTCCACAAGGGCATCTAAAATGCCCATCCATGGTATAGGCACTTTGTTCTTCTATCCATTTATGTGGTAGTTTTCATGGATTTCTGGTCAGATGTCACAGACGAAGGCCAAGAGGTTATCTAAGACTTCATCCCTGTTCTGTAGGAAGTAGTTCTGGAGGACAGTCATTTTCTCTGGGTCTCCTCTACTTCAGTGCTACAACTACCATGGGATCCCATAGCCCCAGCTTTCTTGGCCTTGAACTCTTTCTCCTTCTGCAGACGCTACTGTTCAATTTCAGCCCCAGCTTCTTCTTTGGCCTGCTTCAGCCTCTGGTTCTTTCTCTCTCTCTCTCTTTTTTTTTTTGAGAGGTTTTTGTTTTAGGGCACGTGTGCTCGCCAGAAAGACAGAGAGAGACAGGGACAGAGAGCGAGAAATCACTCCCCAGGGGGGATGGCCATGCTGCAATCCTTTCTCCTCCATTCTCCTCTCAGAATCTCGGGCATGCACGCACACGCGCCCGGTGTGAGTTTAAGCCACTGGGTCCGGGACTCTAACCGTGGTTGACTACATGGGAGTTCAGCGACATAGCCATTACACCAACTTGTGGTCTCAAAAATCTTTTTTTAAGGATTATTTTATTTAACTTAATTTATGTATTTATGTATTTATTTATTTATTTTTGAGAGATTTTCGCTATAGGGCGCGTGCACTCGCCAGACAGACAGAGCGAGACATAGAGACAGAAAGCGAGAAATCACCCCCCGGGGGGGTGGTCACGCCACAGTCCCCTCTCCTCCATTCTCCTCTCGGGATCTTGGGCACGCATGCACACGTGCCTGGCATGAGTTTTAAGCCACTGGGTCCAGGACGTGAACCGTGGTCAACTACGTGGGAGTCCAGCGACATAGCCATTACGCTAACTGCTGGTTCCCGATGTATTTATTTTTTATTTGATTAGAGAGGGACAGAGAGATAGAGAGAGAGAGAGAGAAAGCCGTCAGGTCTGGGACTTGAACTGTGGTCAGCTATGTGAGTTCAGTGCCTCAAACTACCACACCAACTGCTGGTCCCACAAAATTGAAATTCTATACCCATTAAACAACTTCTTTTTCCCTCCCATCCCTGGTAGTCATCATTCTACTTGCTTGTCTTTATTTTTTTTTAAGAGATTTTTGCTGTAGGGTATGTGTGCTCACCAGAGAGACAGAGAGAGATGGAACGAAGTGAGAAATCACCCCCAGTGGAGATGATCATGCCACAATCCCTTTTCCATTCTCTTCTTCAGATTTTGGGCACACACACACAAACACACACCCAGGCCCAACATGAGTTTCAAGCTGCTAGGTCTGGCACTCAGACTGTGGTTGGCCATGTGGGAATCCAGCACCTTAACCACTATGCCACCTGCTGGCCCCTCTACTTTCTGTCTTTATAAGTTTGACTACCTACTGTACTTCATGTAAGTGGAATCATACAATATTTGTCTTTCTGTGAATAGCTTGTTTCACTTAGCATTTTGTCCTCAAAGTTCATCCATGTTATAGCATATGCTAGAATTTCTTTCCTTTTTTTTTTTTTTTTTTAGAGATTTTTGCTATAGGGCACGTAAGCTCGCCAGACAGAGAGAGACAGAGAGACAGTAAGCGAGAAATCACCCCCCAGGGGTGATGACCACGCCCCAATTCCTTCTCCTTCATTCTCCTCTCGGGATCTTGGGCATGCACGCGCACGTCCCCGGCGTGAGTTTTAAGCCACTGGGTCCGGGACGCGAACAGCGGTCAACTATGTGGGAGTCCAGTGACGTAGCCATTGCGCTAACTGCTGGTCCTGAGAATTTCTTTCCTTTTAAGACTTGGTAATAGGGCAGTGACCAAGGATCAGAGCAGTCCTGGGCCATGAAGCTACTGACCAGAGCTGCGACCTTCTCGAGATTTTATTCCCTCAAAGTTGCCCCCAAAGTGAAAGCCACAGCTGAGCCTACTGGAGCTCTTTCACATCCTCAGGACCTTGAGTTTACCAAATTACCTAATGGCTTAGTGATTGCTTCTCTGGAAAACTATGCTCCTGCATCAAGAATTGGGTTGTTAATTAAAGCAGGCAGTAGATATGAGGACTCCAACAACTTGGGAACCTCTCATTTGCTCCGTCTTGCATCCAATTTGACCAAAAAAGGAACATAATCTTTCATGATAACCTGTGGAATTGAAGCAGTTGGTGGTAATTTAAGTGTGACTGCGACATGGGAAAACATGGCTTAAACCGTGGAATGTCTGCAGGATGATGTTGATATTCTGATGGAGTTCCTGCTCAATGTCACCACAGCACCAGAATTTTGTTGATGGGAAGTAGCTGCCCTTCAGTCTCAGGTAAGGGTTCACAAAGCTGTGGCTTTTCAGAATCCACAGGCCTGTGTCATTGAAAATCTACATGCTGCTGCTTACCAAAATGCTTTGGCTAATTCCCTGTATTGTCCTGACTATAGGATTGGAAAAGTGACATCAGAAGAGTTACACTACTATGTTCAGAACCATTTTACAAGTGCAAGAATGGCTTTGATTTGACTTGGCGTGAGTCATCCTGTTCTAAAGCAAGTTGCTGAACAGTTTCTGAACTTGAGGGGTGGGCTTGGTTTATCTGGTGCAAAGGCCACCGGGTCCAAGACTTGAACCATGGTCAACTACATGGGAGTTCAGCAACATAGCCATTACGCTAACTGCTGGTTCCCTTTGTCAATTTTTTTTTAAATTATTTTATTTCTTATTAGTAATATTTAATTTTTTTAAAAAATAGTATTTAATTTGACTAGAGAGAGACAGAGAGAGAAAATGTGAGAAAGCCAGCTGCCAGGTCTGGGACTCGAACTGTGGTCAGCCATATGGGAGTCCAGTGCTTTAACCACCATGCCACCTGCCAGCCTCCCTTTGCCAATTTTTAAAGTGTATTTTTTTTCTTTTTATTATAAGTAGTAGGAGGGGGGCCAGTAGGTGGCATGGTGGTTAAAGGTGCTGGACTCCCACATGGCTGACCACAGGCCAAGTTCCAGAACTGACAGCTTGCTATCTCACTTTCTCTCTCTCTCTTTGTGTCTTGCTCTGGTCAAATTTAAAAAATAATAATAATAAATAAAGGAAATAATTCCCCCTAAAAAAGTAGTAGGAGGTCTTTATATATTCTAGATACAAGTCCCTTATTAGATACATGATTTGCAGGTATTTATCCCAGTCTGTGGGTTGTCTTTTCACTTTTTTTTTTTTAAGGTTTAGCCACGGTTCTATGCACTCACTGGACAGAGTCAGAGAGAGGGAAAGTGAGAAATCACCTCTCAGGCCATGACCATGCTATAGTCTCTTCTCCATTTGCCTATCAGGATTTTGGACATGCAGGCACATGCACCTGGTGTGATTTTCAAACCTCCGGGTCTGGGACTCAAATGTGGTTGGCCCTTTGGGAGACCAGTGCCTTACCCACTATGCCACCTTTTTTTTTTTTTTTTTGGAGAGATTTTCACTGTAGGGCGCGTGCGCTCGCCAGACAGACAGAGAGAGACATAGAGACAGAAAGCGAGAAATCACCCCCCAGGGGGGATGGTCACGCTGCAATCCCTTCTCCTCCATTCTCCTCTCGGGATCTTGGGCATGCACGCACACGCGCCCGGCGTGAGTTTTAAGCCACCGGGTCCAGGACACGAACCGCGGTCGACTACGTGGGAGTCC
The DNA here is from genome assembly GCF_000334495.1 of Tupaia belangeri chinensis. NCBI lineage: Eukaryota > Metazoa > Chordata > Mammalia > Scandentia > Tupaiidae > Tupaia > Tupaia belangeri. The sequence goes on from NW_006159640.1 coordinate 4,049,693, forward strand.
AGCGACATAGCCATTATGCTAACTGCTGGTTCCCTCCACTATGCCACCTGTTGACCCTTCACTTTCTTTTCCTTTTTTGAGAGTTTTGCTATGGGGAGTGTGCACTCTCCAGAGAGACAGAAAGTGAGAAATCAACCCCAGGGAGATTTCCATGCCATCCCTTCTCGATTCTCCTCTTGGGATCTTGGGCACGCAGGCACACACACCTGGTGTGAGTTTTAAGCCACCAGGTCTGGGACTCAAACTGTGGTCGACTATGTGGAACTCCAGCGACATAACCATTATGTCATCTGCTGGTCCCCCTCACTTTCTATTTTTTTTAAAAAGGTTTTATTTCTTTGTTTCTTCCATGAGCGAGAGAGACAGAAAGAGAGTGAGAGATAGCACCCTATTTAGGATTGCAACTCTGTGATCTACCGGCAGCTTCAGCCAGCCCTGACTCATGGGCACACGTGTGCCTAGTTCACTAAGGAGGTCTCAGGAATGAACCTGGAATCTTCCCATGTGGCTAAGCCTCACAGTGTTGTATCTTTCCGCTGCACCATTGTCTCAATCCTTTCACTTTCTTGATGTCTTATGAAGCAAAACATATTTATTTATTTTTTTTACTTTTCCAGAAGGAGAGAGGAAGAGGAGAGGAGGAATGGAGGGAGGGAGATATATGCATACACAGAGAGAGAGATTGGGGGGAGGAAAGAGAGAGAGAGAGAGAACCTCCTATGGGGAATTGGCCACTCTGCAATCCCCTCTCCTTCATCTCTCCTCCCTCTAGGATTCTGGGCACACATGCACACATGTCTAGTGTTTCTGAAGTCACCGCATCTGGGACTCAAACCGTACAGTCAGCCATGTGGGATCCAGCTGCCCCCCTAATCACCATGCCACAGACTGGTTCCAAAGACTTTTTTTCTTTTCTTTTATGTTTTTGTTTTTTCCCCAAGATTTAGGTTTTTGTATTAAAGAATTATTAATTTAATTTAATTAATTTATTTTATTTTAATTTGACCAGAGAGATACACAGAGAGACAGAGGGAGAGAGAAAGTGAGAAAGCAAGCCACCAGTCCAGGACTTGAACCATGGTTGGCCATGTGGGAGTGTCTAGCGCCTTAACCACCATGCCACCTGCTAGTCCCCAAGATTTAGGTTTTTTAAAAATGATTATCTTTCTTAATTTTATTCATCATTATTATTTTTTTAATTTGGCCAGAGAGAGAGAGAGAAGGAAAGTGAGAAAGCAAGCTGTTGGGTCCAGGACTAGAAACATGGTTGACCATGTGGGAGTCTAGCATCCCAACCAGTATGCCACCTGCCGACCCTCAAAGATTTAATTTATTTTGTTATTTTTTTAAAGAGGTTTTTGCTATAGGGCATGTTTGCTTTCCAGAAAGACAGAGACAGAAAGCAAGAAATCACCCCTCAGGGTGCATGGCCACACTGTAGTCCCTTCTCCATTCTCCTCTCTAGATTCTGGGCAAGCACATTGGTCTAGCATGAGTTTCAAGCTGCTGGGTCAGTACTCAAACTATGGTCACTGCGTGGGAGTCCAGTGATGTAGTCATTATGGCATCTGCTGGTCCCATCTGATATCCTTACTTAGTTTTTTTTTTTTTTTTTGAGAGTTTTTTGCTACAGGGCATGTCCACTCTCCAGAAAGAGTCAGAGAGATAGAATGTGAGAAATCACCCCCTCCCCCTGGGGGATGGCCTCACTGCAATCCCTTCTCCTCCATTCTCCTCTCAGGTTCTTGGGCATGCACACACACGTGCCTGGTGTGAGTTTAAGCCACTGAGTCTGGGACTCGAACCGCCGTCAGCGACATGGTAGTCCAGCGACATAGTCATTAAGCCAACTGCTGGCCCCACCAAGATTTGGCTTTGTTTTGTTTTGTTTTGGGGGTGAGAGGTTTTTTTTTGCTATAGGGCGTGTGTGCTCTCCAGAAAGACAGAGAGAGACATAGAGATAGGAGAACTCATATCATCCCCTGGGGGAATGACCATGACGCAATCCCTTCTCCTCCATTCTCCTCTCGTGATCTTGGGCATGCATGCACATGCACCCAGTGTGAGTTTTAAGCCACCGGGTCCGGGACTCAAACCGTGGTCAGCTACATGGGAGTTCAGTGACATAGCCATTACACTAACTGCTGGTCCCATCCAAGATTTAGTTTTGATGACATCATATTTATATATTTTTTCTTTTTATTGCTGTGATTTTGGTGTCATATCTAAGAAGCCTTTTATGAGAGAAACCAGTGTTAGATGGCACGATGCAGGCCAGGAACTGTAGCCCAGGCTGAGTGAGAACAAAATGGTGGAAGTGATGATGATGCTCTGTAGCATTTATGTGAATACGATGCAGGTGAATGTTGGATGTGTACTCAAAAAAGTGACAAGGAACACAGCAATCCACTCCGAGTTCATGCACAATCACATGGATTACTGTTTTCAAAGTTGTGAGGGGAGTTTCAACTGGTGTGTTATAAAGGAAAAGCAGGATGCCTATGTGAACTGCCTGAACACCATCTAGCAAAACAATCTCACCAAGTCCCATGTAGAGAACATCCATGGCCACGCAGCAGTCCCACGCCCACAGTAGAGGTCAACAGGAAGAAGTACACCGTTCCCTTCATCTTGATTGTCACTGGTGGTGTGCCCTTGTGTCCTCATGAGAGCCAGATCCCCGGCACCAGTCTAGGAATAACCAGTGATAGATTTTATTCAGCTACAAGAATTGCCTCTCCACGGCATCATTTTAGGTGGATGTTACATCGCCATGGAGATTGCTGGCATCCTAGCAGCCCTGAGCTCTAAGACATCACTGGTGATATGGCACGATAAGGTACTTAGGAACTTTGATTCAATAATCAGCTTCAAATGCACTGGGGAGCTGGAGAATGCTGGCATCGAGGTCCTGATCTTTTGTGAATCAATAAAATGTGAAAAAGAAAGAGTTTAGTATGGAAGGGGGGGAAGGGGAAGGAAAAAAAAGTAAAAAGTACATTTAACTGACAAAAACATGAGAAGCTGATCATAATGTATATGGTAATACATTTGTCTTGACTGATATACAAGGTATTTGTGCTGGAAAAAGAAATGCTGTACACTGTAAAGATATATGTGTTTAAGTGAAAATAAATAAAATATAAAAAAAGATAAAAACAAAACAGAAGCAAACTCCCAGGTCCTGGAAGTTAAGAAGATGACTTCTGACTTGGAGCTCCGTGTAGTCACTGAAGCTCCTGGGAAACTCCTGCTTTTTCTGCTTCTGCCTCTGCCTCTGGCTCTGCCTCTACCACAGTCTTAGATGTTGATTGCATACTCTGGGCCATCGGGTGGGACTCATATTCCAGGGGCCTGAACTTAAACCAGCTGGGTGTTCAGACTGATGACAAAAGTCATATAGTGGATGAGTTTCAGAACACCAATGTGCAAGGAGTCTACGTGGTTAGGGATGTGTATGGAAAAGCTCTTCTCACTCTAGTTGTGGTGGCTGCTGGTGGGAAGCTTGCCGACAGACTTTTTGAAAGCAGAGAGATTCCAAATTAGGCTATGGCAACATCCCCACTGTGGTTTTTAGCCATCTCCCCCTATTGGGACTGTGAGTCTCAAGGAAGATGAGGCCATTTATAAATATGGGAAAGAAAATGTGAAGATCTGTTCAACCACCTTTACCCCAATTTATCATGCATTTATCAAAAGGAAAACAGTGTATGATGAAGATGATTTGTGCCAATAAAGAAAAAAAAGGTGGATGGGGACCAGCAGGTGGCATGGTGGTTAAAGCGCTGGACACTCCCACATGGCCTACTACCTTTGAGTCCTGGACCTGGTGGCTTTCTTTTTCCCTCTCCCTCCCCTCTCTGTGTCTCTCCCTGATCAAATTAAAATAAATGAATGAATAAATAAATAATTGGGAAAAAAAGAGAGAAAAAACAGGTGATTAGCATCCATGTGCAGGGGATCCAGTGTGATAAAATGCTGCAGAGCTTTGCTGTGCAAAAATGGGAGCAACAAAGGCAGACATCAATAATTCGGTGGCAATTTACCCTACCTTTTCAGTAGTGCTGGTCACTGAGGACCCACTAAGGCTGGTGGACACTCTGCACTCAACCAAATGGTCGTGTTGTTTCCTTACCATTCCAGTTTTGTGTATTTTAAAACAAATTTTAAAAAATTAATTTATCATCATAATCTTGTTTATATTACATTGAATTGCATATAACTTTAAAGTGTATTACATTTCTTTTACCAGAAGGAATACCATGCATATCAGTCAATACAGAGACATTAAAATCCCCATCTTCATCATCCAATAGCTTTTCATTCTTTTCCTGATGATGATGATTATTATTCCAATTACTTTTTTTTTAAAAGTCAATCACTATTTATCATTTTGCTTGTAAAAAAGACTTTACTCAACATGAAATACTTCTCAGACCAATCAAGTTGAGAAAACTATACACATTATCACCTACCGGTAATAAACCATATCTGTGTCCCACTAATGTCATGCCTCTCTATTTGTTCTTTTGCTATCTTTCTCTATTCTCTTCTTCTGCCCCATTCCACACTCTCTTATCATCGTTAACTATTTTTACTGCTTTTATGCCCTTCAATATTTTGATCTCTACCATAGAGTGCAGATAGTCAGTATATATTAAGTGGATATATACAATAGTTATCTTTTAATATCGTGGCTTACTTCACTTAGCAATAGATCCTCCATAGTGGACCACTTTCTATCAAATGCCAGGATCTTGTTTTTTTATGGCTGAATAGTATTCCAAAGAATATAGATACCACCCTTTTTAAATCCATTCATCTGTTTGTGGACATTTGGGTTGGTTTCATGTCTTAGCAATTGTAAATAATGCTGCAATAAACATTGATGTGCAAACACTTTTCCGACTGAGCGTTCTCCTGTCCTTTGAGTAGATACCCAAAAGTGGGATTGCTGGATCAAATGGTAGTTCTATTTGTAGATCTTTGAGGAACCTCCATATTGTTCTCCACAGTGGTTGAACCAGTT
>NW_006159640.1:4054924-4058263 GCF_000334495.1 Tupaia belangeri chinensis
GTTTAGCTCATTTTTCCATTTTTTAATTTGGTTAATTTTTTTTTTTTTTTTTTTTTCACATAAGGCACTTGAGTTCCCTGTGTATCCTGGTTCCGGCACTGCCACTGGCTTCAACTAGTCTCCAGATGGGGTGGGGAGGGGTGCAAGTTCATCTTAACGTCCCAAGGAACCAAATGAAGTCCAGAGACGAGTAGGGGCAGGGATGAGCAACAGGTCCCAGCCATTAGGACTTGCAGCCACAGACAGCCTGGTGTCTGGGACTACTACTGGCTTGAACTGGTCTCCAGATCTGTATTTTTAAATTTTTAATCAAGATCTTCTGATAGTGGAAATTTTTAGTAAATAATAGAACTTATTTATGTCATTGGAAATTTGTTGTGTTATCCAAGATTGATTTTATTGGATCACATTTCATAATAATTAATATTTTAATGTTTTTTTGTTAACAGCTCTGTGCTAGTTTATTTATTTCTATTTTAATTTTAAAAATTTTTCTGCTTCAGGGACCAGCAGGTGGCATGGTGATTAAGGAGCTGGACACTCCCACATGGCTGACCATGGTTTGAGTCCTGTACCTGGCGGCTTCATTTCTCACTTTCTCACTTTTTCTCTCTCTGTGTTGCTTTCTGGTCAAATTAAAATAAATGAATGAATAAATAAAATTTAAAAAAAATTTTTTTCTGCTTCCAGCCTCTACCCAAGTTTAAAACTATATGAAAGGGACCAGCACATAGCGTAATGGTTACGTCACTGGTGTCCCACGTAGTTGACTACAGTTTGAGTCTTGGATCTGGTAGCTTAAAAAAACTCACACCGGGTGCATTTGCATGTGTGCCCAAGATTCCAAGAGTACAATGGAGGAGAAGAAAGGATTGTAGCATGGCCATCCCCTCTGGGGGATGATTTCTCACTTTCTGTCTCTCTGGTGAGCACACACACCCTATAGCAAAAAGTCTATCTAAAACAAAACAAAACAAAAACAAACAAAATCTAAGTAAGTTTTGAGGAGGCTGGTTAAATATGGGAGGGGTATTTTAAGAGAGATAGTATCTTTCAGAAGTTCTGGGACCTGCTGGTGATGTGGTGTTTAAGACAGCTGGATCCCATATGGTCAAGTCCATGGTTCAAGTTCCGGACCTGTCAGCTTGGGAAACATGTGGGGCACATGTGTCTGGTGAGTGCACATGCCCCTAAGTAAGTTTTGAGGAGGCTGGTTAAATATGGGAGGGGTATTTTAAGAGAGATAGTATCTTTCAGAAGTTCTGGGACCTGCTGGTGATGTGGTGTTTAAGACAGCGGGATCCCATATGGTCAAGTCCATGGTTCAAGTTCCGGACCTGTCAGCTTGGGAAACATGTGGGGCACATGTGTCTGGTGAGTGCACATGCCCTATTTTTTTTTAGGCAAAACTGAAAAGAATAAGAAAGATCTGTTCAAATGCTTTGAAAGTCCCCTTCTCTGCTAGGAATTCATAGTTCAATGAATAATTTCAATAATAAAAAAGGCTTTTAGTAACTCAAGTTCATAAAGATTTATTTCTATAGAGTGCAGGTATGCACATGAGATATATATATAGAGAGAAGCAAGCACTCTCTACTGGGTCTGGTTATGCTATGAACCTCCTTCCTTCACTTCAGCCTCCTTCACTTCAGCCTTCCTTCACTTCAGCCTCCTATGCTATGATCCTCCTTCCTTCACTTCCATTCACTTTAGAATCTTGTGCACTCTTGCAAATGCCTGGTGTGTTTTTCAAGCCAATAGGCAAATTTTTCAGGCAGACCAGGCTGGAGATTCAAACCATAGTTGAGCAGTGCATTACCACTGTGCCATAGAGCTAGACTCACTCCTATATTTTCTTTTCTTTTTCTTTCTTTTTTAGTTTTTGCTAGGGAGAGAGAGAGAGAGAGAGAGAGAGAGAAATAACCATCCCATGGGGATGGCCACATTACAATCCTCTCCTACAGTCTCAGAATTTTAGGCACATACACATGCGTACCTGCTGTGACTTTTTTTTTCTTTTTGAGAGGTTTTTTTTGTTGTTGTTTGTTTGTTATAGGGCATGTGTGCTCGCCAGACAGAGAGAGACAGAAAGCGAGACTGTCTGACTTTAGTTTTCCTGGTATAGCACACCCTTCAGAACTTCTTGAAGAGCTGGTCTGGAATTGGTAAATTCCCTCAGGTTTTATTTAACAGAGAATGTTTTTATCTTTTTTTCCCATATGAAGGATAATCTTGCCAGGTATGGTATTCTTAGCTGAAAATTTTTTTCTTTTCTTTTCTTTCTTTTTTTTTTTTTTTGAGAGAGGTTTTTGCTGTAGGGTGCGTGCGCTCACCAGACAGAGAGAGACAGAGAGGCAGAAAGCAAGAAATCATCCCCCAGGGGGATGGCCATGTTGTGATCCCTTCTCCTCCATTCTCCTGTTGGGATCTTGGGTACGCACACACACTCACCTGGTGTGAATTTAAGCCACCTGGTCCAAGACTCGAACTGTGGTCGACTACGTGGGAGTCCAACAACATAGCTGTTACGCCAACTGCTGGTCCTCCTGGTGTGACTTTTGAGCCACTGAGACTTGAACCACACTGTTGTCCTTTTGGGATCCAGTGGCTTAACCTCCATGCAACCTGCTGGCCCTCCCATATTTTCTTTGTATCTTTTTTAGAATTTATTTAATTTTATTTATTATTATTTAAAAATTTGACCAGATAGAGAGAGAAAGGGAAAGTGAGAAAGCAAGCCACCAGATCTGGGACTCAAACCATGGTCATCCATGTGGGAGTCCAATGCCTTTAACCAGCATGCCACTTACCCTCCCTCATATTTTTTTTTTAATCAGAGTTTTTGCTCTTACATTTAGGTATGTAATCCATTTTTGGTTTATTTTTGTGTGTAATGTGAAAAAGAGATCCAACTTTATTCTTTTGCATGTGTATATCAAGTTATTCTTTTTAAAAAAGAATTATTTTATCTAACTTTATTTATTTATTTATTTTAATTTGACCACAGAATGACAGAGAAAGAGAGAGTGAGAGAAGGAATGTGGGAAAGCAAGCCACCAGGTCTGGAACTCAAACTGCGGTGGGCCATGTGGGAATGCAGCACCCTTAACCACCATGCCACCTACCAACCCCTATAGCAAGTTATTCTAGCACAATATGTTGAAAAGACTATTCTTTCCCCATTGAATTTGTTTTAGTAAGTACCCTTGCAAAAAAAAAAAAAAATCAGCCAACTATAAGAGTAAGGATTCATTTCTGACTCTTATTTGTTTCATTGTCCTTATACCAGTACTGTATTGTCTTTTTTTTAAGAATTATTTTATTTAACTTTTAATTAAT
>NW_006159640.1:4058340-4061367 GCF_000334495.1 Tupaia belangeri chinensis
GAGAAGTCACTAGGTCTGGGACTCAAACTATGGTCAGCCATGTGGGAGTCCAACACCCTTAACCACCATGCCACCTGCTAGCCTCAGTACTATGTTATCTTTATGATTACCGTATCTGTGTGAAATTAGAAAATGTGACTCCTCCAATTTTGTTCTTATTTTTCAAGATTGTTTTATCTATTCTCAGTCCTTTTAATTTCTGTATGAATTTTAGGATTTTTTTTTACTTGTGTGAAGAAGCCAACTGAAATTATGATTAGGATTATAGCTGAATCTGTAGATTGATTTAGGGAGTGTTGCCATCTTACCAATATTAAATATTCTGATACATGAAATGTTTTATCTTTCCATTTCTCAAATCTTCTGCAATTTATTTCAGCAATATTTTGGGGGTATGTTTTGTATTAATACTTATTTTTTTTTTTTTTTTGCTATAGGGCGCGTGCGCTCGCCAGACAGTCAGAGAGAGACAGAGAGACAGAAAGCGAGAAATCACCCCACAGAGGGGATGGTCACGCCGCAATCCCTTCTCCTCCAATCTCCTCTCGGGATCCTGGGCACGCAATCCCTTCTCCTCCAATCTCCTCTCGGGATCCTGGGCACGCACGCACACGTACCTGGCGTGAGTTTTAAGCCACCGGGTCCGGGACACGAACCGTGGTCGACTACGTGGGAGTCCAGCGACATAGCCATTACGCTAACTGCTGGTTCCCTATTAATACTTATTTTGATGAAGTTATTCTTATTCTATTCTTTTTTATATTATTATACATTGTTTCTTTTGTTTTAGTTTTTGCTTTAGAGTACGTATGCTTGCTGGAGAGAGAGACACGGTGAGGCTAGAGGGGTGTGTGTGTGTGTGTGTGTGTGTGTGTGTGAGAAATCACCTCCCAGGGAGGGATAGCCACATTTTACTCCATTCCTCCACTCTTTTCTTGGGGTCTTGGTCATGCATGCATCCATGCCTGGCATGTTTTTCTAGCTGCCGGGTGCAGGACTTGAACTATGTGGTCGGCCATGTTGGATCCAGCACTTAACCACCATGCCACCAGCTGGTCCGTAATTGTTTTCTTTTCTTTCTTCTTTCTTTCTTTCTTTTCTTTCTTTCTTTCTTTCTTTCTTTCTTTCTTTCTTTTTTTTTGTTTTGTTTTGTTTTGCTTTGGTTTTGAGAGTGGTTTTTGCTATAGGGTGTGCGTGTGCTTGCCCAAGAGACAAGAGAAAGAGACAGAGCAATAGAAAGTGATAAACCACTCCCTGGGGGGATGGCCACTCTGCAGTCCTTTCTCCTTTAGTCACCTTTCAGGATTTTGGGAACATACGCACACATGCCTGGCATGAGTTTTAAGCCACTGGGTCCTGGACTTGAACTGTGGTTGACTACATGGGAGCCCAGCAATGTAACCATTACACCATCCCCTGGTCCCCTTAATTGTTCACTTAATTTAGTTTTCAGGTTATTAATTGCTAGTGTAAAAAACTACAATTTATTTTTGTATGTTGATCCTGTATGTTGATCCTGTATTGTGCAATGTTGCTGTACTCATTTATTAGTTCTAATGTCTTTTAATGCATTCCTTTGTATATGAATCTCCTGTTTTTTAAAGAGAGATTTTTACTATAGAGCATATGTACTCACCAGCGAGACAGACAGAAAGCGAGAAATCACCGCCCAGGGGGGATGGCCATGCTGCAGTCCTTTCACCTCCATTCTCCTCTTGGGATTTTGGGCACACACACACACACACACACACACATACACACACACACACACGGCATGAGTTTTAAGCCACCATGTTCAGGACTTGAGTTGTGGTTGACTATGTGGAGATCCAGCAATGTAACCATTATGCCTTCTTCTGGTCTTTATTATTATTTTTTAAATTTGTTATAGGGCATGTGCATTTACCAGAGAGAGAGAAAGTAAGAAAGCAAGTTGCTGGGTCTGGGACTTGAACCATGGTTGGCCATGTGGGAGTTCTACGTCTTTACCACCATGCCACCTGCTGGCCACCATCTATATATTTCTTTATTGCTAGATATTTATTTCCACCCCTCCTTTTTATTTTTTAAAAACTATTAGTACATTTTGGACTTTTTGCTTAGGATAGAGTCTCAGAAGAGCAATTACTAGATCAAAAGATAGTAAACTTTTTTTGTCTCTTTACATATTGCCAAATTGCTTTCCAAAATGCCAGAATAGCAAAAACAGCTTTTTAAAATTGTTTTTGTCTAGGTGTTCATTTTCCCCCTAGATACCTCAAACCACTTGTTCTCTGGGAAGTTTAGAGTCAAATATCAACTACATATGTTTTTTAGTGATATGAATCAAATAATACTTCATGTGAAAAGTCATCATTAGATCAACCATGGCATGGGAATACTATGTGAGAGGGATGAAGATAGGCATGAGAATTAACCCTAGAATAGCAAGTGAAAAATATAGGCATACTGGATTCATCATCTTTTTAAATAGAAGCTCATCAGAAAAATGTGGAACCGTAGGTGAGAAAAGAAGCACTAGGAAAAAGAGTTAAAACTAAAATACAATTTTTCATCATCATTGTGTGTAAATTGTTTTTTTATCTAGTTATTTATTCCTCTTATTCATATTACTACTCATGTTTATTATAAATGGAACAGAATTGAGTCCGCAGGAATAAATTCCCAATCATTCAGTCAACTGATTTTTGACAAGGGGTACCAGTCAATCCAGTGGGAAAAGGAAACCTCTTCAGCAATTGGTGCTGGAAAAACTGGATTACCACCTGTAGAAAGATGAATCTGAACCCCTACCTGTCACCTTTGACAAAAATCAAGTCAAGGTGGATCAAGAATCTAAATCTAAGACCCCAAACTATTAAACTGCTTCTAGAAAACACTGGGGAAACTCTGGGAGACATTGGGGTAGGGAAGGACTTCTTACATAAGACCCCCAAAGCACAGTAGATAATCCCCAAAATAGACAAGTGGGATTACATCAGACTAGCAAGTTTCTGCATGGCAAAAGACACAGTAATTAGTGTGAAT
>NW_006159640.1:4061742-4072801 GCF_000334495.1 Tupaia belangeri chinensis
GATGTTTATTGCAGCACTTTTCATGATTGCTAAGACATGGAACCAACCCAAATGCCCCCGTACGGCTGAATGGATTGAAAAACTGTGGCACATATACTCTATGGAATACTATTCAGCCATTAAGAACAACAAAACCCTGACTTTTGACAGAAAGTGGAAGAATATGGAAGATTTACTGCTGAGTGAAGCAAGCCAGGCTATGAAAGAGAGACACTGTATGTTCCCACTTAATATATACCAAATGTCCGCACTCTATAACTGAAACTGACAGGCTAAAGGATGTACAAATAGAAGAGGTGGATGTGAATGCCAGATGTGGGGTGTGTGGAGGAGTGGGGCCTGGGGAAGAACATTTGGAGGAGGGATACGAAGACAGCATTGTTGAGACAGGGAGGTAGTGTTGCAATATTTTGATCAACTAGACCAGGGAGAAATGTTCATATATTGAAATGATCACCTTGTAAGCTAAAAAATGTAATTGAATATATTTTAAAAAATGTAAATAAAAATTTTTTAAAAAAGATAATGGTATATAGCTTCTGTTATATTTACCATAGTACCCTGTGAGATTTAAACTAGGGCTATGCCAAATTGTTCTCAGGCAATTATACCTTCCAGACCAAATATTGCCTTCAAAAATCTCATGCCAGAAAACGGCCTATCCCCAGTTACACATTTTTCGAGTCTTCATGTTTTTCTTGAGATACTGTGAGTTTGATTTAGTTTTACATCCAGTTGACTAGATTTCACCTAATAGAAAAATAAACCCCAGAGACAGCCTGTGGGATGGTGGTAAAGGCAACTGGATCCTACATGGCTGAATGTGCAGTTCGAGTCCGCACTTGGTGGTTTGAAAAACATTGCCAGGAGTGTGTATGTGTGTGTCTAAAATCCTGAAAGGAGGGAGAAATATAGAAGGGATTGCATCTTGATCATTCCCTATGGTGTGTGTGGGGGGGTGCTTTCTTACTTTCCTTCTCTGTTTCTCTGTTTCCCTTCAACAGGAGCACATGCCCTCTGTTAAATTAAAAATGAGAAACAACAACAACAACAACAACAACAATAAAAAACAAAGAAAGAAAAAGAAAAGAAATCCCTAAAGAAGCAATTAGAACATTTTCCCTTTAGTTCCCAGGACAAAACATAATAAAATAATGCATTATATTATTTTAGTATGTAGTCATTGTTTAGCCTTTGACAGGTACTCTTAAGTGCTACATAAATTGTATAAAATATGATTTGATACTCAGGAACTTAGCTGGGAAATAAGAATAAAAACTAAAATAACTAAATAAGTGATGAAAAGTAATATACCTAATTGCTGTATTGTGTGAAACTTAATGATTAGTACAGGAATTCAAAGAAGAGAGCAATGTACACTGTAGTGGTTGCTGAAAGCTTCATGGATGTTACTGATGAGACTGAACTGGATTTGAGTTACATAAAGACAAAAGGAGGAGGTATATCAGGGGAAACTAACAGAATAAAGATACATAGATAGGAATGTGCAAGTTGTGTGAGATAATTATGCCAATAGTAATTAATTTGGGGGAGAGAGATAGATTGGGATTAGATATGGAGGGCCTGGAAATGACCCACAGTAGTTACATAAGCACACAACATGCAAGAAATAAAATATTATTGGAGGTGCACAGTATTGTAACTGACTAAGGAAATGTTTTTCTTTGATCCAGGTTGAAGAAATGGCTGTAAACCTGTGGAAATGGGCAATTACCAGGAGAGTAGCTTTGGGTATAAGTGAAGAGCAGAAAGTTAAATGTAAGTATACATTTTGTGATTTGCATTATGAGGATTATTCTACTACCCATTAGATAGTGTTCCCGCAGTTTAATGTTTTTTTTGTTTAATGTTTTTTTTTTTTTTTTTTTACCAGTTTTTAGGTAGAGATTTAATAAAAGACGACCAAACGAAATAACCCATAAGCATTGGTTTCTCAAGCAAATAGCCTTTCTCAGTTTTATGATTTTTCTGAAGTTAGCTCCTTGTTAATAAAAGTTTAAAGGCATCACTGCAATACACAGTCAGGGAGTGAACAGTAAAGATGATTAAAGAATGGGAAAATGAGAACTTGAGGAAATGTTAAAGGACATGGATTATACACATAGGGAAGAAATGATCAAAATCTTCAGGATTCTAAAGGAACTTCAAATAGTAGTTTTCCCTCTCCATTAACAATAGCATGGTGGTCACCTGCAGCTTGAGGAGCTGCACGCGGGTGTCCGGGGTCTGACAATGGCCAAGAACAAATTTAGAGGTCAGAAGTCCAGGAACGTATTTCACATAGCCAGCCAAAAAAACTTCAAGGCTAAAAACAAAGCAAAACCAGTTACTACAAATCTTAAGAAGATAAACATTGTGAATGATGAAAAAGTTAACAGAGTGAATAAAGCTTTTGTAAATATACAGAAAGAACTGGCACACTTTTCAAGAGGCCTTTCTCTTGAACCTCTACAGAAAGATCTGGTTCCTCAGTGACATCTTGAAAATGAACCTGTTAATGTTGATGAAGCTACAAGATTAATGGCTCAGTTGTAATGTAGTGATGATATATCAAAGTGCCCAAAAAGTTCAATAAATTAAACGTTTTATACAAAAACAAAAAAAAACAAAAAAACAATAGCATGGAAAGTTATTATTTCAGGTATTTAGATTTTATACAGTATAAAGAATAGTTTCTTCATCAGGTGGGCTGATAAACATTTGAATAAGTTACTGAAAAAAAAAAAAAACTACAGTTCTTTCTACCTGTGAGAATAAACAAGAATAAGAACAAAAACAACAAAACGCAAACTCATCTTCATGGATGCTTTGAATGTGGTCCATTGTCTAGCAAAGTTCTAATGCTTTTGCTAAATGGGCAAGATCCAGTGTGCTGACAGTTACTAATTTTCAACAAGGATAGTGACAGCAAATGCATTTATGGAAAGTATATTGCCCTATTATGAAGGACACATTGAGGCAGTGAATCAAAGGGTATACCTCTAGATTGCTTGGTTGTAAAGAAATGACTTTCTTTTTTTCTTTCTATTTTTTTTTTTTTTTTGGAGAGAGGTTTTTGCTATAAGGCGTGTGCACTCGCCAGAAAGACAGAGAAAGTCAGAGAGACAGAAAATGAGAAATCACCCCCAAGGGAGATGGCCACGCCACAATCCCTTCTCCTCCATTCTCCTCTCAGGATCTTGGACACGCATGCACACGTGCCCGGCATGAGTTTAAGCCACTGGATCCAGGACTCGAACCGTGGTCGACTACATGGGAGTCCAGCGACATATCCATTACACCAATTGCTGGTTCTGAGAAATGACTTAAAAAAATTATTTTATTTAACTTTATTTATTACTATTATTTTCCAGTTTGATCAGAGAGAGAGAGAGAGATAGAAAGCAAGCCTCTAGGTCCGAGACTTGAACTGTGGTCAGCCATGTGGGAGTCCAGCGCCTGTAATGACTGTGCCACCCACCTGCCCAAGAAATGACTTTTTTGTTTGTTTGTTTTTATAAATTTTTTAAAATTTAATTTATTTACATTCGTTCACTATACATTATTACAGCATACAAAATGAGATTTCCCATCCAGAATACACTGTATATTGGCTCATTTAAGCACATTAACATATGTGTTATCATCAACAAATAATTTTCCATTTCTTCTTTACTGTATATTTTGCTTTTTTTGCCATCCTTGATTCCCTATCTCTCACCCTCTGCCGTGTCCCACCCTCCTCCCACACTGTCTTTGGTATCCATGGTTGCTTTGTATGCTTTTCCACCCCTCCCCCATTTTATTGATTCGCTAATAAACTTCATTAATCTAAATATTTCCGGTAGCAATCACAGTTGATATATACATGTCCACAAACACAAGTCTGACTTTATGCGTAAACCTCAGAGAGTTGAATGAACATATTATAAAGTAGCACCTTTTTTTTTTTTTGAGAGGTTTTTGCTATAGGGCACATGCGTTCGCCAGACAGACAGAGAGAGACAGAGAGACAGAAAGTGAGAAATCACCCCCCAGGGGGGATGGCCATGCCACAGTCCCTTCTCCTCCATTCTCCTCTTGGGATCTTGGGCATGCACGCACACGCACCCAGCATGAGTTTTAAGCCACTGGGTCTGGGACGTGAACCGCGGTTGACTACGTGGGAGTCCAGCGACATAGCCATTATGCTAATTGCTGTCCCCCCCCCAATTTTTTTGAGAGGTTTAGTAGCACCTTTTTGTTAAAAAAAAAAAAAGAGAGAGATTCTTCTTTTTCTTGAGAGAGATTTTTGCTATAGGGTGTGTGCACTTGCTGGAGAGACAGAGACAGACAGAAAGAGAGAAATCACCCCCTAGGAGGTATGGCCATGCTGCAATCCCTTCTCCTCCATTCTCCTCTCAGGAATTTGGGCATGCACATACACATGCCTGGTGTGAATTTTGAGCTACCGGGTTTAGGGCTTGAATCACCGTAGGCTACATGGTAGTTCAGCAATGTAATCATTCTGTCATCCACTGGTCCCAGAAATTACTTTTATCTGTGTGCAACACGTAGAATTTACTACTAAGTATTTATCTTTTGAATATAAACAAAACTATATGACTTACACTGTATAGACAGCGTTAAGTATAGGGTAATTAGTTGCTAATATAACCGATAACATACTCATGAATCTACAGTATTAGAATGTTTAGAGAACAGTTCCATCTCTTTAATTTTCAGATGAATATTAATATCATTGCCCTCAAGAGCCGTAGATCCCTAGATCCTGTAGGGAGGGATGAATTAGAAATTTATTGTGTGGGACTAGCATATGGTGCAGTGGTTACATAGCTGGACTCTCACATAGTCAACTGTAGTTCAAGTTCTGGATCCAGTGGCTTAAAGCTCATACTGGGAACACATGCATGTGTGCCCAAAATCCTGAGAGGATAAAGAAGGAGAAGGGATTGCAGCGTGGCCATCTCCCCAGGGGGTGATTTCTCACTTTCTGTCCCTGGTGAGTGCACATGTCCTATAGCAAAAATTTCTCTCTCTAAAAAAAGAAATTTATTGTGGGAGAGAGATCAGCAGATGGCATGATAGTTATGTTGCTGGATTCCCACATGGTCGACCATGGTTCAAGTCCCAGACCCAGAGACTTGAAACTCGTGCTGGGCGTGTGTGCATGTGTGCCCAAAATCCCAAGAAGATAATGTAGGAGAAGGGATTGCAGCATAGCCATCCACCCCTAGGGGTGATTTCTTGCTTTCTGTCTGTCTCTTTGGCAAGTACATGTGCTCTATAACAAAAATCTCTCTCAAAAAAAAAAAAAAAGAAAGTGCTTTAAAAAAAAAATCTCTCCAAAAAAAAAAAAAAAAAAAGAAAGAAACTTATTGTGATAGAAACTTAATACACTTAGGCAAACTGTGCAATATACATATGTACCTATATATTGCCAGAGGGTATGTGCACTAACCAGAAAGAGACAGAGAGACAGAGAGAAAAAGAGAGGAAGGAAGCACCCTCCCCACGAGATCTGGTTACACTGTAATCCCTTCTCCTCCATTTCTCCATCCTGTTGGAATTTGGGGCATGCCCACTCACTTGCCCAGCGTGGCTTTCAAGCTGCCAGGACCAGGATTCTAATTGAGGTCAGCTGTGTGGGTTCTGGCTTTTTTGACCACTAGGCTATGGAGACAGCTTGCATTAATTCCTAACTTGTAATGTTCCGAAAGGAGCATTTCTGTAGCTGTTTTATACTCCTTGTTAAAAATGAGAAACATTGTAGATGAAGTGGGTGCTGCAGCCCTAGGACTTCTTCCAATGTACTGTCTCAATTTCTATAGCAGTTGTTAATCAATATTTGGGAGCTTTTTATTTTTATAATACTGTTTTTTGATATGTGGAGAATAGGATGTAGTACAGGAAACCCCAATTTTTTTTTTTTTTGGAGAGATTTTCACTGTAGGGCGCGTGCGCTCGCCAGACAGACAGAGAGAGACATAGAGACAGAAAGCGAGAAATCACCCCCCAGGGGGGATGGTCACGCCGCAATCCCTTCTCCTCCATTCTCCTCTCGGGATCTTGGGCACGCACGCACACGCACCCGGCGTGAGTTTTAAGCCACCGGGTCCGGGACACGAACCGCGGTCGACTACGTGGGCGTCCAGCGACATAGCCACTACGCTAACTGCTGGTTCCCAGGAAACCCCAATTTTGAAAGATTTTTTTCCAAAAATATGCTGATTGGAAGATATTTTGTTTCCTTAAAAACAAGTTCAGTGTGCCTAGATTATGCTGTGATGAATAATTACCAAGATTTATAAGCTATAATGTTCATTATGCAGCAATGTACAGAAATAGGGAAACTGGAAGTAGAGGAATGACTTGTACATTTTAGTTTTAGATCTTTTGTATTTGAGGTGATAGTTAGGTTAGAGATGTGAGACTGGAGTTTATGAGAGAGGTCAGGGATGGGTCTATAGGTTTGGCAATTACTCAAATGGAAATGAAGAATTTAGGCAGACCAATTTTAAGAACCAATGGTGTTGAGGGAAGAACAGAGTAGTGAGATTTTAACCTTAAATCTTTAATGAACGACTGAGAAGAAAAGGATAGGAGATAAAAAGGAAAAGTCAAATAATTCTAGAGGAGACTCATTACCCATTTATTCAGTTCATATTCCTTACAGGGTTGTCATGCCATGGTGGGCAGTAGATGAAGGAAAAAGTAATCTCCAGAACAAAGATGTTGGACATACATTATGTCTGAATATCTGGGAAGGAATGATTAAAGCTAAAATAAACAATACAAATAGAAAATTCATAAAAATGCCAGAGGGTATAATACTATGTTTTCGTCTATAGTCAATTCGCATATCAGGCTGTGGGCACAGGTAGAGCAGAGTTAGGCAGATTTTCAAAGGAGTCAGTTAGCAAGCATCAAACCAAGATGCTTACAATATAGAGGTCAAGAACAGTCTGGTGAGAAAACAATAATAGAGCATCAACAACAAAGTAAACACCTTTGTAATCAAGTAGCATCCTATTTCAGCCTCAGGTGCCTTTGACTTTAAGGGTTGTTGCTGATATATAAACAGCTGGATCATGAATGTGCAATGGGAGAAAAGTTCTTAGACTAAGATATTTTCCACACTAATACACTGTTTAATTCTAAACCAGAAATAGTTCAGGCCAAGAGAGGAGTTTTTCAAGAAAGATATAATCCTTGTTAAATGTTGTTGTGAAGTCAGGGAAGGTGCTCTTTGGGAGTGCAGTTTTAGTAAAGTGGCAAGAATGCAAAACAGATTGCTGGAGCTTGAGATGAATGAGTAGCAAGAAAACAGAGGTAGTAGATAGACTACTCAATTCAAGAAGTTTGGCAATGAAGGGCAGAGGACAAATGGGGTGCAAACTTTGAAGCACAGTAGTGTTAGTTGATTTTTTTTCTCCAAGGGGGTTGGAGTTGGGTATGTTTTATTCTAAGTGGGGAAGGAGTAAATTGAGAGGGAATTATAAAAGATACCTTTAGAGAGGGAAAATAATTGAGAGATCAGGGTCCTTGAGAATACTGAAGAATTAGTAAACTCTGGAAAAAAATGTTTCTTAAAAATGTCAAAATTGGAAATTAAAGTTAAAGTATATGGTTAGCAATTATTTTACTAATTTTGATGAACAAATTACATTTATTGATAATTTTACACTTCATGATGGGCAATAAAAATCTGACCATTTCAAGTACCCTGCAATTTAACCTAGGCAATTCTCTTTTTCATTGGAACATTAATTAGAAATGGTATTAGCAGAGGTAGAATGACTGCTGAGATCTAAGATAAAGGTAACTAGGTCAGCTATATGAATTTATGTTTTAGGATAAAAGAAACTATAGAAATAAAGAGGTTACAATGATACAAGCTTTCCTACTTCAGATAAACAGTTGTATAAGGAAACTATCTGGTAATTTCTAAATTATACTTCAAAAGCATTTACATCATATATAGAAAACTAAATAGAAAGTTTCACATTTTAGGAGAAATATCTAGAACTCTTTTTTAAAAATTCTCATTAACTTTATTTAGTTATTCATTTATTTTAATTTGACCAGAGAGGGATAGAGTGAGAAGGAGAGTGAAAGTGAGAAAGCAAGCCACCGGATCCAAGACTTGAACCACGGCCAGTTATGTGGGATTCCAGTGCGCCCAACCACCACGCCACCTGCCGGCCCCTGAAAAATCTAGAACTCTTGGGAACCAGCAGTTAGCGTAATGGCTATGTTGCTGGACTCCCACGTAGTCGACCGCAGTTCGCGTCCTGGACCCGGTGGCTTAAAACTCATGCCGGGTGCGTGTGCGTGCGTGCCCAAGATCCCAAGAGGAGAATGGAGGAGAAGGGACTGCGGCATGACCATCCGCCCTGGGGGGTGATTTCTCGCTTTCTGTCTCTATGTCTCTCTCTGTCTGTCTGGCGAGCGCATGTGCCCTATAGCAAAAACCTCTCAAAAAAGAAAAATCTAGAACTCTTAAAAAAATCTACTTCGTAGGTTGTGCAGCTAGGCGGCTATTTAAAAAACCTTTCCCCCTTTGAATGTCATGCTGTTATCTTTAGGGTAGAAAGCTACATGTATCCCATGGAAAAGTTTCTTTGATTGGAGAAATGATATTTTGTAAAACTTTTTTTTCAAGTAAAAATTTTATGAAACTTGGAAAAAAAAATCTAGAATTCTTAACATCCATAGATTTTGGTCAGATGCTGAGTAGCTTTAGGTTCCAATTATGCTTAAAATTATTCTTCTGTCAGCATGGTACTTAGGACAGCATCGTGTGGAATCAGGTACCATTGGGATACCTTTAGGACCCGCAGAAATTAAAATTTGAGAATTAAATATCTCTATGACTAGACTATTAAGCAAATGATTCAGTTGGTAAATTTTAAGTCACTTGATTTTGAAAACTTATTTTAAAAAAAGCCTTTCCTTTTTTTTTTTTTTGACTAAACCATGCAACAAATTCTTTTATTAGGTATGGGATTTTCAAATTACTTCCTCACTCTCTCCATATACAGGCAAAAATAAGTGTACTGTAACTTGGAAACTTGATTATTGCCTATAGAAGGGAAAATTATCCCCAAAGCATGCTTAACTATGAGGCCAATTCATCTGCTGACCCCCTAGAACATGGAGGTGAACATGATAGACAGATTGTCCCCCATCCGAGCCTTCATTCACCACTATTTGATAATCCTTCTTTAGGCCCAGATCAGCACGTTTCTTGCCAACAGTCATTAAGTGTCCAAGAAGACTTTCATCATCATCTTCTCCTTCAGAAATCTGGGATATATGTTTCTTGGGTACCATCAGAAAATGTATTGGTGCTTGAGGGGAAATGCCATGGAAAGCAAGACACTGGTCATCCTCAAAAATGATTTTGGTGATGGGGGATTTCCTTGTGGATGATCTTCCCAAAGGTCATGCCGCTACCAGGCCAGGTGACCTGAGCCTTGGTGTTCTCCTCTGTCATCTTGGCCTCTCAAAGACTTTATAATTTTTATTCTTGGGGCCAGCAAGTGGTGTGATTGTTAGGGCACTGGAGTGTCACATAGTGGACCACGGTTCAAGTCCTGGACCTGACAGTTTGCTTTCTCACTTCCCCTCTCTCTCTAACTCTCTCTGGTGAGCACACATGCCCTATAGCAAATTAAATAATAATAATAACATACAATTAAAGAAATAATTCTTAATGTTTTTTATTCTTAGCAACATAAAAATGGAATTTACTTCAATCATCTGTTTATAGGTGTATATAAAAGGAGAGTGATTGTTTTGTGTTTATGGGCGTCTAATTATTGTTTTACAGTACATCATATTGCTTGCAAGTTGATGTGTATGTATGAAGGCTCATTTGCTTCAGAAAAAGTCCTTCAAAGACAAATTTTGGTAAGTCCTAATTAACTGAGGAGAAAGTGAAGATCCAATAAGATAGTCCTTGCTCCTGTGAAAATGGTTGAAGTATAAACCTGGAAGGAACTTTAGTCCTTTACTGTTATCTATTCATGTTACTTTAATGACTAGTACTTTTACTACTGCTGGTCTCTGTGGTGCACTGGTAATGTGCTGTTCAAGAAAGGCTGCGTCCCACATGGTAACCACAGTTGGAATTCCTAGCCTGGTTAGCCTGAAACATGCTGGGCATTTCTGTAAGTGACCAGGATTCAATAGGCTGGAGGGCTGGAGGGCTGGAGGGCTGGAGGAAGGGGATCGTGGTGTGATCAGACTCTCTGGAGAATATTCTCTTGTCCAAGCTATCATTAATATAGAAGGGAAAAAAAGGAAGCTAAAAAACATGTTTTGGGGACCAGTAGTTAGCGTAATGGCTATGTCGCTGGACTCCCACGTAGTCAACCGCGGTTCACGTCCTGGACCCGGTAGCTTAAAACTCACCGGGCACGTGTGCGTGCGTGCCCAAGATCCTGAGAGGAGACTGGAGGAGAAGGGATTGCGGCGTGGCCATCCCCCTGGGGGGTGATTTCTCTCTTTCTGTCTATGTCTCTCTCTGTCGGGCCCCCCCCCCAAAGCGAAAACCCCTCCAAAAAAAAAAAAAAAAAAAAAAAAAAAAAACAAAACCAAAAAAAAACCCAAAAAACATGTTTTGGACCAGCCGGGTGGTGTGGTTGTTAAAAGGTGGCTGGATCCCACATTGCCAACTTCGTGGCTCAAGTCCTTGAACCTAGCAGCTTGAAAGATATGCTGGGTACATGTGCATGTTTACCCCAAATCCTGAGAGAAGCATGGAGAAGAGGGGATTGTGGTATGGCCAACCCCCCTCCTAGGGAGGTGTTTTCTCATTTTCTCTCTCTCTGGCAAGCACACATACCCTATAACAAATTTTTTTAAAAAAGTCTCAGTAGTACCATAGTAGTTATTACAGTGGTTCAGTGAACTAAATATTGAATGTATAAATCCAGATTTATTAATTATTTTTGCTTTTTTTTTTTTCTTTTTTTGGAGAGGTTTTTTCTTACTGGGCACATGCACTAGCCAGACAGAGAGATAAAAAGCGAGAAATCACCCCCTGGAGAGG
>NW_006159640.1:4072888-4083491 GCF_000334495.1 Tupaia belangeri chinensis
TTAAGCCACTGGGTCCGGGACTCGAACCACGGTCAACTACATGGGACTCCAGCGACATAGCCATTATGCTAACTGCTGGTCCCAGCTTTTATCATCTCTAACTTTTAACAGTTTCTCCATTGGAGGAAACAGTATAATTTAGTATTATAATAGTTTTTCTACTGAAAATTTAGAAGCATTAAAAAATATAAGGATGATATTGTTTCAAGAAGTAGGTGAAGGTAGAGAAAATGTGGCTTGAAGTTTTTCTTCCTCTTTTTCACCAAAACTGCTCTCAGCCTTCAAGTGATGTTCTTGAAGAATTTGAGTTAGCAATCGTGGAAATCTTCCTATATCTGTTGCATTTATCTGCAACACAGCTTTTTTCATGCTTGAAGTGCCAGGCCCACATGAGCCATATGGAGGAGCTGCCTTTTGTTGACAGTCTTGATATCTGATGACATTAGTTTTTTTTGAGAGGTTTTTGCTATAGGGCACGTGTGCTTGACAGAAAGACAGAGACAGACAGACAGACAGAAAGCAAGAAGTCACGCCCTGGGGGGATGGCCACACCGCAATCTCTTCTCTGTTCTCCTCTCGGGATCTTGGGCATGCACACACATGTACCTGGTGGGAGTTTTAAGCCACTGGGTCCGGGACTTGAACCGTGGTTGACTACATGAGAGTCTAGCAACATAGCCATTATGCCAACTGCTAGTCCCGTGATGACAATAATTTAGTTACCTTTGTTTTATTATAAAAGTGTATACTTAAAATATTTTGACAATATAACAGTATCAATACTATTACTAATATGATTTCTAAAAACATTTTAAGAATTTTTTATATTTCTTTTCTTCTTAGGATATATTCTACCAGGGATATAGAAGAATTGTTTTAATGTTATTAAAATATTATTTTAAAATTATTTAAAATAATTCCTTGTGATGATGCCATTAATTTCATACATTTGTTTCAATTTTATTTTGATGTTTGGTGATTATTTTCTATTTTAAGAATTATAATTTCTAATTTATGTGTAATAGCTATACATATTTATGGGGTACTGTGTTGTTTTTAGACATGTATCCAGTATCCAGTGTGTATTGATCAAATCATGGCTATAAACATATCTACCTAATCATATCTACTTGTTAAAGCTTTTATCATTACTTTGTGTTGTACACAAACTCCACTCTTCTTTTTTTTTTGAGAGAGATTTTTGCTATAGGGTACATGCACTCGCTGGAGAGACAGAGAGTGACAGAGAGACAGAAACCAAGAAATCATCCCACAAGGGGGATGGCTGTGCCACAATCCTTTCTCTTCCATTTTTTCTCTTGGGATTTTGGGCATGGACACACACATGCCTGGTATGACTTTCAGGCTGCCAGGTCCAGGACTCGAACCATGGTCGACTATGTGGGAGTCCAGTGACATAACCATTATGTCATCTGCTGGTCTCAATAAGTTGAAAATATGTTGAGTCAAAAATGCATTTAATATACCTAACCTACTAAATATCATAACTTAGCCAAGCTTACCTTTTAAAAAAAAGACCAAAATGAAATCCACTCAAGGGCAAAATATAATAATCACTATAGATTTTACTTTTAACAATATGCCAGTATCGAATATCACAGGAACCATGACTAGAAAAGCAAAAACATCCAAATAAAATGAAGAGATATACTATTTTTTTTCTCATGAAAATTGATTTCATTAAAGCACATGAAATACAGTATAACTTTTCATTATAAATGAACAAGGTATGTATCATAAAGGAAACTATTATTGGTGAACTCTTAAAGTAATTATTCAGTTAAAAGAATTATTATAAAACAAGTTTAGATAGGTCAGGAGAATAAATTAAAATGTATGAAGGCCAATTTAAAATAATATTTGATTTTAGGCAAAGGTTTCTTCTAAGCATATTTGAAGCTCATATATTAAATTTGATAGCTAGAGGTAAATTAAAGACATGGGACAATAACCCTGGAAAAAAGTAACCAATGGAATTAGAAAAGAACAGAATTCTAGGACATATGTGATCTGGATTTCTGTCCTAAACTCGTAGAGTTAAGATACCACCTCCCACATCATGCATCAGTGGTTTTCAACTTTGCCCACAGGTAAAAATCTCCTCGATCTTCCATCCACATCTTTGTATGGATCTGGATCCATCACTATGTCTGAAAGCCCTCTTAGACTTATTGAATTAGACAATCTGAGGATGCTTTTTTATTTTATTTTATTTTATTTTTTTAGTTTTTACTGTAGGATGTATGTGCTCACCAGAGAGAAACAGAGAGGGAAAGATGAAAAATGAGAAATCACCACACACACACACACACCCAGGGGGGCATGGCCATACTATAGCTGTTTTTCCTCCATTCTCCTCTTGGGGTTTTGGATATTCATGCCAACACACCAAGAATATATTTTAAACTGCTGGGTTTGGGACTCAAACTGCAAAGACAGCCATGTGGGATCCAGCTGTCCTAACTACCATGCCACCAGCTGGCCCTGGAATTTGTATTTATTAAAGGTTTCACTTTACTATATGTGATGGGGATGTCAAAAAGTTCATGAAAAATAGAATTAAAGTATGAGTTTACTTTAGTACAAAATTTTCCAATCCATACATAGTCTTTTCATAATAGTAATTTTTCATACACATGAACTTTCTGAAGACCCCTCATCTAATGGTATCTTACCTTCCTTTGGTCATTGGACTGGATTCTTCTTCATCAGTGCTACCATCTAAATCTTATGAAGGAGAAAATTTTTTTTACTATGTCTTTGTTATAATTTATTATCTTTTATCTTGAATAAAGTCATAGAAAACTGTTTGGTTTAGCTCCCAGCAGCCCACTCCTGAGCTCTGAGGAAGTTTGCCTTCGTCTGGGCTACCCGATCTTTCTTCTGGGCAATGGACATCTTGGGACGATTCTACTTCTTCTTTTTAACTTCTTTCTTGGGTTTCTTTTTATAGACTGGGTTCTCTCATATAGCAGTGTGAGCTTTCTTATACATCTCCTCCATCATGTCTGGAGTTATATTGTTCTTTATGTACTGAGAGAACTGTTTCTTATAAGCGTCTTCATCTTCTTCCATTTGGTAATGCATGAAGTCTGCAATGTTCTGGCCCATGATGTGCTTCCAATGGACTTCTGCACTAAATTCCTTGCTTTCAGAATCATAACCAGGGAATCGTTTGGTACTGTGAGGGATAGATAAGCCTCCATCCACCGCTCCCTTCAGGGCCCCAAAAACTTGATTACCAGTGGTGGTTCTGGCAAGGCCTGCATCCAAATAGCAGGTGAAGGCACCAGGTTGACCATCGATGCTTTCTACATTGTCCTCATCGTCACGCCGCAATCCCTTCTCCTCCATTCTCCTCTCGGGATCTTGGGCACGCACGCACACGCGCCCGGTGTGAGTTCTAAGCCACCAGGTCCAGGACGCGAACCGGGTCAACTACGTGGGAGTCCAGCAACATAGCCATTGCACTAACTGCTGGTTCCCATATTATTGTTTTTAATTTTGCCATAGAGTATGTGTGCTCATCTTACATAAAGTCAATTTTATAATAAAGTGCTGAGTATCCTCTGCTATATTATTTTTAATCTATCAGATGCTAATTTAAAACTTTAAATAGTATATTTAAACTTTTATTTTTTTCTATCCATTTTGAAGATTATATATATATTTAAAGAATTATTTATTATTATTATTTGTTTTTGAAATTTTTTATAGGACACATGCACACCCACCAGAGAGATACAGAGACAGAGAGAGGGAAACTGAGAAATCAAGCCACCAGGTCCGGGACTCAAACAATGGTTGGCTATGTGGGAATCGAGTGCCTTACCATCACATCACCTGTTGGCCCCAAGGGTTATATTTTTACTTTATACTCAGTGAAGGTATTTATATATTATCAATCTCTATCTCTCCTCCACTTTAACCTTCCAATTTCTATCACCTCTAACATTTGCATTTGGGTTTTGTCTGTCTCAAAGAATAAAAAGTAAAAGTGACATGTTATTGATTGTAACTATTATTTAACCCTGTGGATAATGGCATTTCCATCTGCTAGCTCTCTTGATTCTATTTCCTCAGGTATTTTGTTTGTTGAGTGTGATGTTCTTTCATGGTATTGGTTTCTCTCGTTTGGTAATCCTTGTTTGTATTTGATTTGAAATTTCCTGATAGTCTTCTGTGAATATTGTGTCACACCATTCACTGTAATCTGAATCCAGTGACTGATGAAGAGGCAGGACTGTATATTTGGCATTGCCATGTGTTATCAGCCACCTGGAACTCTTTCTCTCCTGTTTCTGTGGGAGGGGGGGAAAATATGTTTTGGGCGGCAGCCAACTGCCTGATTGCCTTACTATTCATGTCTAAGACTGTTTCCACATTTTGCAGTTATGTGCATGTTGGGATGCTGGTTTCTGCCTCATCCCATTTGCTGTATATTTTTCAGAGGTTTTTCACAACTTTGAGTCCACTGAATTTCCAGGACTTTTATCGAATAAATATGTATATATTAATGTTTTCTTTTGTTTCTACATATATTATCATATTTAGAAATTTATGGTAGAAGAAGTGGCTTTAGCATGTGCACAGTCCATCGTGATTCAGTTTTTGTTTGCTTCCATAGCATTCGTGCACTTATATATCAGCTATTTATTTAGATATCCATCAGTTGCAATACTGTGAGCTTTTTCAAGATGCCTGGAATAAAAGATACTTAATGAACATTTGTTGGATTAATCAAAATTTTATTGGAGATATTACTTTTTAAAAGAATTATTTTATTGCGTGGGAGTCCAGCACCTTAACCACCATGCCACCTGCTGACCCCTGGAGATAGTATTATAAACTACAACAAAACTACATGGTTTGAGTCCTGGACTGATGGCTTGAAAAGCATTCTGGGTGCGTGTGTGTGTGTGCTCAAAATACCTAGAGGAGAATGGAGAAGAAGGGATTGAGGTGTGGCCATCACTTACGAGGGGTGCTTTTGACTTTTCCTCTCACTTTTTCTATGTCTCTCTCTAGAAAGTGCACACACTCTATAACAAATAAAAAAAAATAAATCTAGAACCCAGGTGCATTGGCTTGTAGTATAATACTTTATCATAGAAGTTTCTTCAAGTGTGGGACAGCCAGGTGGTATGGTGGTTAAGGGCACTGGACTTCCACAAGGTCAGCCATGGTTCAAGTCCTGGACCTGGAGACTCGGTTTCTCATTTTCCCTCTCTCTTTCTCTGTCTCTCTATGGGCAAATTAGTATAAATAAATAAATAAATAAAGTTAAATAAAATAATTTTTTAAAAAAGTTTCTTCAAGTGTGTGAAATATCAAGCTTTTAGAACTTTCTCTTTCTATCTAAATGACCCAGATATTTTCTTTTAATGATTCTTCAGAAAGTACATTTCAAGAATATTAATTCTTGTTATTATTGTTTTTCTTGTGACCATTTTTTTCTTAAATTATGGAGATCAATTCAGAACGCAGAACTTAGTCAAATAATTGCTGACTGTTACTTTTTGTTTTCTGTGGGTTATGTGGCTGACTATGGACAGAAGATTAAAATTTTCTTCAATATCTCCTTCCCTCAACCAGTTTAGGGGAGGTGTGAATTAGAAAAAAATCACTTTCTACTTTCTTTCTTCCAGATGAATATGAAAACAGGAAAAGGGTGGGTGGATGTTGGAAATGCTCTGATCGCTGATGAATTTTTTCAAGCTGCCACAGCTGTAAGTTACCATTGATTATTTTTTTTAACTGTGGCAATTATTAGTAACAGCTGTGGTTATTCTCATCATTCCATTGTATTGTGATTTTATTTCCCAGAGTCTGGAGCAATATGTCAGATTAATGCAGAGGAGCTCCACTGACACTCACTCAACCATGCAGAACCTTGCTGTGAAGAACCTCTTCAAAGTGCTTTCTTACCAAGCAGAATCAGTAGGTATCATAGACATTATGGCCTATGGTGGGGCATTTTGTTTGTGTAAGTGAAAAAGTGATGTTACCTATTAGAAGAAAAGTAAATGTCAATGGTCTTTAAAATTTTTTTAAGAATTATTTACTCAATTTTATTATTATTTTTTAATTTGATGAGAGGGAGGGAGGGGAGAGAAGGAAGGAGATGGGGTTGGGGGCAGAGGGGAGAGTGAGTGAGAAGGTAAGCTGCCAGGTCTGGGACCCAAACCACAGTAAGACATGTGGGAGTCCAGCACCTCAACTGCCACCCCACCTGCTGGTCCTGTCACTGTTTTTTTTTTTTATTTATAGGATATGATATTTGAACTTTTTATTTCTGTTTTATATCTGAAGTGACATTATGCATGGTGATTGGAGTCTGTGTGGGGGTGGTTGTGGGTGAAAAGAGTGACGTATAGTTAAATATTATTTAAACCACTTCATATAACATGTGTCATTTATTTATGGCAGCAGTCTCTACTTGAAACACCTGTTTCTGATTCTCTTTTATATTCACATTTATACCTCTAAAATATTTGCCCCCAAAGAGTCTTCTTACTCACTGTTGTTCTGGGTTGTTTGTTGATGTTTTCTAAAAATCTGCTGCTGTTACACAGTGTTCAAAGTTGTTCTTTACCTCTGTTTGCTTTGTTAGTTTCCTTTTTGTCTTCATGGAGTTAGATATGCAAAATATAAGCTATGATGAGTTTACTTTCTATAATTATATAATTCTGGAAATAAAAGAGGGCTTAAAAATAATCTACTATTGGGCCAGCAGGTGCCATGGAGGGTAAGGGGCTGGATCCCATGTGGCCAACTTCATGGTTTGAGTGTTGGACTTGGCAGCTTGAAAATCACACCAGGCATGTATGTATGCATGGCCAAAATCCTGAGAGGAGACTGGAGATGAGGGGACTGTAATGTGGCGATGCCCCCTGAGGGGTAATTTCTCACTTTCTCCCTCTCTCTGTATCTCTCTTGGTCTCTATCTGGTGAGTGCTTGTGCCCTATAGCAAAAACTAAACAAAACAAACAAGTAAAAAAACCCAAAAACCAACCAACAAAACTGCTAGAATCCTCTTCTTTTTACTTATTATTTATTTAATTTCTTTGATGAGCAAGAGACAGACAGAGAAGGAGACAGAGAGACAGTACTCCCAGTAAGGTCTTGACACTGGAATCCACCCCCAGCTTCAGCTAGCCCTGGATTGTGGGTACATATGTGCCTAGCATACTTAGGGAGGTCTCTGGATGTGAAACTAGAACCCTCCCATGTGAGTCAGCTTAACAGAGCATTGTGTTTCATTACTGTAACATTGTTCAGAAACCCTCTTATTTTTATTTGTTAACATCTTTATTGAGATGCAATAGTCTGCCCTTGTCTGCTGGAGATAAGTTCCTAGACCCCCTGTGGATGCCTGAAACCACAGATAGTATTGAACCCTATATATACTGATTTTTTTCTTATACATACATACCTATCATAAAATTTAATTTATAAATTAGAGACACAAAGAGTTTAACTACAGTAACTAATAATAAAATAGAACAATTATAGCTATATATTGTAATAAAAGGTGATGTGGTCTCTCTCTCAAAATATCTTATTATACTATATTCACCTATTTTTTGATTATGGTTGACCATGGTAAGAGAAACTGTGGAAAATGAAACCATGGGGGGAGTACTGTATAACTGAGATGTCATAGAATTCACCCATTTACAATATACAATTTAGTAGTTTTAGTATATTCACAGAAATATGCAATGTTCACCACAATCTAAGTTTAGAACATATTTTGTCACCCCAAAAAGAAACCTCCTACCCATTAGCAGTCATTCACAATCCCTCCTGACCCTAGCTCTAGCAACCACTAATTTACTTTCTGTCTCTATAGATTTGCCTATTCTGGACATTTTAGAAACATGAATCATACATCCAGCCCCTTACCCTCCATGGCACCTGCTGGCCCAATAGTAGATTTTTAAGGCCTCTTTTATTTCCAGAATTACATAATTACAGAAAGTAAACTCATCATAGCTTATATTTTGCATATCTAACTCCATGATGACAAAAAGAGGAAACTAACATTACTAACTAATCATACAATTAGTTGGATTTTGTGATCACCTTTTCTCACTTAGCAGAATTATTTTCAAGGTTCATCCATGTTGTAGCATGGTTCACTGTATGGATATGCCATGTTTTCTTTATCTATTCATTCATTGATGGTCACTTGAGTTGCTTCTAGTTTTTGGCTATTATGGGTAATTGTATTGTGAGCATTCACATACAGACTTTTATTTATCTATTTTGCCATAGGGTGCATGTGCTTGCCAGAGAGAGACAGAGACGCACAGAGAGAGTAAGGTGAGAGATGGCTCCCTAGTGGGGATAGCCATACTGAAATCCCTTCTTCTCCATTCTCTTTGGGTTCTGGGCACACATGCACATGTGCCTGATGTGATTTTTAAGCCACTGGGTCAGGACACAAACTACAGTCAGCTGTATGGGATCCAGCCCCTTAACCTCCATGCCACCTGTTGGTCCCTTGCATATGGATTTTTATGTGTTCATCTGTTTTTATTTCTCTTGGTTATATACCTTGGGATGGAATTACTGGGTAGTATGATAACTCTAACTCTGTGTTAAACCTTTTGAGAAACTGCCAGAATGTTTTCTGTAGCAGTTGTACCATTTTATACTTCCACCAGTGGAGTATGAAGGCTCCAATTGATTCAATTCTGAGAGTCTTATAGTTTTAGTGCTTATATTTACCTCCGTTTTGAGTTAATTTTTAGGTACCCTTGTACAGTAGGGACCTGTCTTAGTCCATTTTCTGCTACTGTAACAATACCACAGACTGGATAATTTATGAAGAACAGAAGTTTCTTTTGTTCATGGTTCTGAAGGTTGGGGAGTCCAAGGGCATGGTGCCAGCATCTGGTGAGTATCATCATAAGGTAGAAAGGCAGAAGGTGGAAGGGAAAGCTAGCATATTAGACAAAAAGTGCAAATTGAGCCAAACTCATTTTTTTTTTTTTACCAGTAACCCACTCCTGTAATAACTAACCCACTCCTGAAATAATGGCATTCATCCATTCATTAAGGCAGAGCTCTGATGTCTTATCATCTCATCTCTTAAGGGCTCCACCTTTTTGTACTGTTACTATGGCAATTTCATTTTCAACACATTAACTTTGAGGGGCATATTCAAACCACAGCAGAATCTAACTTAATTCTTTTGCATGTGGCTATCCAGTAGTCCCAGTACTATTTGTTGAGAAGACCATTTTCCTCCCATTGAATGGTCTTGGTACTTTTATCAAAAGTCAGTTGATGAGAACCAGCAGTTAGCGTAATGGCTATGTCGCTGGACTCCCACGTAGTCAACCGCAGTTCGTGTCCTGGACCCGGTGGCTTAGAACTCACGCCGGGTGCGTGTGCGTGTGTGCCCAAGATCCCGAGAGGAGAATGGAGGAGAAGGGATTGCGGCGTGACCATCCCCCCTGGGGGGTGATTTCTCGCTTTCTGTCTCTATGTCTCTCTCTGTCTGGCAAGCGCACGCGCCCTATAGCAAAAACCTCTCCCCCCCCAAAAAAAAAGTCAATTGATCATAAATGTGAAGGTTTATATCTGAACTCTTGATTTTATTCCATTGATCTAGATGTCTATCATTATGCCAGTGTCACACTGTCTTTATTACTCTAGCTGTGTAGTAAGTTTTGAAATTGGGAAGTGTGAGCCCTCCAATTTTGTTATTTTTCAAGATTTTTTTCACTATTCTAGATCTCTTGCATTTCCATATGAATTGTAGGATCAGCTTGTAAAGTTATACATAGAAGGCAGCTAGAATTTTGATAAGAATAGAGTTGAATCTTTAGATCAATTTGAGGAGTATTACTATCTTAATAATTTTAACTTTATGAACATGGAAAATAATCCCATTTATTAGGTTTTGTTTAATTTCCTATTTTTATTTTTAAATGATGAAACTGAGATTCAGAGAGGGAACATGATTCAGTTAAAGATGGAAGGCCAGAAACAAAATTTTCTGTCTTTCAGTCTAATGGTCCCTATACTGCAAATTAGATCCACCTATATATTGGGTCCTTGGGAAAGTCATGACGTATTTTTGCATAGAAAAACACGTCATGACTTTTCTGATGACCGAATAAATGAGTCCCTTTTTGGTAATTTTGTCTCACCTTTTAATGTTAATGTCTTTCATGGGTTACTTTTCTTTTTAAGAATTATTTTATTTTAACTTTATTTATTATTATTATTTTATAATTTGATCAGAGAGAGACAGAGAGAGAGAGAGAGAGAGAGAGAGAGAGAGAGAAGTGAGAAAGGAAGCCACTAGGTCCAGGACTTGAACCACAGTTGGCCTATAGGAGTCCAGCGCCTTTAACCACCATACCACCTGCTGGCCCCTGTGGGCTATTTTTTAAAAATTTATTTTTATTATTATTTTAACTCACTAGGAAGAGACAGAGAGAGGGAAGGAAAGTGAGAAACTAGCTGCCAGGTACAGGACTCGAATTGTGGTCAGTCATCTGGGAGTCCAGTGCATTAACCACATGCTATCTGCTGGCCCCTTTGTGGGCTACTTTTTTTTTT
>NW_006159640.1:4083551-4088553 GCF_000334495.1 Tupaia belangeri chinensis
AAATCACCCCCCCAGGGGGGATGGCCATGCTGCAATCCCTTCTCCTCCATTCTCCTCCCGGGATCTTGGGCATGCACGCACATGCGCCCGGCGTGAGTTTTAAGCCACCGGGTCCAGGACACGAACTGCAGTCGACTACGTGGGAGTCCAGCGACATAGCCATTACGCTAACTGCTGGTCTCTTGTGGGCTACTTTAATGTAACTACTAGAAAACTTAAATGAAGTAGGGCAAGTCTTGGTCTTACATCTTAACTCTTTTACCACTTAGTTCTATAGCCTTGGGTTGTCACTTAACCTCTCTGAGCATAGTAAAACTAATATGTAAGTTAAGAAATCAATTGTCTTGGGGCATGCAGATGGTGTGGTGATTGAGGTGCTGGACTCCCACATGGCTGACCACAGTTCATGTCCTGGACCTGGCAGCTTGCTTTCTCACTTTTCCTCTCTCTCTGTCTCTCTGGTCAAATAAAATAGTAACACAAATAGCGAATAAAATTTAAAAAAAAATTCTTTAAGAAATTAACTGTCTCATACTAGATTATGACAGGTTCATTTGACTTGACAGTAGTTCATGTGAAAAGGACCTATGTGTCTTAGTTGTTGGAAAACTCAAGCTTAAACCAGTGATATGATGTAGATGCAAAAAAAGCTAGGATAGTATTAGGCTATGTTAATAGATGCATACTATCCAGATTTGGGTAGATATTCTACATTAGTTAATTCACATTTCGAGTATTGTGATCAATTCTAGGCATTGCTCTTTCCACATTAAAAATTAAAAATTGACAATAATTATACATAGTTATGAATTACTGTGTGGTTTTTCATTGTACGAATACAATGTGTTACCATCAAATCAGGATAATTCACATATCTAGCACTTCAAAAATTTGTTATTACTTTGCGTAGGCAACATTTAAAATTCTTCATTCTAGTTGTCTTGAAATATACAATAAATTTTAAACTATAGTCACCCTACTGTGCTACACTAGAACTTATTCCTCTTCTTGAATTGTAATTTTAAATTAATTAATCAGTCATCTCCCTATTTTCCCTTCTCTCTAGTCTTCCCAGCTTCTAATAATCACTATTCTACTCTTTCCTTCTATGAGGACAATTTGAAAAAAAGTTATTTATCATTATAATTTTTAAATTTGCTTTAGGACATGTGCACTCATCAGAGAAAAGTATATATAGAGAAAGACAGACAGAAAGCAAGAAAGCAAGCCACCAGGTCTGGGACTTGAACTGTGGTCAGCCATGTGTGAGTCCAGTCCCTTAACCACCATGCCACCTGCTGGCCCCAAGGACAATTTTTTTAGCTTCTACATATGAGTGAGAACATGCAGTATTAGTTGTTCTGTGCCTGGCTTATTTCACATAACATAATGACCTCCAGACTTGTCCATGTTCCCTCAAATGATATGATTTCATTCTCTTTAATGACCTAATAGTATTCTATTGTATATAGATACCACATTTTCCTTATCTATTCATCTGTTGATGGACAGCTGGGTTGATTCCATATCTTGACTATTTTGAATCGCTCTGTGATAAACACTGGAGTACAGATACCTCTTTGACACATGATTTTCTTTCCTTTAGGCATATACCCAGTAGTGGGATTACCAGATTATAAAATAGTATCTTTTTTTTTTAACTTTTCGAGGACCATCCATACTGTTTTCTGTAATGATTGTACTAGTTTACATGTCTGCTAACACCATATAAGAGCTCCTCTTTTCTCACATCCTCACCAGCATTTATCATTTTTTTTCTTTTTGAAAACAGCTATTTTATCTGGGGTGAGATGATATTTTGCTGTGGTTTTGATTTGCATTTACCTAATGATTAGTGAGGTTGAGCATTTTTTTCATATGTGGGCATCACACTTTAAAATCTCTGGGATAGTATGGAAATATACTGGGTCATTGCAAAGTCATGATTTATTTTTCTGTGTTTTTCTATGCAAAAATACATCATGACTTTTCCTACAACCCAATATTATGTTAATATTTTGAATATAGTGATGTCTGCCTGGAAAAAAAGAAGACAGTAGGAATAACAACTCTCTTTGAGTATCTTAAGGATTATCATATTAAAGAGGAACTAACCTTCACAGATCATTCTTTTTTCTTTTTTTTTTTAAGAGGTTTTTACTATATGGCACGTGTGCTCGCCAGACAGACAGAGAGAGACAGAGAGACAGAAAGCGAGAAATCACCCCCCAGGGGGGCTGGCCACGCCACAATCCCTTCTCCTCCATTCTTCTCTCGGGATCTTGGGCACGGACGCACACGCGCCCAGCGTGAGTTTTAAGCCACCGGGTCCGGGACGCAAACCGCGATCAGCTATGTGGGAGTCCAGTGACATAGCCATTATGCTAACTGCTGGTCCCACACAGGATCATTCTATCCTTCATTCTAAGACCAATGGGTTGAAATTATAGTAAGACAGATTTTGGCTTAATGTAGAGTAACCTTTTATGAGTGATAGCAATCCCATAATAGAACAATTTTATTGCAAGATTGTAAGTGTGCTGTCAGTGGGAGACTATAAGCAAAAGTGTGAATATCTGAAGGAATATATATATTATAGAAGGGATTTCTTCATTGGGTAGGAAATTAGACCATTATGATCGGTAAGTCTCTTAATGCTAGATTCTATGATTCTGCAAAAGTCTTTTTTTCTTTTTAGAATTATTTATTTAATTTTATTTATTCACTCATTTATTTTAATTTGACCAGAGAAGGAAAGAAAGTGAGAAAGCAGGCCCAGGTCTGGGACACGAACCATAGTTGGCCATGTGGGAGTGTCCAGCATCTTAAACACCATTCCACCTGCTTCCCCCTTGCAAAGTCCTATAGCATTTCTTCAGTGTTGTGGATGTTAATATCTAAATGGTTATCTTCTTTAAGTTTTAGTGGTTATGACCAGTAATGAGAACTATACAATTTTTAAATTTTTATTTTATTTTTTAGATTGTTGTCATAGGGTATGTGCACTTGCTGGAGAGAGATAGAGAGGGCAGAGAGAGACAGAAAGAGAGGGATTGTGAGAAATCACCCCCTGGGAGGATGGCCATGCTACAGTAACTTCTCTTCCATTATCTTCTTAGGGTTTTGGGCAGATATGCACATGCACCCAACATGTTCTTCAAGTTCTTGGGGTCCGAGATTTGAACTGCACCATCGGCCATGTGGGATCCAAAATGCGTTAACCACCATGCCATTGGCTGGCCCTAAATTTTAGTTTTTACTTTTTTTTTTTTTTTTTTGCCAGTAGGCACATGGGTGCATGAGAGGGAGATAGAGAGAAAGAGAGCAAGACAGAGAGAAAGCACTTCCTCCCTTTCTAGTAGTGATTGGTCATGCTGCAATCCTTTTTCCTCCAATTCTTCATCCTACAAGGAACCTGGACACATGCATGCATGCTTTTTTTTTTTCCAAAAACTTTCAGTGCTGGAGTTTATTATCAATCCTTTTTTTATAATTTATTTATTATCATCATAATCTTGTCTATATTACATTGAATCACATATAACTTTAAAGTATATTACATTGCTTTTTCAAAAGGGAATACCATGCATGTCAGTCAATACAGAGACATTAACACCCCCACTTCATCATTCAATATCTTTTCATTGTTATTCCCGATCACCATTATTATTATTCCAATTATTTTTTTAACCAGTCAATCATTATTTCTCATTTTGCTTGTAAAAAGACTTTACCCATCATGAAATACTTCTCAGACCAATCCAGTTGAGAATACTATACACGTCATCAACAGGTAATAAACCATATCTGTGTCCCACTAATGTCATACCTCTCTATTTGTTCTCTTGCTATCTTTCTCTATACTCTTCTCTTCACCCTCACCCCACATTCCACACTGTCTTATTCTTGTTAAGTATTTTCACTGCTTTTATGTCCTGTAATATTTCACTCTCTACCATAGAGTGTGGATAGTCGATATATATTAAGTGGATACATACAATATCTTTCTTTTATAGCCTGGCTTGCTTCACTCAACAATAGATCCTCTATATCGTACCACCTTCTATCAAATGCCAGGGTCTTGTTATTTTTTATGGCTGAGTAGTATTCCATAGAGTACATGTGCCACACTTTTCCAGTCCATTCATCAGTTTGTGGACATTTAGGTTGGTTCCATGTCTTGGCAATTGTGAATAATGGTGCAATAAACATTGATGTGCAAGCACTTTTCCAACTGAGCATTCTCCTGTCCTTTGGGTAGATACCCAGAAGTGGGATTGCTGGATCAAATGGTAGATTTTGAGGAACCTCCATATTGTTCTTCACAGTGGCTGAACCTGTTTACATTCCCACCAGCAGTGTCAGAGAGTTCCCTTTTCACGACATCCCCGCCAACACTTAACACTTTTTATATTCTTAATCTTTGCCATTCTGACAGTGGTTAAGTGGTATCTCATTGTAATTTTAATCTGCATCTCCCTTATGATGAGGGATGTTGACCATTTCCTCATATGCTTTTTGGCTGTTAATATGTCTTCTTTAGAGAGATTTTTCTTCAGTTCATTTTCCCATCTTTTAATTGGGTTAATGATTTTTTTTTTCACATAAGGCACTTGAGTTCCCTATGTATTCTGGGTATCAGTCCCTGTCTGAGGCATATTTAACAAAAAATATTTTCTCTTTCTGAGGGTTGTCGATTCACACATGTTACTGTTTCCTTTGCTGTGCAGAACCTTCTTAGTCTGATATAGTCCCATTTGTCTCTTTTAGGGATTATTGACTGTGCTTTGAGAATCTTATTTAAGAAGTCTTTGCTACTCCAATGTCTCCCAGAATTTTCCCAGCATTTTCCACCAGTAGTTTTATTGTTTGAGGTCTTAGGTTCAGATCTTTGATCCATTTTGAGTTGATTTTTGTTAATGATGAAAGATGGGGGTTCAGTTTCATCTTTCTGCAGGTGGATACCCAGTTTTTCCAGCACCATTTACTAAAGAGGTTTTCC
>NW_006159640.1:4091526-4093659 GCF_000334495.1 Tupaia belangeri chinensis
ACTTTAGTATCTTGTCTTTGTCTGTTGTTTTTGCCAGTCTGGCTATGATGTGCCATGGAGAGGATCTTCTTGGGTTGATTCTACTTAGGGTCCTGTCTATTTCTTCTTGGGTCTGGATATTTGAATGAATTTCTAGGTTTGGAAAGTTTTCTTCCAGGATTTCATGGAATAAATTATCTAGGCCCTTATTATTTTCTTCCTCTTCTGGGTTATCAGTTATCAAGATGTTGGGGCGCTTGATGGTATCTAGTATTCCTCGTATATTATCCTTGTTTTTCATGGTTGTTTTCTCAATCGTCTTGACACTTTTTTTTCTAGGTTGGATGTTTTGTCTTCTGCATTAGAGATTCGATCTTCTGCCTGATCTAACCTACTTTTAATACTTTCAAGGAAGGTTTTGATTTCCTGTATGACATTCCTCAACCCTAGAAGTTGCATCTGGTTCTTGTTTAAGGTATCTATTTCTTCTTTCAAATCGTGAAAGGACTTCCTTATCTCCTGGAACTCCTTGTCTCTTTTTTCTTCCATCTCAGTTAGTTTGATCACTACAAATATTCTGAATTCCTTATCAGACTTGTCCAGGACATCCATTGTATTTACTGTGGGTGATGTAGGCTTGATGATTTCCCTTGGGGGAGAGGCCTTTTGTTGGTTGCTCATACTTCTTGAGCCTCTGAGATTGTTCCTAGTCATCAGGTGATCTATATGTTGACTCCTAACTTATTTAAGGTATCTCTGAGTGTGAAAAGGTGTGCAGGATTAGAAAATTGATGATTTCTTTTATTGTTGGCCTACCTGTTGCTCAGCAGTACCATGTACTGTTGTCACTGGTCCTGGGTGACCCAAAGTTCTCCCTGTTTCTAAGGAGTGGTGAGCCTCCAACTGACCTAATAAGCAACATTTCAACAGCAAAGAAAAAAAAAAAAGAAAATTGTGCTGTGCACGTTGTGCACAGTACACTAGTCAAAACATTAAAATTCAGAGAGTCCAAAGGCAAGTGGGGAATGGGGCAGAGGATGAGCGACGGGTCCCAGGTGTAAGGGTCTGCAGGTGCAGGCAGCTCGGTGTCCGGAACTGCTATCTGGCTCGAACCGGTTTGCAGGTGGGGTGGGGTGGGGTGCGAATTCATCTTAAATTACCACGGAACCAACCTAAAGTGCAGAGACGAGTAGGGGTGGGGATACACAACGGTCCCGGCTGAACGGATGCATGCATGCTTGACCTGAAGCCAAGGAGGCTGAAACTCAAACCCTGGTTGGCCAGGTGGAATCTGGCTTCCTCTGTAGCTCCTAGTCTCTGTGCTTTGAGAATGGCCTGTGAACTATATTAATTCTTGACTTTGATTGGTGGGAGTGAAGGCTAATTATTTTTGTTATAAATTGAGTTTCTATATCTAAGACATTTTGCCACTAGGACCTATGTCGATATCTAATTAGGAGAAGACTTCTTTAAAAAAACCGCTGTTAACAATGGTGCTTGCTAGTGGGCTTTCTCTGTCTCAATAGAGCTCCTGAGATTTCTTGGAGATCTACATGAGCCTTATTTTTCTCTATGCACTTACTGTTGAACCAGTTAGATAATTGCTTTATTTATTAATAATTAAATTATTCAATAGACAAGGAGTATTTTTCTTTACATTATTGTTTATAGAAGAGGCTCATTGTGGGCCAGCCCCATGTGATACCGGTTGAGTGTAATGTGCAGAGAACCAGGTCCCACATGGCTGACCATAATTCAGACCCCAGCCTTGGTAGCTTCTAGGATGCACCTGGGGCGTGTGCGTGTGAGTCAGAATCCTGGAAGAATGGAGAGATGGAGGAAGAGGAATTGTGGTGTAGCCATGCCCCATTGGGGATACTTTCTCTCTCTCTCTTGCAAATGTACACACACTCTGGCAAGAAAAAATAAAGAAAAATACTCTAAGTGGAAAACTAGGGTTCTCTAGTGTATTGAGGGCTCTGGCCATTATCTTTTCAGTCACTACACTGTGACTGAAGCTGCATAGGAGGCCTGAGTTTGGTTTCTGGCCCAACCTAACCAGGCCAGGCCTGGTGGTGTATGCCTGTGGGCTTAGCTAACTGGGAGGCTGAGGCATGAGGATTGCAATGTGGTAAGGCCCTGTCAAAAATACCT
>NW_006159640.1:4093674-4109317 GCF_000334495.1 Tupaia belangeri chinensis
TTTTCTCTCTGATAAAAAAAAAAAAAAAAAAGACAAGGCTTGGCCTATAGCCTACTGGTTAAGGGAAATCATATCCTACATGGTCAACCATGGTTCAAGTCCTGGTCCTGGAAGCTTGAAAAATATGCTGCATGCACGCATGCCCAAAATGCCAACAGGATGAAGAAATGGAGGTGAAGGGATTGCAGCAGGACCATATCCCACTGGAGGGTACTTTCTCCCTTTCTTCTGTCTCTCTTTTTCTCTGGCAAGCATACTCAATCTCTGGCAGCTTAAAAAAAAGGACAAAGTGCATACCAGAGATGAAAGAGGAGTAGAGGGGCCAGCAGGCTAGCCCAGCAGTCAAGGGAGCAGGATCCCACATGGCTGATCACAGTTTCAGTCCTGGGCCTGGCGGCTTGCTTTCTCATTCCCCCTCTGTCTCTCTCTGGTCAAATTGAATAATAATAATAATAATAATGATAAATAAAATTAAATAAATACTTCTAAAAAAAAAGAATGAGGAGTAGAATGTGAGTTCATTTATGAAAAGAGATGAAAACATCAAGGAGAAGGGAATGATCAGCAGTGACCAGTGCTTCAGACAAATAAAGGAAAATCAGGTTGGAGAAAAGGCTATTAGATCTGGCATTTAGGAAGACGATAGTGACTATAGGAAGCAATTTCAGTAACAAGGTAAAAGTGGAAGACAGACTGTAGAGAGCTAAAGACTGAGTGGGTATGATGCCAGTTTTACTTAAAAATGCCCTTGGTAAGGCAGTAAAGATGGTTAATTTTATTAAATCTTGATCCTTGGGTACACATAATTTAAAAAAATTGTCAGAGAGCATGTGCACGAGAGAGAGAGAGAGAGAGTGAAAGAAAGAGAGAGAGAGAGAGAAAGCGAGAAAGCATCCCTCCCGTAGGGCATGGTCACACTGCAATTCCTTTTCCTCTGTTTCTCCCTCCTTTTGTGATTTTGGGTGTGCATTCACACATGCCCAGTGTATTTTTCAAGCCACTGGGTCAGGGACTTTGGGATCCTGCTATCTTAACCACCAGGCCATGAGATGGCACCACATCATTTTAATATTCTGTATGATGAAAAGGGAAGTACACATAGAACACTTCTGCTACATATTGAAGTGTGATAGCTGTCTTGATGGAGGGTCCTTGATGACTGTTTAACTTGTGACTTGAATTAGGTACTTCTGTTTTCATGGTACACCATTTTCATTAGAAAGGATGATTGACAAGTAAATGTTAATTCAGACTTGGATATTTAACAGATGTTTTCATAAAAATGAATGACGTGAGCATGTGATGTCAAGGAAACATCTGGTAATTATTCTTATTTTTTTGGCTAGGGATAACATTTGAGTATTAGGTAAAAATTAGAATTTTAGAAGACATGTACCTCTGTCATGAACTTGGAAGCTTCCAGATACTTAGACCTTTACAATGCAATTAGTAATGATATTAACAAATGCAATAAAAAACTCTTTATTTTGAAATGTAGATTCACAGAAAGTTATAAAAATAGTAAAGAGAGGTCCAGTTCACCCTTCACCCTTTTACCAATAACATCTTACATAAATAAGGCACAATATAAAATCAGGAAACAAACATTGGTACAATACACAGATCTTATTTAGATTTCATCAGCTTTATATGAACTCATTTGTGCATGTGCGTGTGGGTACAGTTCTATTTTATCATATGTGTAGATTCATGTTTACCACCACCACCATCACAACAATCAAGATACGGAACTATTCTCTCACCAGAAAGATCCCTCATGTTACCCTTTTACTGTTGTACCAATTCCCCTCCTCTGTCCCTAACTAATAACATATTCTTCATTTCTATAATATAATTTTGTCATTTTGAGAATGTTATACATATGGAATCATACAGTATGTAACCTTCCTCCCCCCACCCCTTTTATTTTATTATGCTAGAGGGTGCATGTATGCATGAGAAAGAAAACACTCCTTGCCCCACATAGGTTCTGCTCACACCACAATCCTTTTACCTTCCATCAAGATCCTGAGTACATGTGTGCTCTGTTGTAAACTGTTGGGCCTTGACTTGAACCCTAGTCATCCATGTGAGATCCAGCTTTCTCTGTGCAGTGCTTAACTGCTGTGCCACAGGACTGGCCCCTGTATGTGGCCTTTTGGGACTATCTTTTTTTACCACCTGATATAATTCCTCTGAGATCCACCTAAGTTGTTTTGTGTATCAATAGTTCTTTCTTATTGCTAAGTAGAATTCTGTGGTGTGGATGTACCAGTTTGCTTAGCTCACTGAAGGAATTTAGGTTGTTTCCATTTTTGGCTATTGTAGACAACGAGTTGGCATGAACATTCATGTATGGGTTTTGTGCAGATGTAGATTTTCATTTTTGTGGGATAAATGTCTAGGAATGCAATTTCTGAATTGAATGGTATCTGTATTTAGGTTTTCTTTTAAAAATAAGTATTTATTTTATTTTATTTATTATTATTATTTTTAAATTTCCTATATGGCATGTGCACTCACCACAGAGAAAGAGGGAAAGTGAGAAAGCAAGCTGCCAAGTCTGGCACTCGAACTGCCATAATCACCACACCTCTTGCTGGTCCCTGAACATCTTAAAAAAGAAAAAAAGAAAAAAAATTGCTAGATAGCTTGTGGGGGCATGAGAAAGAGAGAGAGAGAGAGAGAACCAGCACCCCCTAGTGGGGCCCAGTCATGTTGCATCATTTTTCACTCCATTTCCTCATTCCATTAGGATCCTGGCATGCTTATGTATTTAATATGTTTTTCAAGCAGCTGGGGCTGGGGCTTGAACCCTGGTCTCCATGGGACCCAGCTTCCTCTGCACAGCACTTAATCACCGTGTTCAGAGGCCAGCACTTGAACATATTTTCTTTTCTTCTTTCTTTTTAAAATTTTGCTAGAGGGCATGTGGGAGTCCAGCACCTTAGCCGCCATGCCATCTGCTATTTTCTAGAGTGATACGACATTTTTAATCCCTAAGAGCAATGTATGAGAGATCCTATTTCCTTTTTGTTCATTTGTTTGTCATTTTGCCAGAGGGTATGTGCACTTGCCAGAGAAAGACAGAGACAGAGAGAG
Source organism: Tupaia belangeri chinensis (assembly GCF_000334495.1). Classification (NCBI taxonomy): domain Eukaryota; kingdom Metazoa; phylum Chordata; class Mammalia; order Scandentia; family Tupaiidae; genus Tupaia; species Tupaia belangeri. Next base: position 4,096,777 of record NW_006159640.1, read on the forward strand.
ATGGAAAGTAAGAAAGCACTCGCCCCCTCCACAAGGAATGTACATACCTCAACCTTCTTCCTTTAGTTTCTTCCTCCTTTGCAGATTTTGGGCATCCACACATACATGCCCAGCATATTTCTCAACCCACTGGGTACGGTACTGGAACCACACATGTGGCCATGTGGCAGCCATGAGCTGCCTCAACAACTACCATCCATAGACTGGCCCAGTCCCATTTCTTTTCATCCTTGCCAGCATTTGGTATTATGTCTAATATTTATTTTTGCTGTTCTAATACATGTATCATGATCTTTCCTCGTGGTTTTAATTTGCATTTCTCTAATAGCTAGTGGTGTTGAACATCTTTTTTTTTTAAAAGTTTTTGCCATCGGGCATGTGCACTTCCCAGAGAGAGACTGAGAGAGACAGAGAAAGGGACAGTGAGAAATCACCCTCAAGGGCAATGGCCATGCTGCACTCCCTTCTTCTCCATTCTCCTCTTGGGATTTTGAGCATGCAGGTACACGTGTCCAGTATGATTTTCAAGTTGCCAGGTCCAGGGCTTAAACTGCGATCACCACTGTGCCACTTGCTGGGCCCTGAACAGCTTAAAAATAAAAGTAAAATAATTGCTAGATAGCTTATGGGGGCACACAAGAGAGTGAGATAGAGAGCACTTCCCAGTAGGGCCTAGTCATGTATCATTTTTCACTCCATTTCCTTATTCCATTAGAATCATGGCATGCTTATGTATCTGACATGTTTTTCAAGCAGCTGGGCCTGAGACTTGAACTTTGGTCTCCGTGGGATCCAGCTTTCTCTGCATAGCACTTGATCACCGTGTTCAGAGGCCAGCACTTGAATGTATTTTCTTTTCTTCTTTCTTTTTAATATTTTGTTAGAGGGCATGTACACCTGATGGGGGTGGAGAGAGAGAGAGAGAGGAGAGAGAGAGAGAGGGAGAGAAGGAAAGTGGGAAAGCACTCCCCATGGGGGATGATCACACTGTAATCTCTTCTCCTTTATTTCTTCTCTTGGGATTTTGGGCATGGACTGTGCATGTCCTTGGAGTGTTTTCAAGCCACTGTGTCCAGGACTCAAATGTGCAATTGGCCATGTGGGATCCGGCCTCCTCCTCCTCCTCCTCCTCCTCCTCCTCCTTCTTTTTTAAGTTTTTGCCATAGAGTGTGTGCACTCACCAGAGAGACAGATGGCGGAAAAGTGAGAAATCACTCTCCGGGGGGATTGCCATGCCTCACTCCTTTTTCCATTCTCTTTTAGGGATTTTGAGCATGCATGCACATGTACCTGGAGTGATTTTTTTTTTTTTGAGAGGTTTTTGCTATAGGGCGTGTGCGCTCGCCAGACAGACAGAGAGAGACAGAGAGACAGAAGGCGAGAAATCACACCCCCCCAGGAGGGATGGCCACGCCGCAGTCCCTTCTCCTCCATTCTCCTCTTGGGATCTTGGGCACGCACGCACACGTGCCCGGCGTGAGTTTTAAGCCACTGGGTCTGGGACGTGAACCGTGGTCAACTACATGGGAGTCCAGCGACATAGCCATATGCTAACTGCTGGTCCCTACCTGGAGTGATTTTCAAGCCACCAGGTCTGGGTCTTGAACCACAATCAGTCATGTGGGATTCCAGTGCCGTAACCACCATGCCATCTGCTGGCCTACCTTTCAATATATATATATATTATTGTGCTTTTTGTGTTATATCTCAGAACTGTTCACTTAGCCATTGGTTTCTTAAATTTCCATATGACTTGAGATCAGCATGTCATTGTCTGCAAAAAAAGCCAGCTGGAATTTTAATGAAAATTGGATTGAGTCTGTAGATCAATTTGGAAATAGTGCCATCTTAACAATACTAAGCCTTTTGATTCCTAAACATGGAAATCTTTCCAGAGGTCTTCTATAACTTTGACAATGTTTTACAGTTTTTTTGTTTTGTTTTTAGTTTGCTATAGAGCACATGTGCTTACTGGAGAGAGGTGCAGAGAGAGAGAGACAAAAAGAGAGAGAGAGACAGAGGGAGAATGGGAAATCACCCCCCAGGGAGAATGGTCATGTCACAATCCCTTCTCTTTTATTCTCTTCCCAGTGTTTTGAGTATGCACAAACAAGGCCTGGTATATTTTTCCAGCCTCAGGGTCTGAGAATTGAACCACAAAGTTGGTCATGTGGGATCCAGGACCATCTGCTGGTCCATCAATGTTTTTATTTATTTATTTATTTTGACAGTTTTTTTCGCTATAGGGCGCGTGCGCTCGCCAGACAGACAGAGAGAGATATAGAGACAGAAAGCGAGAAATCACCCCCCAGGGGGGATGGCCACGCCGCAATCCCTTCTCCTCCATTCTCCTCTCAGGATCTTGGGCACGCATGCACACGCGGCCGGCGTGAGTTTTAAACCACTGGGTCCAGGACGCGAACTGCGGTTGACTACGTGGGAGTCCAGCGACATAGCCATTATGCTAACTGCTGGTTCCCGGTCCATCAATGTTTTTATAATTTTAGTGGATAAGACTTGCAGTTCTTTTGTTAAATTTATTATTTAATTTTTTATGCTACTTTAAATGAAATTTATTATTTTTGTTTTATTCATTTCTAAAGGGTAAAAATAGTCAATTTTTGTATATTGCACTCTGTAATGTGGCTGAATTTGTTTGATTCTAATAGTATTTTTTGACTTGTTTTTCAGTTTTATTTTATTTATTTTTTCCATGAGTGACTGAGAGAGAAAGCAATAGAGAGAGAGAATACTCAACAGGGTCCTGATGCTGCAAACTACCACCTAGCTTTCAGCCAGTCCTGGATCATGGGTATGTGTATGCCTAGCATACTCAAAAGGTTTCTGCACTTGAACTGTCAACCTTCCCGTGCTCCCACTTCACAGAGGTAGAATGTGATATTTACCACTATACCACTGTCTGACTCCTAGTTCTAATAGTTTTTGTGTGATTTTCTTTGGGTAGTCTATATAAATGATCATGTCCTTTGCAAATAGAGATAATTTTACTTAGGGATTCTACTGAGTAAATTTGAAAAAAGAAGTACAAAGATTGGTACACTGAAAACTAAAAAATACTGTGGAAAAATAAAGATTTAGACAATTTAAAGACATCTATTATTGGATAGGAAGACTTAATACTATTAAGATGGCAAAATTGGAGGGACCAGCAGTCTATGTCGCTAGACTCCCATGTAGTCGACCGCAGTTCGAGTCCTGGACCCGGTGGCTTAAACTCATGCCAGGCACGTGTGAATGCATGCCCAAGATCCCAAGAGGAGAATGGAGGAGAGGGGATTGTGGCGTGGCCATCCCCCTTGGGGGTGATTTCTCACTTTCTGTCTCTCTGTCTCTCTCTGTCTTTCTGGTGATCGCACACGCCCTATAGCAAAAACCTCTCCAAAAACCAAACAAACAAAAAACTGAGGTCAGCAGGGAGTGTGGTGGTTAAGGTGCTGGACCCCAACATGGCTAACTGTGATTCGAGACCTGGACCTAGCAGCTTGAAAATCACACTGGGCGCGTGTATGTGTGTACCCAAAATCTGAGAGGAGAATGGAGGAGAAGGGATTGTGGCATGGTCATCCCCTCTGGAGGATGATTTCTTTCTTTTCCTCACTCTCTCTCTCTGGTGAGGACATGCACCCTATGGCAAAAACCTAAAAACCTAAATTGGATTTCATCAAAATGAAACACTTTGGTCATTAAGACATGATGGTTTTGGGCTTTATGTTTAAATCTTTAATCCATTTGGAGTTAATTTTAGAACTTTTTTTTACTGTCTCCGTTAAAGAAAAAAAATCCCAGATAGTACATGAACTTGCCAGAAACAGAGAGAGGGAGAGGGAGAAAGTACCCCTTCCTCCCAGTGGTGTATGGTCACATAGCAATCTCTTCTTTTCCATTTCTCCATCTTGTCAATATTTGGGGCACACGCACACATGTGTCCATGTGTTTCCTGAATTGCTGGGGCTAGTGTTTGAACTGCGTGATTGGCTCTGTAGTATGTGGCTCCCTTAACAATTAGGCCATGGGGCTGGCTCTAGAAAAATTTCAGTAGGCATAAGAATGCATATAAATAAGGGGAAGAGGCTATGGGATGGTGTATCTTAGCAGAGTTAAAAATATGGATAATCTCGGGGCCAGCAGGTAATGTGGTAGTTAAAGTGCTGGACACTCCCACATAGCTGACCACTGTTTGAGTCCTGGACCTGGTGGCTTGCTTTTTCACTTTCCTTCTCTCTGTATGTTTGCCTTTCTCTGGTCAAATTAAAATAAATGAATAAATAAAATGAAATAACTAATTTTTTCAAAAATAATTGCACTTAAAAAAAATATGGACAATCTCGTCCAGCCTGTGGTATGGTGGTTAAGGTGGCTGGGTTTCACATGGCCAACTGCACAGTTCAAGTGCTGAACCTGGTGACTTGGAAAATATGCCAGGTGCATTCCCAAAATCCTGAGACACGGAGAAGGGATTGCAGTGTGACCATTCCTATAGGTGGGTGCTTTCTCACTTTCCCTCTTTCTCTAACTTTTTGGTGAGTACATCACCTCTCTGGCATTTTTTTAATGGACAATTTAATACATATTTTAAAAAAACTAGTAGTACTACTAACAAATGCAAACAACATAATATAATGTTATATGTTGAATATGTGTATAGCCTTGATTTGATTGTTGTACATTGTATGCATTAAAAAAAAACTATATTGGTGCCCACAAAGATATATATCAATTATATGTAAACTAGAAATCATAATTAAAAAAGAAAAAAGACAGTGAGCCACCCTGTAGCCTAGTGGTTAAGGGAGTCGGATCCCACATGGCAACCTGGTTCAAATCCTGGCCTCAGCAGCTTGAAAAGCACACTTTGTGCATATGCGTGCGTGTACAAAATCCTGATGGGATGGAGGAATGGAGGAGAAGGGATTGTATTGTGTCCCCACCCCATTTAGGGGGGTGCTTTCTCTCTCTCCCTTTCCCTCTCTCCTTGGTGAATGCACATACCCTCTGGCAATAACAAAAGAAAAAAGACACAATGAAGAAAGTGAAAAGAACTCTTAGAAGTCAACAACTCAAATTTATAATGGGCAAAGGAGCAGCCAGTAGATAGCATGGTGGTTAAAATGTTGAATTCCCACATGGCTGACTGTAAAGTTCTAGTCCTGGGCCTGGCGGCTTGAAAATCACACTGGCTGCATGTACATGCATGCTCATATCCTGAGAGAAGAATGGAGAAGGGATTGTTGCATGGCCATTCCCCCAGGGAATGATTTCTCATTTTACCTCTCTCTGTCTCTCTCTCTGGTGAACATATGCACTCTATGGTACAAACCTAAAAATAATAATAATAAGGTAAAGGGCACTACTCCAATGAAGAGCTGCAAATAGTTAATAAGCATATGAAAAGATAATCAACATTATTAGTCAACAGAGAAATGCAAATCAAAACTACAATGAGATACTACTCTATGCCCATTTGAATATCCTTAATCACAAAAACGGAAAATAGAAAGTATTGGTGAGACGGGAAAATTGGGACCCTAGTACAGTGCTAGTGAAAATGTAAAATGGTGCAGCTGCTATAGAAAGCAATTTGGAAGTTCTTCAAAAAGTTAAAATATGAGTTTACAGGGACCAGCAGGTGGCATGGTGGTTGAGGCACTGGATACTCCCAAATGGCCGACCATGGTTCAAGTCCTGGACCTGGTGGTTTGCTTTCTCTCTCTGTCTCTCTCTCTCTCTGTCTCTCTCTCTCTCTCTGTGTGTGTGTGTGTGTCTGGTCAAATAAAAATAAATGAATGAATGGATGAAATTGAATGAATAATCTTTAAAAAAAACAAATATGGGTTGACATCTGACCCAACATTATGTATATACACAAGAGAACTGAAAGCAATGTTCATGTAAATATTTGTATACAATTATTTGTAGAAGAATTATTCATATTAGCTCCAAAATTGAAACAACCCAAATCTCCATCAATGGATGAACAGATAAACAAAGTGGGGCATATCCATATCAGAATGTATTGAATCATAAAAGGAATGAAGTATTCCTACAAGCAACATAGATGAATTTTGAGAACCTTTTGCTAGGTGAAACAAAGCAGATACAAAAGGCCGGGTACTGGGGCTGGTAGGTGATGTAGTGATTGAGGGTGCTGGACTCCCACATGGCTGACTGCTGTTCAAGTCCTGAACCTGGCCACTTGCTTTCTTACTTTCCCACTCTCTCTCTCTCTCTCTCCCCCTCTCTGGTCAAATTAAAATAAATAAATAAAGTAAAATAAAATAATTCTTTAAAAAAACAGATAACAAAAAAGACCAGGTACTTCATGATTCTATTTATTATGTTTCCAGAATAGGCAAATTTATGTAGATATAAAGTGGATTATTGATTGCCAAAGGCTTAGAGGAGTGAGTAATAAATACAGGCTGTGAATGTTACAGAGCAGAGACAGTGAGGAGACTGTGTCTGGATCCCCTCTCTCACAGCCATTGCAGTACTTAGAGCTCCATAGAGACATTGCTGGGGCAAGTGAGAATCAGATGGGCACTGGGTGACTCTGCCTCATGGAGGGAAGATAACTAAACATGGGCAAAGGAGATTCTAAGAAGCTGAGAGGCAAAATGTCATCATAAGCATTCTTTGTGAAAACTTGCTGGGAGGAGCACAAGAAGAAGCACCCAGATGCTTCAGTCAACTTCTCAGAGATTTCTAAGTGCTCAGAGAGGTGGAAGACCATATCTGCTAAGTTTGAAGATATAGCAAAGGCAGACAAGGCCCATTATAAAAGAGAAAGAAAAACCTATATCCCTCCTAAAAAGGAAATAAAAAAGTTCAAGGATCCCAATGCACCCAAGAGGCCTCCCTCAGCTTTTATCTTGTTCTGTTCTGAATAGCACCCAAAAATCAAAACAGAACATCCTGGCCTATCCATTGTTGATGTTGCAAAGAAACTGGGAGAGATGTGGAATAACACTGCTGCAGTTGGTAAACAGCCTTATGAAGAAAAGATTGCTAAGCTGAAGGAAAAATACGAAAAGGATATTGCTGCATACTGAGCTTAAGGAAAGCCTGATGCAGCAAAAAAGGAAGTTGTCAAGGCTGAAAAGAGCAAGAAAAAGGAGGAGGAGGAAAATGAGGAAGATGAAGAAGATGAGGAAGATGAAGAGGATAAAGATGATGAATAAGTTGGTTATAATGCAGTTTTTTTCCTTTTCTATAAAGCATTTGACCACCCTGTACACAACTCACTCCTTTTAAAGAAAAAAAATTGAAATGTAAGGCTGTGTAAGATTTGTTTGTAAACTGTGTAATGTCTTTTTTTGTATAGTTAACATACTACCCAATGTGTCTTTAGACAGCCCTGTCCTGGTGGTATTTTCAGTAGCAACTAACCTTGCCTGATACAGTATGGGGGTTGTAAATTGGCATGGAAAGCAAGTTCTTGCTGGTGCACAGCACAAATTAGTTATATATGGGAATGGTAGTTTTTTCATCTTCAGTTGTCTCTGATGCAGCTTATATGAAATAATTATTGTTCTGTTAACTGAATACCACTCTGTAATTGCAAAAAATAGTTGCAGCTATTTTGTTGACATTCTGAATACTTCTCAGTAAATACAATTTTTTAATTAAAATAAAAAGAAATTGCTTTTCCCTTAACACTAATTTGAATATATTTTCCCATTCTTTCCTTGCTTGCATTGATTCTGATTAGAAGTCTCTTGTTAACCTGATGGAATATGCTTTGTATGCCATTTTTCTCTTGTCAATCTTAGTATCTTGTCTTTGTCTGTGGTTTTGGTCAATATGGCTATAATGTGTCTTGGAGAAGATCTTCTTGGGTTGATTCTATTTGGGGTCCTTTGTATGTCTTGAGACTGGATCTTTGAAGGCCTCTCTAGATTTGGAAAGTTTTCTTGCAGGATTAAATGGACAATCAACTAGGCAGAAATGGCTTTACAAGAAGAAGAAAAGCCCAAAATGCCATTTTTGATAGAGAACCCACAGTTCAGTTTTATTCAGAGCAAAGAAAAAAGAAACTTTCGATCGTACTGGAAGAAACTCAGCCATAGGTTTGTAATCTGTACTCAAACTACACATGCAATAAGGACAATATTCCGCTAATACAATTGATGTGCTGTTGCATTCGTCTACTGTTTGTCTAATATTAACAATTATAAACAGAGCAGTGCAACTAGTATATGGAACAATTGTTAGTGTTACAGAGTCAGGCAGAACTTTTCACTTCTCTTCACATCACTGGTTCTCTTTGTGTACCTGGGCTTCCTCCTCTTCAGTAAAGTCATTTTTGATATTGAAAGTCTTGTGAATCTCCTCAAGAGTTTTTCCCTTGATCGTGTTGGCAACAGTCTTGCATGTAACATCAAGCAAACCTTTGATGTCCAAGTAGTTTGCAGCCAGGATAAGCTCAAAATGTGCTTAAAAAGTGTTCCTTGGTCAACCTTCTGAAATTCTTGGTCTCAAACAGGAATGTCATCTGTTCACTTCTCTTTGTTCTCATCATCTTCAGGAAGAGGAGGGTCATCCTTGTGGTGGGTACACCTCTGAGTGACCTTTTTTTAATATTGCTGTATTAACATTTGGTAGAGGAACTGGGTCGTCATCTCCTTCATCATCCATTCCCAAATCTTCCAACATGGTCTTGATAGTCACAGATTGTTTGGCAATTTCCACATCAACTTCAAATATCTCTCCATCAGAACTCTGCAACTTAATTGAAGGCATGGTGCCCGGTCTCAGGGAGACGGCTGCCCGGACGCTGATGAGAGCGGAGCAGGGTTGGCAAACAAGAGAAAGGAGGAGAACAAGGCCACTCTATGAATAATATCTTTTAAAAAATCAGAAAAGCCAACCAACCAACCAGACAAACAAAAACAAAGTCCTATAAATGGGGCTTTTCTTTTTTATCTTATTTATTTACATTAAATCATGTCTTTACAGTGTACATTTCTTTTTCCAGCACAAACACCATGTATGTCAGTCAAGACAAAGATTCTGCTATATACATTAACATCAGCAAATGGCCTCTTACTTTTTTTCCAATTAAGCATTTTTACTTGTTTTTTCCTTCCCTTTTACCCTCCCTTCCTTCCATACTAAACCTTTTTCCACATTTTATTGATTCACAAAAGAACTTAAACTAAAAATATGCACAAAGCTAGAACCTAGTGATAAGTGCACTGTAATTTTCTGAGACATTTTTTTTTCTTTCTCCATTCCCCCTTTTACTAAAGAGAGGTATAAACTAACTTATTTGCCAAAAATTAGGTTAATTGTAATTTGGTCTGTTATTTGCAGAATGAATGGGGCTTTTCCATGGAGGTCCAGACAGGGCTATGGAAATGAGGCTTTTTTGGCTCCTCCAAACCTGTTCCTTTCCAATGGCTGCTAGGTTGCATAGCTAACGTGGTTCCCAGTTTTGTGCTTTTCAAGGCTTTTGCAGAACTGAAGTAGGGGGATAAAAATGGGCAAATTAAAATGCCACAAAGCTCACTGTTCTTACCAAGATTTTTTTTCCATGAGCAAGAGTGTGGAGGGAGTAAGAGGAATTTTTGATAGGGTCTCACCATGTTACACTCACTATGTTGCAATTCTGACCCAGACTCCTGGTTAGGTGGGAACAAAGTTGGGCATGAACTGAACCTGGACCTCCCATGCAGCCTCAGCCAATGTGCAGTGGCTCTCTGCTGCTGGTGCCATCACAGCTGAGCCCTAAGATTCTCTTTTTCAAGGAAATCAGCTGATTTTCTTTAGTAAACACTTGGATGATTGTAAGCCTTTGTTCAATTTCCAGAATTCTGAAAAAGTTGATTTTGACAATTTTTGCCAGTATTCTCATTGCTTTTTATGGAAGAATGGATTTTCAGAGTCATTATTCCACCATTCTGGAAATGATTCTCATAAAATTGATATTTTAGAGATTTTTGCTATAGGGCATGTGTGCTTGCTGGAGAGACAGAGAGAGGCAGAGAGACAGAAAGTGATAAATTACGCCCCCCCCCCCCCCCCCGCCAGGGAGGTTGGCCACACTGCAGTCTTTTCTCCTCCATTCTCCACCAGGGATTTTGAGCATGGTGTATTTTAAGCCACCAGGTCTGGAACTTGAACGTGGTCGACTGTGTGAGAGTCCAGTGACATAACCTCAGTGAGTAGAATGAATATACTATAAAGTAGCACCTAGCTGGGGCTATATAGCTTACTGTAGTCATCAAATAGGTATTTTTAATGTTTTTTTTTTTAATTTCAAGAAAAACAGTTTTTGTGTTTTTTTTTCTGAAACTTTTTTTTATTTCACTAGAAAAAACATTTATTAAATAATATATATTCTTTTCCTAACTCCATTCTAATAGTTTATAAACTATCAAAGTAAGTCATAGGCATTAAAATGTTAACATTTTAGATAGTCAAGTTAAAAAAGAAACTAAGATTAGATGTAGCTATGAATATATACTAAATATGTCACCTTTTCTTTCTTATACAGAGTACCTTCTCTTAGAAAAGGGAAATTTATTAACAGGACACTATATACTTCTTGGTGACCTTAGAGTCAAAAGAAAGATGCTAAGAGATCACAGAGACTCATTGTCACTGATGAAAAGTGGCAGTAGAATCATAAGCAGTCCAGAGGAAGCAACAGAGCCCAAGCTGGGTATCATTAATTTGGTGGAAATGCAAGCTAAACATTTTGTGTTTTAATATTTGAAGAAAGTCACTCTACACATAACAATTTTTGACTTTTCTGTCAATCAAAGAAAGGCAAAAAAAAGTATTATGTTTAAAGGCAGGAAAAGTATATCATAAAATTTTAAAACATGTCAATGCAAAACCAAATTTTATTTAGAACACCTCATTTTCTGACTATGAATCATTAGTACTTATATTTAGTAAGTGAACAAATAACATGCCAAAACCTGTTTATATTTAAGGAATATAGAAACAAGCTGACAAAATTTACCCATCTTAAAGAAAAGCTGTTGAGACCGGGAGCAGGATTAGCTTTCCAGTGCACAGAAGGGCAGCTCCTGCTACACAGTGTCAGTAAAGAGCTCACTGCCAGGAACACTTGACCACTTAGGTCCTTCGCCAACCCCAGGCCTAAAAGAAACACAAGCCACACAAAACCAAACTGAACACCAGTAATAAAACCCCATTCCTTATCATAGTTTCACGCTTCCTCTGCTGTTTCAGTCTCCGAGTACATCCTGCACAGTGCTGCATTAGGGCGGCATACAAAGGCATCTGTTTCACTTCCTAACTCTGTTAACTGCTCCAATGAAGACACACAAGGGTAATGGTCTTTTAACATATCTGGCAATTTAGAAGTCTTCTCTTGAAGACGTTGAGATCTTCTCACTGGTGTCAAGAATTTCAGCTCTTTAAATGTAGAATTTATTTCATCAAATTGCACCTTCTTCTTTACACTGAAAAAATACAAAATGATTCCCAGAGTTCAAAAACATGTTAACATTTTTAACTGGTATTTTTTTCTTTTGAGAATTATTTAACTTGACTTACTTATTTTAATTTGACCAGAGAGGGTCAGAGAGAGAGAGAGAGAGAGAGAGAGAGAGAGAAAGCAAGAAAACAAGTTGCCAGGTCTGAGACTTGAGCTGCAATTGGCCAAATGGGAGTCCAGCGCCCTTAACCACTATGCCACCTACTGGCCCCTTCCCTGGTACTTTTATGCTATTCATCATACTATAACTTACGTTTTAACTATGTAATTACTTGTCTTATAGAAAAGAAAAAGTAATGTAAGCTCCTTGACTTGAAGAACTTATTTATTCTTCTAGTTGTTGATACAACTTGGTCACAGTAGATATTGATTTAATTTAAAAAACATACTATTTAAGGGACCAGCAGTTAGTGTAATGGCTATGTTGCTGGACTCCCACGTAGTTGACCGCGGTTGGAGTCCCGGACCCGGTGGCTTAGATTCAGGCTGGGCGTGTGTGCGTGTGTGCCCAAGATCCCGAGAGGAGAATGGATTGTGGTGTGGCCACCCACCCCGGGGGGTGATTTCTTGCTTTCTGTCTCTCTGTCTCTGTCTGTCTGTCTGGTGAACGCACGTGCCTTATAGCAAAAACCTCTCAAAAAACAAAACAAAACAAAAAAACATACTATTTAAAAGATAGATGGCGTGGTGGTTAAAGTTGCTGGACTCCCACATGGCCAACCATGGTTCAAGACCTTGACCTGATGGCTTCCTTTCTCACTTTCTTGTCTCTGTCTCTTTCTGGTCAAATTGGAAAATAAAAATAATAATAAATAAAGTTAAAATAAAATAATTCTTTAAAAAAAAACTATAGATAAATTTAGATGATATAAAGCTCTCCCCTGGATGGTAATATTTAAGAAAAAGTCAAGCAATTCCAGTATTTAACAGGTGAAATCTCTTGGGACCAGCAGGTGGCATGGTGAATAAGGTGCTGGACCCTTCCCACATGGCCAGCCATGGTACGAGTCCTGAATCTAGTGGCTTGTTTTCTAACTTCGTTACTCTCTC
>NW_006159640.1:4111819-4114827 GCF_000334495.1 Tupaia belangeri chinensis
TATTATTATCATTATTATTTTCCAGTTTGATCAGAGAGAGACAGAGAGAGAGAGAGAGGAAGTGAGAAAGCAAGCCACCAGGTCTGAGACTTGAACCGTGGTTGGCCATGTGGGAGTCCAGTGCCTTTAACCACCATGCCACTTGCCGGCCCCACTTGAGGTTCAATCTGAGCGTTTAAGAGCATGCAGAAAGAGGTGGTCAGGAATCTCTTTGCTGTTCCATTTTTATCCCTTTGTGCAGCAGATTCAGTAGATATTCAGGAATATGTTAACCCTAATAGTATTTAGATGTTTGGCTATAGTTCCCTTAGATCCATCTAGAAACACAGTGAATGGAATTTGAAGAGCAGAGAGATGAGATAAAAGAAAAAGGAAAGGAAACAGAGAGAGAAAAAACAACAACAACACCAACCAGGAAACAGAGAAAAAAAAAGAATGAAAAAAATTTAAAACAACTAAAAACATATTTTTTTTAAAAAAGCAAAAAATACAAAACCTCCTCTTACACACTAGTTCTCAGGAGCCATGAAGGTGTCTTCTTCTGAAGAACTGCCCCTTGCCTCTCCTGGATGGGAGGGGGAGAGGGGATTATTAACAAGGTAAAGGTGAATGAGGGGCTGAAAGCCAAGAAAATACTTTACCTTAAAAAATTTTAAAAAGGAAAAATTACAAAAAAATGAGAATACTGAGACAGAGGCAGAGAGAAGGCTTGAGGTGCTTCCTACCACTTGAGTTTGTGGGCTAGAGGCTGAATTATCAGTAGAAAAAATCTTTGTTTCTTTTTTTTCTCCTGAAATCATTAGTTCTCAGGAGCCATGAAGGTATCTTCTTCTGAAGGCCTGCCCCTTGCCTCTCCACTCCAGTTTGTGGGTTGGAGGCTGAATTATCAGTAGAAAAAATCTTTGTTTCTTTTTTTTCTCCTGAAATCATTAGTTCTCAGGAGCCATGAAGGTATCTTCTTCTGAAGGCCTGCCCCTTGCCTCTCCACTCGAGTTTGTGGACTGGAGGCTGAATTATCAGTAGAAAAATCTTCATTTCTCTTTTTTTCCCTGCCAGTGACATAACCCTTATGTCATCTGTGGTCCCCATAAAGTTGATTTTTTATATGTTGTTTATGTATCCTGCTTCTTTGCCGACCTATTTATTTGTTCTCGAATTTTAATAGAGTCTTTGGCATTTTCTACTAGAGGATTTTCTACATGTGGTTTTCTTCATATGACCTGCAAATAGGAATAATTTTTATTTTTACCTTTCCAGTGCGTATGCCTCTTTCCTTTTCTAGTCTTAGTAGCTAGCTAGGATTTTCAGTACTATGTTAAATAAGCATGGTGAGGATGAATGTGATTTTGTGAATGTATTATAATGGAATGTTTTAACTTCTTTTTAAAAAAATATTTATTTTAATTTGACCAGAGAGGGACTGAGTGAGAGGGAGAGAGAAAGTGAGAAAGCAAACTGCAAGGTCTGGCACTCAAACCATGGTCAGACACATGGGAGTCCAGCACCCTTAACCACCATGCCAACGGCCAGCTCTGGAATGTGTTAACCTTTATTATATCTGAATAACTCAGTGAACCAGTATTTTCTTTTTTTTTGGAGAGGTTTTTGCTATAGGGCACGTGCACTCGCCAGACAGACAGAGACAGAGAGACAGAAAGCAAGAAATCACCCCCCCAGGGGGGATGGTCACGCCACAATCCCTTCTCCTCCATTCTCCTCTCAGGATCTTGGGCACGCACGCACACACACCTGGCGTCCGGGACTCGAACCGTGGTCGACTATATGGGAGTCCAGCGACATAGCCATTACACTAACTGCTGGTCCCTGAACCAGTATTTTCTAAATTACTAATTCATAGTTTTATAAAACCATACATGGATAAAAGACCTATGCAAAATATAAGATAACACTTATGAATTTTAATGTAAACAGGGTATGGAAAGTTTTTTTTTTTCTTTTCTTTTAGGTGAACTGACTTTTGTTTTATTATCTTACCTACCAATCATGTATGAATGCCTTGAAATAAATTTTCTTTGAATAAATTACCATTTTTCACTCAGTGCAATTCAAAGGAGGAAACATTAGGCCTTTCTGGTGTAGGAAAAACCTTTCATAAGTCTCTGATTGTCACAAAATATGAAATGTACCCTAGTCTTGCAGAAGTTTTGGTTAATTTACCAAGCACCAAGATATGCCACAATATTTAAGGGAAGGCAGAGGCAAACTAACAAAAAAGTTACCAAAACAACAATATAAAAACAGCCACTGTTTATTTACTGACCAGATTACAAAAATAGTCGTGGTGGATACCTTAGTTCATCCTTCTAATAAGTCTGTTGGTCTGATCTTCTCTGTTGCCAGCATTTCCACCTATGGGTGGTCTTTTTCTTCATGCCACCTCATGGAGAAGATCATTTGAAGGGCCACAGGAAGTTATTTGCTTCTTTGAAGCGTTTTTCAACAGTATAGATTTCATGAATCAGATCCTCCATGCAGATGATGCCAAATTTACCAAGAGATCAAGTAGTTAACGAGTTACTTGTGAAAGCAATTCACTTCTTATTGATGTTGCGATAACCACACTTGTAGATTAGTTCATTTACTGACTTCAGGTTCCGGTACTCCCATGCAATATATGGTTCCACAATTCTCAGCATGTTAATCGGGGCCTTGTTGAGCTTAACAAAGGTGCTATTGAAGATCTGGCAAAGGTGAAGTTGCAACACCTTTTGAACCTCTGGGCTTACTCATACATCTGATCCTGATGACAAACACCAATTTGAGTTCTTCAGGTACATTGAAGTTGCCAGCTTTTCTTCCCATCCTGGCCATGCGAATTTCAGTTCTGTACATCTGTCTATATTCCTTATGATAGTGCTTAGCTTTTTCATAGATAAGCTTCCTCCCTGCCTTTGAAGCATCTTTTTTTTGGGGGGGGGAGAGATTTTCACTGTAGGGCGCGTGCGCTCGCCAGACAGACAGAGAGAGACATAGAGACAGAAAGCGAG
>NW_006159640.1:4114847-4115166 GCF_000334495.1 Tupaia belangeri chinensis
TCACGCCGCAATCCCTTCTCCTCCATTCTCCTCTCGGGATCTTGGGCACGCACGCACACACGCCCGGCGTGAGTTTTAAGTCACCGGGTCCGGGACCCGAACCGCAGCCGACTACGTGGGAGTCCAGCGACATAGCCATTACGCTAACTGCTGGTTCCCCCCTTTGAAGCATCTTTTGAGCAAACTTCTTTCTCAGGCCCTTGATCTTCAGCTCTGCAAAATTCCTTCGCTTTCTCTTAAGGGTCTGTGGCACAGCAGGGACCTTTTTCTTGGTTTCTGTCAAAGCGGGAATTTTCATTTTCTTCTTTTGAATGTCCTT
>NW_006159640.1:4115202-4115500 GCF_000334495.1 Tupaia belangeri chinensis
AAGTTAATTGCTATTTTTCTAGAATCTTTTTAAAAAATATTTTGCTCTATAGGGTGAGTTCCCTCACCAGAAAGAGAGAGAGAGAGGTTAAGTGAGAAATTACCCCCAGGAGGATGGCCATGTTGCAATCCCTTCTCCTCCATGCTCCTTTTGGGAATTTGAACACACAGACTTGTGTCCAGCATGTTTTTCTTTTTTTTTGAATGTGAACAAAAGGCTTTATTTATTTATTTTTAAAATTTACTTTATACATTCAATCACTATATATTATGAAAGGTTGTAAAATGTGTTTTCCGCA
>NW_006159640.1:4115614-4118960 GCF_000334495.1 Tupaia belangeri chinensis
TTTTTCTCCTTGATTCCCTTCCTCTCACTCTCCCCCATTTCCCACCCTCCTCTCACACTGTTTTCTAGTATCCACAATTGTTCTCCATGCTTTTATATCTTCCAGTCTTTCAGTTTTTGCTACAGAGTGCAGGTGTTCAGTATATATTAAGTGGGGGCACACAATGTCTCTCTTTCATAGTCTGGCTTGCTTCACTCAGCAGTAAATCTTCTATATTCATCCACTTTCTATCAGATACCAGGGTCTTGTTTTTTCATGGCTGAGTAGTATTTCATATTGCATATATGCCACACTTTTTCAATCCATTCATCTATTCATGGACATTTGTGTTGGTTCCATGTCTTAGCAATTGTGAATAATGCTGCAATAAATATAGATGTATAAGTACTTTTTTGACTGATTGTATTCCTGTCCTTGAGGTACATACCTAGGAGTGGAATAGCTGGATCATATGGTAGTTCTACTTGTAGGTCTTTGAGGAACCTCCATGTTGTTCTCCTCAGTGGCTGTACTAATTTACATTTCCATTAACAGTGTAGCAGAGTTCCCTTTCCACCACATCCTTGAGAGAGAGAGAGAGAAAGAGAGAGAGAGAGAGAGAGAAAGAGAGAGAGAGAGAGAAAGCAAGTCGCTAAGTCCAGGACTCGAACAGCAGTCAACCACGTAGGAGCCCAGTGCCTTTAACCACCACACCACCTGCTGGTCCTTCATTGTTGTTTTGATTTGCATCTCCCTTATGATTAGGGAAGTTGAGCATTTTAAAAATATGCTTTCTGGCTGTTTGTATTTCTTCCTTAGAAAGTTGGATGTTCAGCTTCTTTGCTCATCTTTTAAATGGGTTGATCTTTTTTGGGGGGTAAGCCTCTTGAGTTCCCTGTGTGTTCTGGTTATCAGACCCTTGTCGAGGCACAGTTAGCAAATATATTCTCCCATTCTGAGGGTTGCCAGTTCACTCTAACTATTGTTTCTTTTGCTGAGCAGCTTTTAACCTGATGTTATCCCATTTGTCCATTTTTGGGATTATTGCCTGTGCTCTAGGGGTCTTATTTAAGAAGACTTTGCCTGCTCCAATGTCTCCTAGTGTTTTCCCTGGGTTAATCACCAGTAATTTGAGGCCTTAGCTTTAGATATTTGATCAACTTTGAGTTGATTTTTATTAATGGTGAAAGATAGTGGTCCAGTTTCATCTTTCTGCAGGTGGATAAGCAGTTTTTCCATCACCATTTGCTAAAGAAGTTTTATTATCCCCACTGGGTCAACTGGTGTCCTTTGTCAAAAATCAGTTGGCTATATGTTTTGAGGTGTATTTCTGGAGTCTCTATTCTGTTCCATTGGTATACATACCTATTTTTGTACCAGCACCATGCTATTTTGATTATCACAGCTTTGTAATATATTTTGGGGTCAGGGAGTGAGAGACCTCCTATTCCACTCTTCTTGCACAATATTGCTTTGGCAATATGGGCTTTTTGTGATTCCAGATGAATTCTGTGATTGTTTTTTCTAAATATGTGAAGAATATCTCTATTAATTTGATTGGGATTGCATTATATCTGAAGATTAATTTGGGTAGAATTACCATTTTGTTATACTAATTTTTCCAATTCAGGAACACGGGATATTTTTCCACATTTTTGTACCATTTTCATTGTCTTGTTTTAAGTTTTTCACAGTTTTTCTTATAGAGGTCTTGACTCCTTCGTTTAGGTTTATTCATAGATATGTTATTTCTATTTCTTTTTTATTCAGTTTTTAAAATTATTATTTTAGTTTATTCATTCAATATAGCTTGTAAAATGAATTTACCCAACATGAACACCCTTCTCACCAGTCTAGTTGAAGGTATTTTACACGTTATCATCAATAGACAATCCTCCATTTCTGTGTCCCGCAAATGTCTTGCCTCTCTATTTTTCTCCTTGATTCCTTTTCTCTCACTCTCCCCTTCTGCCACCCACATCCCACACTGTCTCCAGTATCTGTAACCATTATCTATGTTTCTGTATCCTCTAATCGTTCAATTTCTGCCATAGAGTACAGACAGTAGATCTATATTTAGTGGAGACATATAATGTCTCTCTTTCATAGCCTGGGTTGCTTCACTCAGCAGTAAATCTTCCATATTCATGTGCTTTTTCTCAAATACCAGTATCTTATTGTGTTTATTTATTTATTTTTTTATGGCAGAGAAGTATTCCATAATGTATACGTGCTACAATTTCTTCAATGCATTCATCTGTTTGTGGACATTTGAGTTGGTTCCATGTCTTAGCAATTGTGAATAATGCCGCAATAAATACAGATATGAAAGCACTTTTCCCTCTTAGGCATTTTCCTACCCTTTGGATAGATACCCAGGAGTGAAATTTCTGGATTATATGATAGTTCTACCTGTAGGTCTTTGAGGAAGCTCCACATTGTTCTCCACAGTGGCCGTACTAATTTACATTCCCACCAACAGTGTAGAAGAATTCCATTTGCACCACAGCCTTGCCAGCATTTACCATTTTTTGTTTTTTTAATCTTAGCTATACTGACTGGGGTTAGGTGGTATCTCATTGTCATTTTGATTTGCATTTCCCTCATGATAAGGGATGTTGATTGTTTTTTTCATATGCTTTTTGGCTGTCTCTATGTCCTCCTTAGAGAGTTGTCTGTTCAGTACATTTTTCCATCTTTTAATTGGGTTGATCATTTATTTTTTTCAGGTAAGTCGCTCAATTTTCTAGTATATTCTGGTTGTCAGTTCCTTATCTGAGGCATAGTTTACAAAAAATATTCTCCCATTCTGAGAGTTGTCAATTCACTCTAATTACTGTGTATTTTTGCTGTGCAGAAACTTCTTAATCTCATTTGTCTATTTTTGGGATTATCACCTGTGCTTTTGGGGGGTCTTATTTAAGAAATCTTTGCCTATTCTGATGTCTCCCAGAGTTTCCCCAGTGTTTTACACCAGTAGTTTTATAGTTGGAGGCCTTATGTTTAGCTCTTTGATCAATTTTGAGTTGATTTTTGTTAATGGTGAAAGATAGAGGTTCAAATTTTTCTTTCTGGAGGTGGAAACCAAGTTTTTCCAGCACCATTTGCTGAAGAGGTTTTCTTTTTCCCACTGGATTGACTGGTGCCCTTTATCAAAAATCAGTTGGCTGTATGTTTTGGTGTTTATTTCTGGGGTCTCTATTCTGTTCCATTGGTCATGTCTATTTTGTTCCAATACCATGCTTGTTTGTTTGTTTATTTATTTATTTATTTTGAGATTTTTGCTATAGGGTGCGTGCACTTTCACCAGAGATACAGAGAGAAAGAAAGCGAGAAATCACCCTTTTCCCCTACGGGGGATGGCCAG
>NW_006159640.1:4119112-4123957 GCF_000334495.1 Tupaia belangeri chinensis
TGGGAAGTTGATTGGGATTGCATTATATATATATATATATATATATATAGCCATTTTTATTATATTAATTCTTCTGATCCGGGAACATAGGATGTCCTTCCACATCTTTGTGTTATTTTTGATTTCTCCTTTTAGATTTTCATAGTTTTCCTTATAGAAGTCTTTGACTTCCTTGGTTAGATTTATTCCTAGGTATCCTATACTTTTTGTGGTTATGGTAAATGGGATTACTTTCTTCAGTTCTACCTTAGTCTGCTTGTTGTTTGTATATAGAAATGCAATAGATTTTTTTGTATGTTGATTTTTGTATTCTGCTACTTTACTGTATTCATTTATCAATTTTTGAGAGGTTTTTGCGTGTGCACTCACCAGAAAGAGAGAGACAGAGAGACAGAGAGACAGAAAGCAAGAAATCACCCCCAGGGGTGATGGCCACGCCACAATCCCCTTCTCCTCTATTCTCCTCTCAGGATCTTGGGCACACAAGCACACGCGCCTGGCGTGAGTTTAAAGCACCAGGTCCGGGACTTGAACCGTGGTCGACTACATGGAAGTCCAGCAACATAACCATTATGCTAATGACTGGTCCTGTGTATTCATTTATCATTTACAGGAGTTTTTTCATGGATACCTTAGGGTCTTCTATGTAAACAATCATGTCATCAACAAACAGAAATAATTCTCTTCTTTTTTCCCTGTTTGAATGCCTTATATTTCAGTCTCTTTTCTTATTCCATTGGCTAGGACTTCTAGCACTGTCTTGAAAAGGAGTGGAGAAAGTGGGCAGTGTTGTCTTGTACCAGTTTTTAGTGGAAAAGTTTTCAGCTTTCCCTCATTCAGTACGATGTTAGTTATGGGTTTTTCATAGATTACTTTTATTGTGTCGAGAAATGACCCTTCTATGCTGATTTGCTTAGAGTATTAATCGTGAAATGATGTTGTATTTTATCAAATGCTTTTTCTATGGACCAGCAGTTAGCGTAATGGCTATGTCGCTGGACTCCCATGTAATTGACTGTGGTTCGAGTCCCGGACCCAGTTTCTTAAACTCACACCGGGTGCTTGTGCATGCGTGGCCATCCCCCCCGGGGGGTGATTTCTCGCTTTCTATCTCTCTGTCTCTCTCTGTCTTTCTGGCGAACGCACATGCCCTCCCTCCCAAAAAAAAAAAAAAAAAAAAAAGAAAAAGAAAAAAAACCTCTCCAAAAAATGCTTTTTCTATAGCTATTGATATTATCACAAGATTTTTATCTTTCTTTCTGTTAATATGGTGTATGACGTTTATGGTTTTGAGTATGTTGAACCACCCTAGCATCCCTGGAATAAAGCCTACCTGGTCATGATGTATAATCTTTTTTATATGTTGTTGGCTATTATTTGCTAGTATCTTGTTGAGAATTTTTTCATCTATATTTGTCAGAGATGTTGGTCTGTAGTTTTCCTTTTTTGGCATGTCCCTATCTGTTTTGGGGATGAGGGTGATGGAGGCTTCATAAAATGAATTTGGGAGGTTTCCTTCCTTTTGGATCCTGAGAAATAGTTTGAGTAGAATGGCTAGCTCTTTAAAAGTTTTGTAGAAATCAGGAGTGAAACCATTGGGACCTGGACTTTTCTTTCTTGAGAAGCTATTTATCACTAATTCAGTTTCATTGCTTGTTACTGGTTTATTTGGGCTTTCTGTGTCTTCCTGATTCAGTCCTCATAGCTTATATGTGTCTAGAAATTTGTCCATCTCATCCAGATTTTCTTGTTTGTTGGTGTATAGCTGCTTATAATATTCTCTAATGATGTTTTGTATTTCTATTATGTCTGTTGTAATATTGCTTGTTTTATTGAGAATTTGATTTATCTGGTTCCTTTCTCTTTTCTTATTAATTAGTTTAGCTAATGATGTATCAGTTTTGTTTATCTTCTCAAAGAACTAGCTCTCGGTTTCATTTATTTTCTGTATAGTTCATTTATTCTCTATTTCATTTATTTCTGCTCTAATTTTTTTTTCTACTGGCATTTTTTTTCTTGCTGTTTTTTCAGTTCCCTGAGGTGTGTTGTCAAGTTGTCTATTTGCCATCTTTCCGTCTTTTTCTTGCGTATGCTAATTGCTATGTATTTCTTCTTATGACTGCTTTCGCTGTGTCCCACAGATTATGGAAACTCATGCATTCATTATCATTGATTTCAATGAATCTTTTGGTTTCAGTCTTAATTTCTTCAGTGGTTGTGAAGTCATTCAGTAGTAGGATGTTTATTTTCCTTATGTTTGTGTATTTTTTTATGGGTTTTTCTGAAATTAATTTTGTTTAATTCCATCATGGTTGGGGGAGATGCTGGATATAGTTTCTATGCTTTTGAATTTGTAAAGGCTTGCTTTGTGCCCTATCATGTGGTCAGTCTTCAGAAAGGTTCCATGTGGGGGTTAAAAAAATGTATATGTTGTGATTTTTGGGTGGAAAGTTCTATAGATGTCTTTCAAGTCCATTTCATTTGTGGTGTAATTTATATCCTATATCTCTTTGCTTACTTTGTGTCTAGATGATCTGTCCTAAGGAGTTAGTGGGGTGTTGAGATACCCAATGATTAGTGTGTTGCAGTCTCTTTCTCCCTTTAGATCTAGCAGCCTTTCTCTCACATATTTGGGTGCTCCTGATTTGGGTGCATAGGTATTTATAAATGTTATATCTTCTTGAATTAGCCCTTTTAGTACTATATAATGTCCTTCTTTGTCTCTTTTTACTTTTTGTCTTAAAGCCTACTTTGTCTGATATCAGTATTGTGATTCCAGCTTTTTTTGCATTTTTTTTCAGCCCTTCACTGTTAATCTATGTATGTCTTTATCCATGAAGTGTATTTCTTGTAGGCATCAAATGGAAAGTTTCTGTGTTTTTTTTTTAAATCCATTTATACAGTCTGTGTCTTTCGATTGTAGAATTTTGTCCATTAATATCCATAGTTAATGTCAATATTTATGGATTTATCCCTGCCATTGCATTAGCCATTTTCTTGGTTGTTTTTGTTCTATTATTTTTGTCTGTCTCCTTTTAGTTTTCCTCCTTGTAGGCATCAAATGGAAAGTTTCTGTGTTTTTTTTTTAAATCCATTTATACAGTCTGTGTCTTTCGATTGTAGAATTTTGTCCATTAATATCCATAGTTAATGTCAATATTTATGGATTTATCCCTGCCATTGCATTAGCCATTTTCTTGGTTGTTTTTGTTCTATTATTTTTGTCTGTCTCCTTTTAGTTTTCCTCATACAGTATTCCCTTCAGTACTTCTTGAAGAGCTGGTCTGGTATTGGTGAATCATTTCAGTGTTTGTCTGTGAATGATTTTATTTGTTATTTAAATCATTCTTCCTATTTGAAAGATAATCTTTCTGGGGATAGTATTTATGGTTGAAATTATTTTTCTTTTAGTATTTTGAATATGACTTGCAATTATTTTCTTGACTTCATTGTTTCAGTTGAGAGCTCTCATGTTAATCTAATACAGTAAACTTTGTAAGTGACTTGACATTTCTCTCTTGCTGTTTTTAGAAAAATCTTGTCTTTGTCTGATTTTTACCATTCTGGCTATGATGTGCCATGGAGAGTACCTTCTTATGTTGATTTTCCTTGGGGTCCTGTGTATTTCTTGAGTCTGGATGTCTCTAAGTTTGGAAATTTTTCTTTATTTTTTTTAAATAAAAAATTGTATTTACATAGAAGAATTCAGAATGCCAACAAAACAGCTGCAACTTTTTTTTTTTGCAATTACAGAGTAGTATGCAGTTAACAGAACAACAATTATTTTGTGTAAGCTGCAGCAGAGAAAACTGAAGATGAAAAAACTACCATCCCCAGTTTCCCATGGTTTGGCCTAGAGAGAGGCCTGGTAGGCACAGCCACAGAGGCTCAATCGGCTCTGAGCAGGGGCTCCAGCCCGGGACAGAGTCCGGGTTCTGCACCAGCCAGCCTGTGTCCTCTCCTTCCCAGAGCCCGGACCGAAGTTTACAAGAGCTGCAGAAGAAGATTCCTCATGGCTCTTGTGAACTAGTTATTTCAGGGTGCAAGAGAAATGAAGATTTTCTACTGATAATTCAGCCTCCAGCAAACAAGCTAGCGTGGCAGGAGAGGTGAGGTCTTCAGAAGAAGATTCCTCATGACTCCTGCGAACTAGTTATTTCAGGATGCAAGAGAAATGAAGATTTTTCTACTGATAATTCATCCTCCAGCAAACAAGCTAGCATAAGCAATCACAACAAAACGGCAAAGAGATTCCAGATCACCTCTTTCTGCTTGCTCCTGAACATTCAGATTAAACTTCAAGAATTGGAAAGAAACACACCATCCATCAGATGACTAGAAATCACCACAGGACCACAAGAAATATGGGAAAACAAGAAAATATCTCTCCTCCAAGGGAAAAGAATAACACCTCTTCATCCACCTTAAGTTCAATGGAAATTATGGAAATGTCTGATAAAGAATTTAGAACATTCATAATGGCTTCATAATTCAGTGGTTGTGAAGTCATTCAGTAGTAGGATGTTTATTTTCCTTATGTTTGTGTATCAGAGATGGAAGAGAAGAGAGACAATGAACTGCTAAAGAGAAAGGAGAAAGAAGTTGACACATTCCAGGAGGTGAGGAAATTCTTGCAAGATCTAAAAGAGGAATTATACACTTTAAAAAAGAATCAAACAGAACTGTTAGAGATGAAGTCTTTAATACAGGAAGTCAAAATCTCCCTTGAAAGTATTACAAGCAGACTAGATCATACAGAAACTAGAATCTCAGATGTAGAAGAGAAAATGGCTGGCCTAGAAAAATCCACCATGAAGACTGAGAAAATGGCCCCAAAATTTGAGA
>NW_006159640.1:4128771-4131751 GCF_000334495.1 Tupaia belangeri chinensis
CAGAAAAAGGGGTGGAAATAATTCTAGGAACTAGAAATGGAAAATTTTTATAATGTGCTTAATTGAGTCACTATGCAGTGTGTACTGGATGGAGATCGCATTGTGTGTGCTGTGATGATGCTTAGGGAAGGAATGTAAATTGAGTTACAAAACGTTTCAGAAAAAAAGTATCTATTTGATTGCTGCAGTAAGATATATAGCCCTAGCTAGGTGCTACTTTATAGGATGCCTAAAGTTAAACTTGTGTTCATGGAAACGTATATATCAGCTGTGTTCGCTATGAAAATATGTAGATTAATTAACATATTTAGTAATTCAGTAAAATGTGGGGGAAACACAGTATAGAAAGCAAACATAGTAGATACCAGAGACAGTGTGGGAGGAGAGTGGGAGATGGCAGAGGGTAAGAGATAGGGAATCAAGGATGGGGGGAAAAAAGCAAAACATACAGGAAACAAGAAATGGAAAATTATTTGTTGACAGTAACATGTATGTTGATGTGCTTGATTGAGACAATATACAGTGTAATCTGGATGGAAAAATCTCATTTTGTATGCTATAATGATGGACAATGAATGAATGTAAATAAGTAAATTTAAATAAAAAACCCCTACTATCCTCATATATAACTAATTAGTGCTGTGCACCAACAAGAACCTGGTTTAAATTTCCATGCCAATTTACAACCACCATAGTGTACCGGGCAACATTAGTGGCTATTGAAAATACCACCAGGACAGGGTTATCTAAAGACACATTTGGTAGTATGAATGTAAATAAGTAAATTTAAATAAAAAACCCCTACTATCCTCATATATAACTAATTAGTGCTGTGCACCAACAAGAACCTGGTTTAAATTTCCATGCCAATTTACAACCACCATAGTGTACCGGGCAACATTAGTGGCTATTGAAAATACCACCAGGACAGGGTTATCTAAAGACACATTTGGTAGTGTGTTAAGTATACAAAAAAAGACACTGTACAGTTTAAAAACAAATCTTACACAGCCTTACATTTCAATTTTTTCTTTAAAAGGAGTGAGTTGTGTACAGGGTGGTTAAATGCTTTATAGACAAGGAAAAAAACTGCACTAGAACCATCTTATTCATCATCATCATCATCTTCATCTTCATCGTCTTCATCTTCCTCTACTTCCTCATCTTCTTCATCTTCCTCATCTTTCTCCTCCTCCTTTTTCTTGCTCTTTTCAGCCTTGACAACTCCCTTTTAAGCTGCATTAGACTTTCCTTTAGCTCAGAATGCAGCAACATCCTTTTCATATTTTTCCTTCAGCTTAGCAGCCTTCTTTTCATAAGGCTGTTTATCATCTGCAGCAGTGTTTTTCCACATATCTCCTGGTTTCTTTGCAACATAACCAATGAATAAGCCAGGATGTTCTCCTTTGATTTTTGGACGCTATTCAGAACAGAACAAGATAAAGGCTGAAGGAGGCCTCTTGGGTGCATTGGGATCTTTGAACTTCTTTTTTGTTACCCCGTTAGGAGGGATATAGGTTTTCATTTCTCTTTCATAACGGGCCTTGTCGGCCTTTGCCATATCTTCAAACTTCCCTTTCTCTTTAGCAGACATGGTCTTCCACCTATCTGAGCACTTTTTAGAAAACTCTGGGAAGTTGACTGAAGCATATGGGTGCTTCTTCTTGTGCTCCTCCCGGCAAATTTGCACAAAGAATGCATATGATGACATTTTGCCTCTCGGCCTCTTAGGATCTCCTTTGTCCATGTTTAGTTATTTTTCCTCCACGAGGCACAGTCACCCAGTACCCGTGTAGTCCTCACTTGCCCCGGTGCTGTCCCTATGGAGCTTAATGTACTGCCAGTTTGGGAATTTTTCTGCAAGTATTTCATGAAACAGATTTTTCTAAGCCCTTGTCCAATTTGTTGCTTTCTGGAATACCAAATATTTGGATATTTGAGTATTTTACAGTGTATAATATTTCCCGTATGTTGTCTGCATTTTTAAAAATTATTTTTTTACTATTTTTGGTGATTTTATCTAAGTCACATGTTTTGTATTCCACCCAGCTTGTTTTCAAACCACTGGATCTGGGACCTGAACCATATAGTTGGCACTGTCTTATCCAGCCACCTTAACCAACATGCCACTGGCTGACTTACAACTAACCCTTAGGAAACCACCACTCACTGAATTTTGCTGTTGTATCAAAGGAGAATATCAACAATAATCTAGAAAAACTATTTTCCAACTACATATATATTTGAGACTGTATTTTCTTCATATGCTTTAACCCAGTCCACTATAGTAGGCATAATAGAAGAGCAAATATGAGAATCTGAGTCTTCTATAAAGCCAGACATTAAATAGATTTGCAGATATAATACAATGGCACTCTTCTCACTAAATATTTTTTTATTTTTAATTTATTTAATTTTCATAAAAATATGTTATTTATGTTAACATGTAATGGATTTATTATGGCTATTTTAAAACAATTTAACTAATACATATTTAATTTTTTCTTTTGACTTCTAATGTGGTAAATATCATTAACTGTAACCTTGATAAACAAGTTCTCTTTGAGTTCTTTTTTTTTTTTTGAGAGATTTTTGCTATATGGCGCGTGTGCTCACCAGACAGACAGAGAGAGCCATAGAGACAGAAAGCGAGAAATCACCCCCCAGGGGGGATGGTCACACCGCAATCCATTCTCCTCCATTCTCCTCTTGGGATCTTGGGCACGCACGCACACGCGCCCGGCATGAGTTTTAAGCCACCGGGTCCGGGACGCAAACCGTGGTCGACTACGTGGGAGTCCAGCAACATAGCCATTACACTAACTGCTGGTTCCCTCTTTGAGTTCTTAATGATTTTTGGAAGTTATGGGGCTCCCGAGACCAAAATGATTGAGAACAATTGGTGAAGAACTGGTCTCAAAAGTGTGGCCTCTGGTACCAGCAGCTGTCATAATGGCTATGTCACTGGGCTCCCATGTAG
>NW_006159640.1:4131894-4136690 GCF_000334495.1 Tupaia belangeri chinensis
TGTTTCTTTCTGTCTGTCTGGTGAGCGCACGTGCCCTATAGCAAAAATCTCTCCAAAAAAAAAAAAAGTGTGGTCCCTGGTGATATCGATGTTCTGGACCCAATAGCATCAGTATCACCTGGGAACCTGTTAGAAATGCAAATTCTTGGGTGCCACCCCAGATCTAATGATGCAGAAATTCTGGAAATAGGGCCCAACAATCTACATTTTTAAGAATACTTCCAGATGATTCTGTTGCATGCTAAAATGTGAGAACAATTGGTATAGCCCATTATGTCGGAATGTTTTGACAATAATAAGAAAAATTGGGTTGTAGTTTCTGAGAGCATGGACAAGGGAAGGTTATTTTAAAAACAGAGTATATATGAACTTATTATAGATAGGATATAAAAAGTCAGGATGTGGGGGGGCCAGCAGGTAGCATGGTGGTTAAAGGAACTGGACTCCCACATGGCCAGACATAGTTCAAGTCCCGGATCTGGTGGCTTTCTTTTTCACTCCCCCCAACCCCTGGTCATACTGGAAAATAATAAAAAGTTAAAATAAAATAATTTTTATAAAAGCCAGGGGCGAGATTGGGGGAGTTGAATAAAGGGGAGCAGGATTAATTGATGAAGTAAAGGTCAGAGGGAGATAGAAATGAATCTGATCAAGCACATAAGTAGAGGGATAATTGTTTATTTAGTCCTGTTATGTAAGATAATGATCTGTGCACTAGAGTTTAAAAGATCAATAACATTAATATGTGGTACTCATAGGAGCTTAAGATAAGCTTTGTTGGAGATATATATGTAAGCAGATGCACTATATTAGGGTACTTGCTTTTAAGGAAACACAGATGAAGTTTCACAGTAAAATAAAGGATGAGTAGTTAACTATGCCGTGAAAATTTAGAAGATTGTGAGTGTTTCTGAGACAGAAAGTGACATAAAATAAATGTTTTAACTTGGAGAGGAGAATTAGATGTTGGATAAAGGAGCAGTTAAGTTTTTTTCAAATTACGGTGGAAGGAAAAGTAATTTTGGGGAGGAGTGTAGAAGGAGGATATGGCATGTTGTGAGGAAGTTGAAGACTATGACAAAGTATTTGACTGTCTGTGTGGGACATGTACTGAGGGAATCAACAAAGAAGGAAATTAATTTCTTCTGAGCCATCTACTGTGCTTTTGACATAGTACTGGAGGCTTCAACATTCTTGACTGCTAAGCTATAGTGAAGGACCAATTAAAGTTAGCATAACTTGTATTGGATCCAGATAGCATAGTTTACTGTCATTAGATTGATTGTATTGTCATCACTTAGCATGTTTCACTTAGAAATCTAGAATTTAATTTCTTATATAATGGTCATAATCCATTGTTGTTGAGCCTTAGTTCAGATACAGTCTTCAAGATTTTGTCTTCTTGGGAACCAGCAGTTAGCGTAATGGCTGTGTCGCTGGACTCCCACGTAGTCGACCATGGTTCGCGTCCTGGACCTGGTGGCTTAGAACTCATGCCGGGTGCGTGTGCATGTGTGCCTAAGATCCTGAGAAGAGAATGGAGGAGAAGGGATTGTAGCATGACCATCCCCCCTGGGGGGTGATTTCTCGCTTTCTGTCTCTATGTCTCTCTCTGTCTGTCTGGCGAGCGCACGCGCACTATAGCGAAAAACCTCTCAAAAAAAATAATAAAAAGATTTTGTCTTCTTTTTTGGGGGGGAGGGAGGGTTTTGTATAGGGCACATGCACTTGCCAGAGAGACAGAGACAGAGAGACAGAAAGCAAGAAATCACCCCCCAGGGGACAGGGCCACACCACAATCCCTTCTCCTCCATTCTCCTCTCGGGATCCTGGGTACGCACGCACACGTGCCAGGCGTGAGTTTAAGCCACCAGGTCTGGGACTCAAACCGCGGTCGGCTACATGGGAGTTCAGCGACATAGCCATTATGCTAACTGCTGGCCCCAAGATTTTCTTGTCTTCTTTATAGATCTGCTAGGAATTATTTCAGAGAGCTTTTTTTCCTTTACCAGCAATAATTATCACATAGGAGCAAATAATCCCCTTTATTACAGTTCTGTAATACTATTTGGTGGTAGTTTTGACTGTCAGAAATGTTATTTTTGTATATTGCCTTAGAGTTTATGAAATGCTTTTTCATGCATGATCTCATTTAATCCTCATAAAATGAATACTATGCAATAGACATCAGTATCTTTATTATAAGATTAGGATAACTGACGTTCAAGGAGGTTGTGACTTGTCTAAGTTTGCTGTGCAAAGAAGTGGAAAAGCTAGGAATCTAAAGTTCATGTTCTTACTTTTTTCTTTTTTAAAATTATGCCAAGGGGCACGTACAAAGAGAGAGAGAAGAAGCACACCTTTCCCCCAGTGGGGCCTGGTCATGTTGGAATTCTTTTTCCTCCAATTTGCTTTCCTCTTAGGATCCTGGTTACATATGCATATACACCTGGTGTGTAAGCTGCTAGGGCCAGGACTTGAACTCTGGTTAGGCATGTGGGATCCAGCTTCCTCTGCACAGTGCTTAACTGCAGCTCATATTCTTTTCACTACATCAGTATAGGCAGGGTATCATCCCAGACCTAATGAATCACCATCTTCAAATGGTGGGATTTGGGCATGTGATTTCAAAAAGCTCTACTCACCCTATAGCAAAAACAAAAAAACAAACAAAAAACAAAAAGCAACAACAAAAAACGTCTCTCCAAAAAAAAAGGGACAAGCAGTCAGGGTAATGGCTAGGCCGCCCGCTTCGAGTCTCGGACCCGGTGGCTTAAACTCACATCAGGTGCGTGTGCGTACATGCCCAAGACCCCAAGAGGAGAATGGAGGAGAAGGGATTGGGGCATGACCATTCCCCCGGGGGGTGATTTCTCGCTTTCTGTCTCTCTGTCTTTCTGGCGAGCACACGTGCCCTATAGCAAAAAACGAAACAAAACAAAACAAAAACCAAAACAACAAAAAACAAAAAACCCAAAAAACAAAAAACAAAACGAAAAACAAACAAACAAAAACCCAAAAATCCTCTCCATAAAGCTCTACTGATAAGTCTGATGCTCACACAAGATTGCTGCAGTACATCAAGCTGCCTCTTCTTTGAGACTTCTTTTACTTCATATCTGTATCTTTTGGGTTTGAAAAACCCTTCTGTCCTTAAGAATATGAATAAATTTTCAAAACTAACTTTAATTATTAGAGTTTTGATTTCTCTGATATAAAAGTTTGTGTATGATAGACAATTGTGGGTTCTTTGAGTATTAAAGTCACACATTATGGTTGGGCATGATGTTATACACTTGTAGCCTAAGCTACTTAGGAAGCTGAGGTAGGAGCATCACGAGTTTGAGGCCAGCTTGGGAAACACAGTGAAAACTTATCTCTAGAAGGAAAAAATACCCAAAAACCTCTGCTATTTTATATGTTATTAGAACAGAAAAGAATATCCTCTGCTATGGTGTTTGCCACTTAGCATTCTTTCTCCCTCTCTCTTGAGAGATTTTTGCTATAGGGTGTGTGTGCTTGCCAGAGAGACAGAAAGCAAGAAATCACCCCTCAGGGGGGATGGCCACACTGCAATCCCTTCTCCTCCAGTCTCTTCTAGGGATTTTGGGCACACACGCACACATATCCAGTGTGAGTTTCAAGCGACCAGGTCCAGGACTCAAATCATGGTCGACTACATGGGAGTCCAGTAAGGTAACCATTACTCCATCTGCTAGTCCCAGCATTTCTTTTTTATAAGATTTTAACTTTGAATGGGGACTCAATCATCAAATATTACTTGAGTATTGTGTAGGTTGGAATATTATTTATAATCTCTATATTGATTTGTCAATTGAGGCTCTCGTGTTAGTAATTTATTATCTCTCTTTTTTATAAAAGCAAAAAATAGAATTATTTAGTGAATTCATTCAGTTGAATGAAGTTTAAATGATACAGAAATGAAAAATATTAGAAATTTATATATAATAAAAAGTGAAGGGACCAGCAGTTAGCGTAATGGCTATGTCGCTGGGCTCCCACGTAGTCGACCGCGGTTCGCGTCCCGGACCAGGTGGCTTAAACTCAGGCCAGGCGTGTGTGCGTGCATGCCCAAGATCCCTAGAGGAGAATGGAGGAGAACGCGTTGTGGCGTGGTCATCCCCCCTGGGGGGTGATTTCTCGCTTTCTGGCTCTCTGTCTCTGTCTTTCTGTCTGGCGAGTGCATGTGCCCTATAGCAAAAACCTCTCCAAAAAAATTAAAAAAAAAAGAGTGAATATAAATTAGTCAACTTCATGGACATTCCCAGTTGAACACTAATACAAATACATATTCACCTTTTCCCTTTACAGGGATAATGCATACATACATGACATCATGATTCTGGCAAAGAAAACAGAGATCGAGGCCAGCAGGAAGAGTGGTGGTTAAGGCACTGATTCCCACATAGCCAACCATGGTTTCTCAGACTGGAAGTTTGAAAATCACAACAAATAAATAAATAAATGTTTTAAGGTGCCAGCGGGTGGCATGGTGGTTAAGGAGCAAGATTCCCACATGGCCAGCTGCAGTTTGAGTCCCAGACCTGGCAGCTTACTTTCTCACTTTCTCTGTCTCTCTCTGGTCAAATTTAAAATAATAATAATAAATTAATTAATTAAATTTAAAAAAGAAAACAGAGATCTAAAACTATTCACAAGTTTTAAAAATGATATGGAATACACTTCAACAAAATTCTACATGAATATAAGCCCCTGACTTAATACCATGATTTTATCATGCCAGAAGCATGGTTGGTTTTAATTTTTTTAAATTT
>NW_006159640.1:4136876-4137373 GCF_000334495.1 Tupaia belangeri chinensis
TAATAAAAGATAATGATGATTGGTCTTTGTGGTTCCTAGTAATAAATCCTGTCTTATTTTTTCACATAGTATAAATTATATTCTTATGCAGGATTGCATTAAGATCCAGTAGTTCTTTATTTTTAATGAATTATTTATTTATTATTGTCATTATTATTTTTCACATGAATTTTGCCCAAGACAGAGAGAGAAAGAGAGGGAGAGTGAGAAAGCAAGCCACCAGGTCTGGGACTCGAACCATGGTCAGACATGTGGGAATTCCAGCACCTTAACCACCATGCCACCTGCTGGCCCAAGACCCAATAGTTTTTAAATAGTGTTACCAAATAACCATATAAACCCCAAATGCAGCAAAGGCGAACAATCTTCATAGTGCACTTTGACCTCATTTAAGTTGAAGCTACTCCTTTTATTTATTTATTTATTTAGAGAGATTTTTGCTATAGGGCGCATGCACTCACCAGACACACACACACACACACACACACACACACACA
>NW_006159640.1:4141633-4152418 GCF_000334495.1 Tupaia belangeri chinensis
TAATTAAGGCAGTTGCATTCACAGTATTTCAGTGTGGACAAAATATTTTTAATATTGATTATTTGCTCTGATGTCTTAAATGTTCAAAGTGTTTTTCAACATAAGAAAATAGCTGCACATATTTACGTTTTTTTTGTTTTTATAAAACTCAATCTTAATAAAAGATAATGATGATTGGTCTTTGTGGTTCCTAGTAATAAATCCTGTCTTATTTTTTCACATAGTATAAATTATATTCTTATGCAGGATTGCATTAAGATCCAGTAGTTCTTTATTTTTAATGAATTATTTATTTATTATTGTCATTATTATTTTTCACATGAATTTTGCCCAAGACAGAGAGAGAAAGAGAGGGAGAGTGAGAAAGCAAGCCACCAGGTCTGGGACTCGAACCATGGTCAGACATGTGGGAATTCCAGCACCTTAACCACCATGCCACCTGCTGGCCCAAGACCCAATAGTTTTTAAATAGTGTTACCAAATAACCATATAAACCCCAAATGCAGCAAAGGCGAACAATCTTCATAGTGCACTTTGACCTCATTTAAGTTGAAGCTACTCCTTTTATTTATTTATTTATTTAGAGAGATTTTTGCTATAGGGCGCATGCACTCACCAGACACACACACACACACACACACACACACACACAGAGTGAGAAATCACCCCCCGGGAGGATGGCCACACCACAATTCTTTCTCTTCTATTCTCCTCTCGGAATTTCGGGCACATATGCACAGACACACCCAGTATGTTTCAAGTCACTGAGTCAAGGACTAAAACTGCAGTTGACCATGTGGGAGTCTAGTGCATCAACCATCACTGCACCTGCTGGCCCCAGAAGCTGCTCCTTTTAGATACTTTTCCACTTCAATGTGAAGTAGATAGTTAGGGTTTCATTATGTGTGTGTGTGTGTGTGTGTGTGTTTTGCTATAGGGTATGTGTGCTCTTGGGAGAGAGACAGAGAGAACACTGCAATCCCATCTTCTCCATTCTCTTCTCGGGATTTTGGGCACACATGCACACACTCTTGGTGTTATTTTCAAGCTACTGGGTCCAGGACTTGAACCATGGTCACCCATGTGGGACTCTAGTGCCTTTACCACCATGACACCTGGTGGCCCCCATTATGTGGTTTTTAAAATAAAATTTCTTCCATAGTTCACAGTTCTCAGACGAAATTGTCTTCTGGAAATCATGAAGTTCAACAAAATGTTCTTTAATAGATGAAAGTTCTCAATACAACTGTAATAAATATGCATCTACATCCTTAGATATATTACCTTTATATCCTGGAACCAATGTAAGATAGTTTTCCTCTTCCCATAATCCACGTAATTGTTGTTTTAAAATCTGAATATTTCCATTATTTATAATTTCTGTTTTGAATGATAGTTCTGACCACCACCTTTTAATGACTGCTTAAAGACAGTTTAGGCCAACTATTACATATCCTCAACTATTACTTATCCTTTAAATTTGCTTTTAAGAACTTACTTTACTAGAGGCAAGTCTACACAGCAGTTAAGTGAGATACATTGTGTTTCTTCCTGTGAACTACTGGTCAGCAGAGAAAGGCAATCTACTACAAATCCAAGATCTAAAACTATTCACAAGTTTTAAAAATGATATGGAATACACTTCAACAAAATTCTACATGAATATAAGCCCCTGACTTAATACCATGATTTTATCATGCCAGAAGCATGGTTGGTTTTAATTTTTTTAAACAGATATTGATATCATGACACATTGGCTTATTAATAATTAAGGCAGTTGCATTCACAGTATCTCAGTGTGGACAAAATATTTTTAATATTGATTATTTGCTCTGATGTCTTAAATGTTCAAAGTGTTTTTCAACATAAGAAAATAGCTGCACATATTTACGTTTTTTTTGTTTTTATAAAACTCAATCTTAATAAAAGATAATGATGATTGGTCTTTGTGGTTCCTAGTAATAAATCCTGTCTTATTTTTTCACATAGTATAAATTATATTCTTATGCAGGATTGCATTAAGATCCAGTAGTTCTTTATTTTTAATGAATTATTTATTTATTATTGTCATTATTATTTTTCACATGAATTTTGCCCAAGACAGAGAGAGAAAGAGAGGGAGAGTGAGAAAGCAAGCCACCAGGTCTGGGACTCGAACCATGGTCAGACATGTGGGAATTCCAGCACCTTAACCACCATGCCACCTGCTGGCCCAAGACCCAATAGTTTTTAAATAGTGTTACCAAATAACCATATAAACCCCAAATGCAGCAAAGGCGAACAATCTTCATAGTGCACTTTGACCTCATTTAAGTTGAAGCTACTCCTTTTATTTATTTATTTATTTAGAGAGATTTTTGCTATAGGGCGCATGCACTCACCAGACACACACACACACACACACACACACACACACAGAGTGAGAAATCACCCCCCGGGAGGATGGCCACACCACAATTCTTTCTCTTCTATTCTCCTCTCGGAATTTCGGGCACATATGCACAGACACACCCAGTATGTTTCAAGTCACTGAGTCAAGGACTAAAACTGCAGTTGACCATGTGGGAGTCTAGTGCATCAACCATCACTGCACCTGCTGGCCCCAGAAGCTGCTCCTTTTAGATACTTTTCCACTTCAATGTGAAGTAGATAGTTAGGGTTTCATTATGTGTGTGTGTGTGTGTGTGTGTGTTTTGCTATAGGGTATGTGTGCTCTTGGGAGAGAGACAGAGAGAACACTGCAATCCCATCTTCTCCATTCTCTTCTCGGGATTTTGGGCACACATGCACACATTCTTGGTGTTATTTTCAAGCTACTGGGTCCAGGACTTGAACCATGGTCACCCATGTGGGACTCTAGTGCCTTTACCACCATGACACCTGGTGGCCCCCATTATGTGGTTTTTAAAATAAAATTTCTTCCATAGTTCACAGTTCTCAGACGAAATTGTCTTCTGGAAATCATGAAGTTCAACAAAATGTTCTTTAATAGATGAAAGTTCTCAATACAACTGTAATAAATATGCATCTACATCCTTAGATATATTACCAGTATATCCTGGAACCAATGTAAGATAGTTTTCCTCTTCCCATAATCCACGTAATTGTTGTTTTAAAATCTGAATATTTCCATTATTTATAATTTCTGTTTTGAATGATAGTTCTGACCACCACCTTTTAATGACTGCTTAAAGACAGTTTAGGCCAACTATTACATATCCTTTAAATTTGCTTTTAAGAACTTACTTTACTAGAGGCAAGTCTACACAGCAGTTAAGTGAGATACATTGTGTTTCTTCCTGTGAACTACTGGTCAGCAGAGAAAGGCAATCTACTACAAATCCAAGACCATCTATCCTCACCAAATAAGCTACAAATTCACTTCCAGAAAGTTAAAGCTGCTGAATAAAACTTGGGCCATTATTTTATGATCCTCAGAAACCTCAGAAAACCCCCCCTGCACTATATTTCAATAATGGGCTTTCTGTCTGTGAAGAACCAGAATTGCTGGAGTTAACTAAATATGTTCCACTATCATGGTGTAATTTTTCAGGCAGGTGGCCTTCACAAGCCAGTTCATTTTCTTTATTTGCCATATCACAGCCCCCACTTCTAGGGGACTATTTTTTTTTTCCTGTAACAAGGATTTGGAAAGGGATGATTAACTTTTTCTGCCATAGATCACCTTACGTGGTTTATCTGGGCTTTTCACAGCTTGTCTGACTGTTCCATTTATGCAGGCAGCCAACTGTTTTGGAGATTTTTTAACCTCCTTTATGTTCTTATTAGTGAAATTAGAGATTCTTTTTCTAGGAAGACCAATGGGATAATCCTCAATGTTACTATGGAAGTTCTATTTTTTTAACATTGCAGGTTTCAGATGCCATAATCTCTCTCTTTTATTTATTTATTTTTTTTGAGAGATTTTTGCTGTAGGGCATGTGTGCTTGCCAAAGACACAGAGACAGACAGACAGAAAGCAAGAAATCACCCCCCAGGGGGATAGCCACACTGAAATCCCCTGTCCTCTATTCTTCTCTTGGGATTTTGGGCATGCATGTACACATGCCCGGTGTGCTTTAAATCACTGGGTTCAGGACTTGAACTGTATTCAACTACATGGTATTCTAGTGATGTAACCATTATGCCATTTGCTGGTCCCCAGATGCCATAATCTCTTAAATATTGGTACCTCACAGTACCTTGGCTCTTCAGCCCGGCACTGGTGCAGTCAAACCACTCTGGCAGCCTAGAGCAGCATCCCTTGGCTCCTGGGCTTGGCCCCATTCAGGGCCATTTCTTATTTTCTCTTTTAACAAAATCTAGCATTAAAGTCTTAGAGGATGATATTTACTTGTGAAGATGTCAAGCTTAATATTCTGTAGATAGGCAGGCAGAAGAAAACTAGAGAGAAGTTGGCATCGTACATTCTTTTATCATTTCTCCTCTCTACTCAATCATTTTCTTATCCAAAGCACAATACTGTCTGTATTTAATACCATAAAATTTGGAGAAGCATTTATTAGACATGGAATTATGACATAATATAGTAATAAAAAGTAGTATACTGGTTTCTGCATTTTCAGAAAAACTAAATGACACTCACTTATTTATTATCAACTAAGTTACCAAAGATAGTAACCATTGGGACCAGCAGATGGCATAATGGTTATGTTGCTGGACTCCCATATAGTCTACCGTGGTTGAGTCTCAGACGCAATGGCTTAAAACTCACGCTGGGTGCGCACATGTGTGTGTGTCTAAAATCCCAAGAGGAGAACAGAGAAGAAGGGATTGTGGCATGGCCATCCTGCTTGGGAAGTGATTTTTCGCTTTCTGTCTCTCTGTCTCTCTCTGTCTCTCCAGTGAGTACGCATGCCCTATAGGAAAAACCTCTCTCTAAAAAAAAAAAAAAAGACAGTAACCATGTATGCCTCTATATTTTGGGTTCAGCTAGACCATCTAACATTGCTAAAAAGGTGAAAAAAAAAAGTAAGACGTTTTAACACTAGTTAAAATATGCTAACATTGACTTAGAGACAAATACTGTGTCATTTCACTTTAACCAATTATTGACATTCTGTTTTCTTAGGCAGTTGCTCAAGGGAATTTTCAAAGAGCATCTACATGTGTACTGCATTGTAGGAATTTTCAAAGAGCATCTACATGTGTTCTTCATTGTAAAGATATGTTGGTGAGGCTTCCCAGAATGGTGAGTGAAATCTCTGTATTTATTCTGGAAGAGTTGAATATATACTTTATCAAGTGTCAGGAAGAATCACTATTATTTCATGTAGTCTTTCAGAGATTCTCTTTGAGATAATTTCCACTTACTTAGCTGATATTCTAGTATTTCGCTTTTTTTTTTTAATTTTTTTACCAGAAAGGGCATTCAAAAAAGTCATGTTGGTTATTCCTTACAATTTCTTTTCCTTTTTATTGTCAAACTATTTTTAAAGGTTTTTGTTATAGGGCACGTGTACTCACCAGAGAGAGACAGAGAGAGGGAAAGTGAGAAATTATCCCCAGGGAGGATGGCCATACCATAATCCCTTCTCCTCCATCCTCCTTCTGGCATTTTGAGCTTGCGCGCACACACGCACACACACACACACACACACACACACACACACACACACACCCCTGACGTAATTTTTAAGCTACTGGGTCTGGGACTTGAACTACTGTCAACCATGTGATAATCCAGTGCCTTAGTCACCACACAGCCTTCTGGCCTCTTGTCAAACAATTTTAATAGTGTTTTCTCCATATTTTGTGGTACATAACAAAAGAAAGGAAAAATGAATTTATTTCCCTTCTGATAAGATAGACAACAGGTACTCATGTCATTGCCATGTACTTTTCTATTCTGGGATTTGGAGGTGTGAGAGATTTGATAGGATAAAGCCTGCTTTCTGAACTGGCTCTCATCAAAATTCCTGAGTTTATACTTTTCTGCTCTATCTCTTTTCCATTCTTTCTCCTCCATTTCAGTGCCTATGTATACTTCAGTCTTTACTACTACAGAGGAAATTAATAGCAGAGATCTTGTTGGTTATTAGGGAAAATTTTCCCAGGTTTCTGTAAGCTATACTTACTTGTGAGATTAGTCTTATTCTCCGCCTCCAAATTCTGTTATAATGTAGAACTTAAATCAGTAAATATTTATGCATTGCCTATGATGTGTCAGGCACACTTCTAGTCTTAAAATTTTTTAAAAAGTACTTCCATATTTATTAAAAAAAGTTACAGGAATAGTACAAAGAACTTCTGTATACCCACTGCCCAGAGGCTCCATTCAAGTTTTCTAATAATGTCCTATATAGAAAACAGATTCATTCTAGGCTTGCACACAGTCTCTAACTTCCTTTAATCTAGAATATTTTCTCATTCTTGCCTTGATGTTCAGTTTTGAAGATTACAGATAAGCCATTTTGTAGGGTATAACTTAATCTGGGTTTATGCAGAGTTTTCTTATGATTAGAACAGATAATTAATTTGGGGCCAGAAGATCACAGAAGAGATTCTGTGTTCTTCTTATAACTTCCTATTGGATGGCATATAGGATTGATTTATCCTATTACTGATAATGCTAATTTTGATATCTTGATTAAATGATATATCCCAAATTCTTGCACTGTAAAATTATGCATTTTTTCTCTTTGTTGTTAATAAGTATTTGGTGGAGTAATACTTTTTTTTTTAACTCCATAGGGTAGGTGTCCTCACCAGAGAGAGACAGAGAAAGTGAGAAATCACCACGTGGGGGGAATGGTCATGACACAATCCCTATTCCTCCATACTCCTCTAGGGGTTTTGGGCTTGCACGCACACACACTCAGAGTGTTTTCAGGCCACCGAGTCTGGGACTCGAACTGTTGTTCATATGGGAGTCCAGTGCCTTAACCACTATGCCACCTTGCTGACACTGAGATATTCTCATCCCAATTTCACAATCATATTCTTTCCCCCCTCATTTCTTCAGGTATTATTGAGATATAATTGAAAAAATTGTATTTACTGTGTAGATTTGATTTTTAAAATAGTTTATTTTTTCCTTTCATGAAAGTGAGGAGCAGATAGAGAGAGAGAAAAAGGCAAGCACCCTCAATAGGGTGTCTTGCCATGACCCCAATTTCAGCCAACTGAGTCTATGTTTTGACATATGTGAAAACATTATCACAATCAAACTAATTTACATATATATTGCCTTACAAAGTTATCTTTTTTTTGGGTGGAAAAACATATAAGATCTACTTTCTTAAAAATTTCAAGTATATAATACATTATATATGAATGTATAGTCCTACTATACAGTACTATTCAATAGATATCCAGACTTTTTTATTACTATGTTTTTACATTCAATAACTATATATCATTAGAACATACAAAATGAATTGCATGAACACACTGCACATTAGTCCAGTCAAAGATATTACCATACACATTATCATCAACAATTTTCCACTTGCATGTCCCCCAAATATTTTGCCTCTTTCTTTACCCCTCCTGCATTTCCCGTCCTTCTTCTACACTGTCTCCAGTGTCTGCAGTTGCTCTCCATGCTTTTATACCTCCCAATCATTCAGTTTCTGCCATGGAGGGCAGACATTTGGTATACATTGAGTAGGGACATACAGCATCTCTCTTTCATAGTTTGGCTTGTATTTCTTAGCAGTAGATTTTCTGCATTTGTCCACTTTCTATCAAATGCCAGGGTCTCATTGTTTATTATAGCTGGGTAGTAATCCGTAGTGTATACATGCCACACTTTTTTAATCCATTCATCTGTTCGTGGACATTTGGGTTGGTTCCATGTCTTAGCGATTGTGAATAATGCCACAATAAACATGATTGTGCAAGTGTTTTTCTGACTGATCACATTCCTGTCCTTTGGGTAGATACCCAGGAGTGGAATTGCTGGATCATATGGTAATTCTGTCTGTAGTTCTATGAGGAAACTCCATATTGTTCTCCACAGTGACCGTACTAATTTACATTCCCACCAACATTGTAGGAGAATTCCCTTTTCTCTACAGCCTCACTAGCACTTATCATTCTTTATTATTTTAGTCTAAGCCATTCTGACTAGGGTTGGTGGTGTTTCATTGTGGTTTTGATTTGCATCTCCCTTATGATAAGGAATGTTGAGCATTTTTTCTCATTAAAATCTGTTTTAATGGGGGGGACCAGCAGTTAGCGCAATGGCGGTCACTGGACTCCCACGTAGTCGACCACGGTTCGCGTCCCGGACCCGGTGGCTTAAAACTCACGCCGGGTGCGTGTGTGTGCGTGCCCAAGATCCCGAGAGGAGAATGGAGGAGAAGGGATTGCGGCGTGACCATCCCCGGGTGATTTCTCGCTTTCTGTCTCTATGTCTCTCTCTGTCTGTCTGGCGAGTGCACGCGCCCTACAGTGAAAATCTCTCCAAAAAAAAAAAAATTGTTTTAATAGGTCTCAAAATTCTGTGACAGATTTTTGGTCAAGTTGTTTCCATTAAGAAGTACTGATTTTAAAAACTAGTAACTTAAAACTACCACACACACACACACACACACACACACACACACACACACACAATGATCCACAAAACATTTTCCTTTCCTTCTGAATGTTTTACGATACATTGTTATCATTAACCAGTCTTTTACTATTAAACTTAAATGGCCAATTGAGACAAATAGTTACGAGACTGTTCTTCCACCACTGATTAAGACTGGGGTGTCAGGAATTAGGGATGTTCGTTTAGCCTTCTGAACTTTCTGGGCGGACCTGGTGACCTTTCCACCTCCAGCAGCTTTCTCGTCCATGGCTTTGATGACACCCACAGGCAACTGTCTGTCTCTAATCACGGAGAGCAAAATGACCCAGAGGAGGATAGTCAGAGAAGCTCTCAACACATATGGGCTTGCCAGGAACCATATCAACAATGGCATCACTGGATTTCAAGAATTTAAGGCCATCTTCCAGCCTTTTTTTTTTTTTTCTTTTTACCAGTACACAGATTAATCTTTTCCTTTAGATCATCAAACTTGCAAGCAATGTGAGCTGGATGATAATCCAGTACAGGGACATAGCTGACACTGATTTGGCCTGGGTGGTACAGGAAAATCACCTGAGCAGTGAAGCCAGTTCTTCTTTTTTGTTATCACCAGCAACAATGCCATGCTGAATATCTTTGACAGACATGTTCTTGACATTGAAGCCAACATTGTCCCCAGGAAGAGCTTCACTCAAAGCTTCATGGTGTATTTCAACAGACTTTACTTCAGTTGTCACATTGACTCTTGCAAAGATGACCACCATATCAGATTTGAGCATACCAGTGTCCACTCTGTCCACAGGGACAGTGCCAATACCACCAATTTTTTACATATCCTGGAGGGGCAGATGCAAGAGCTTCTCAGTTGGACGAGTTGGTGGTAGGATGGAATCCAGAGCTTTAAACTGTGTAGTTCCACTGACATTGCCATCTTTATGAGTGACTTTCCACCCCTTGAACCATGGCATATTAGCACTTAACTCCAAAATGTCACCATTCCAACTAGAAATTAGCATAAATGCTACTGTGATGAGGTTGTAGCCAGTTTTCTTAAACATAGGTGCTGACTTCCTTAACAATTTCCTTGTATCTCTTCTGACTGTAGTGTGGCTCAGTAAAATTCATTTTGTTAACACCAACAATTAGTTGTTTCATACCTAGTGTGTAAGCCAGAAGGGCATGCTTACAGGTCTGCCTGTTCTTAGAGATACTAGCTTCAAAATCACCAATATTACCAGCAACAATCAGGACGGCATAGTTGGCCTAAGATGTGCCTGATGTTTTTGATAAAGTCTTTGTGTCCTGGAGCATCAATAATAGTCACATAATACTTGTTGGTCTCAAATTTCTACAGGAAGATATCAATGGTGATAACATGCTCATGTTCAGCTTTTGGTTTATCCAAGACCCAGGCATACTTGAAGGAGCTCTTTTCTATCTCAGCAGCCTCCTTCTCAAATTTTCTGATGGTTCTTTTGTCGATCCCACAACATTTGTAGGTCAGATGGCCAGTGGTTGTGGATTTACTGGAATCTACATGTCCAATGACAATGATGTTGATGTGAGTCTTCTACTTTCCCATTTTGACTTTGATTTAGCTGTGGTTTTCATGACACCTGTGTTCTGGCTGCAAACCCATTGCGAAAAAGTGAGCATATTTTCATATGCTTTTTGGCTGTTCATATTTCTACCTTAGAGAGTTCACTGTTCAGCTCATTTTCCCATCTTTAAATTGGGTTGATTTTTCTTTTAAAAGGTAAGCTGCTTGAGTTTTCTGCATATTCTGATTATCAGCCCCTTATCTGAGACATAGTTTACAAATATATTCTTCTACTCCGAAGGTTATCTCTTCACTTTAATTACTGTTTCTTTTACTGTGCAGAAGCTTTATTTTTTCTTTTGAGAGAGAGATTTTTGGTATAGGGTGTGTGTGCTCACCACAGACAGAGAGAGAGAGAGAGAGAGAAAGAGAAATTAACCCCCAGGGGAAAGACCATGTTGTAATCTCTTCTCTTTTTTTTTGCTCCTGGGGTTTTTGTGTGCACACACATATGCCCAGTGTGAGTTTCGACCTTCTGGTACCAGGACTCAAATCGCATCCAGTACCTTAACCACTACACAACCTAGCTTCAGCTGTGCAGAAGCTTTTTAACCTGATATAATCCTACCTGTCTATTTTGGGGATTATTGTCTGTGCTTTGAGGGCCTTATTTAAGAAGTCTTTGCCTACTCTGATGTCT
>NW_006159640.1:4152742-4158223 GCF_000334495.1 Tupaia belangeri chinensis
CTATTTGAATATTATTTTACTCTCTTGTCTGATTGCATTGCCTAGGACTTCCACAAGTATATAGAAAAGGAGTGGAGGAAGTGGGCAGC
Organism: Tupaia belangeri chinensis; assembly: GCF_000334495.1. Classification (NCBI taxonomy): domain Eukaryota; kingdom Metazoa; phylum Chordata; class Mammalia; order Scandentia; family Tupaiidae; genus Tupaia; species Tupaia belangeri. The sequence continues at coordinate 4,152,832 of NW_006159640.1, forward strand.
CTTGTCTCGTTCTAGGTTTTAGTGGAAAAGCTTTCAGCTTTTCCTCATTCAGTATGATGTTAGCTATGAGTTTTTCATATATGGCTTTTATTGTGTTGAGACATGCCCCTTCTAGGCCAATTTTTCTTAGAGTCATAATCATGAAGAGATGTTGTATTTTATCAAATGTTTTTTCTGCTTCAGTTGATGTGATCATATGATATTTTCTTTTAAATAATTATTTGGTTTCTTTCTTTTTTTTTTTTTTTTTTTTGAGGTTTTTTCTATAGGGCACATCTCGCCAGCCAGCCAGAGAGAGACAGAGAGACAGAAAGCGAGAAATCACCCCCGGGGGGGGGATGGCCACACCACAATCCCTTCTCCTCCGTTCTCCTCTCGAGATCTTGGGCACGCACGCACACGCACCCGGCATGAGTTTTAAGCCACCAGGTCCAGGACGTGAACCACGGTCGACTACATGGGAGTCCAGCGACATAGCCATTACGCTAACCTCTGGTCCCTTGTTTCTTCATTATTATTATTTTTGAGTTTGAACAGAGAGAGACAGAGAGAGAGAGGGAACATGAGAAAGCAAGCCACCAGGTCTGGGACTTGAACTACGGTTGGCCATGTGGGCGTCCAGTGTCCAGGCTGACGCTACCTGTCAGCCCCTGGTCATATGATTTTTAACTTTCTTTCTATTGATATGACATATTACATTTATGGTCTGTGTATGTTGAACCACCCTTGCATCTATGGAATAGAGCCAACCTGATCGTGTGTATAATTTTTTTAATGTGTTGTTGGATACAGTTTGCTAGTATTTTGTTGAGAATTTTTGCATCTGTATTCAGTGGGTCTATTGGTCTGTAGAGTTCTTTTTTTGTGTGTGTACTGTCATTGTCTGTCTTCTGAATGAGGTAATAGAGGTTTCATAGAATGAATTTGGCAGAATTCCTTCCTTATAGATCTTTAGAAATACTACTCAGTCATAACAAACAATGAGACCCTCTCATTTTATAGAAAGTGGACAAATATGGAAGATTGACTGCTAAGTGAAGCAAGCCAGTCTATGAACGAGAGGCATTGTATGGTACCACTCAATATATACCGAATGTCAGGGCCAGCAGATGGCGTAGTGGTTACAACACTGGACTGCCACATGGCTGACTGTAGTTTGAATCCTGATCCTAGTGTCTTGAAACTCACTATGGGAACATGTGCATGGATGTCCAAAGTCCCTAGAGGAGAATGGAGGAGAAGGGCTTGCAGTGTGGCCATCCTCACTGGGGGATGGGGGTGGGTGATTTTTCACTTTGTCTCTCTGTGTCTCTGGTGAGCATATATGCCCTATAGAGAAAATCTTAAAAAAATATACTGCCTTTTAGCCTGAACCACCATCTTCTAGTAATGCATCAACATGATGAGCACAAAGGAAAAGAGGAGAGGCACCCGATATATGTTCTCTAGGCCTTTTAGAAAACATGGAGTGGTTCCTTTGGCAACATACATGTGAATCTACAAGAATGGTGATATTGTAGACATAATGGGAATGGGTACTGTTCCAAGAGGAATGCCCCACAAATGTTACCATGGCAAAACTGGAAGAGTCTACCATGTTACCGAGCATGCTTTTGGCATTGTTGCAAACAAACAAATTAAGGGCAAGATTCTTGCCAAGAGAATTAATGTGTGTATTGAGTATATTAAGTGTTCTAAGAGCAGATAGCTTCCTAAAACATGTGAAGGAAAATGAAGGAAGCCAAAGAGAAAGGTACTTGTGTTCAACTGAAGCTCCAGCCTGCTTCACCCAGAGAAACACACTTTGTGAGAACCAATGGAAAGGAGCCTGAGCTTCTGGAATCTATTCCGTATGAATTCATGGCATGATGGGTGTTAAAAATAGACTAAACTATGGTTTATACAAGAAAAAATACCGAATGTGTGCACTCTATGGCAGAAACTGAAAGATGAGAAGAAATAAAATCTCAGAGAACAATTGTGGATACTAGAGACATTGTGGGAGGAGGGCAGGAAAATGGGGAATGTGAGAGGAAGGGAATCAAGGGGAAAAAGAAAGAAGCAAAATATTTAAGGGACACAAAATCGGATAATTATCTGTTGATCATAATGTATATAATATCTTTAAAAATTTTTTTATTATCATAATCTTGTTTATATTACATTGAATGACATATAACTTTACAGTGTATTACATTTCTTTTTCCAGAAGGAATAACATTCATATCAGTCAATACAAAGAAATTAAAATCCCCATCATCATCATCCAATAGATTTTCATTTTTTTCCAGATTATTATTATTCCAATTATTTTTTAAAACGTGCAATCATTATTTATCATTTTGCTTGTAAAAACCCTTCACCCAACATGAAATACTTCTCAGACCTGTCCAGCTGAGAGTACTATACACGTCATCATCAACAGGTAATAAACCGTATCTGAATCTCACTAATGTCATGCCTCTCTATTTGATCTCTTGCTATCCTTCTCCATACTCTTCTCTTCTCCAGCCCCGTTCTACACTGTCTTATCATCACTAACTATTTTCACTGCCCTTATGCCCGCCAATAAATATTTCAATCTCTACCATAAAGTGCAAATAGTCTTACATTAAGTGGATATATAGAGCATATCTTCCACTCCACACTGTCTTATCATTAACTATTTTCACTGCTTTTATGCTCTCCAATATTTCGATCTCTACCAAAGAGTGCAGATAGTCGGTATATAATAAGTGGATAAATACAATACCTTTCTTTCATATCCTGACTTACTTCACTGAGCAATTAGAACCTCCATATCTGACCACTTTCTCAAATGCCAGGGTCTTGTTTCTTATGGCTGAATACTATTCCATAGAGTATATGTGCCACACTTTTTTAATCCATTCATCTGTTTGTGCACATCTGGGTTGGTTCCATGTCTTGGTGATCGTGAATAATGCTGCAAAAATCATTGATGTGCAAGCACTTTTCTGACTAAGCATTCTCCTGTTCTTTGGGTACATACCTGGAAGTGGGAATGCTGGATCAAATGGTGGTTCAATTTGTAGATCTTTGAGGAACCTCCATATTGTTCTCCACAGTGGCTGAACCAGTATGAATTCCCACCAACAGTGTAGGAGAGTTCCCTTTTCACCACATCCCTGCCAAACTTATCACTTTATATATTTTTAATCTTTACCATTCTGACAGAGGTTAGGTGGTATCTCATTGTGGTTTTAATCTGCATCTCCCTTATAATGAGGGATGTGAGCATTTCCTCTATGTTTTTTGGCTGTTTGTATGTCTTCCCTAGAAAGATTTTTATTCAGCTGATTTTTCCCATTTTTTAATTGGGTTAGTCTTTTTTTTTCTTTTTTTCTTTTTTTTTTTTTTTTTCACATAAGGCGCTTGAGTTCCCTGTGTATTCTGGTTATCAGTTCTGTGTCTGAGGCATATTTTACAAAAATATTCTCCCATTCTGAGGGCTGTCAATTCACACTTGTTACTGTGTCCTTTGCTGAGCAGAAACTTCTTATTCTGAGGTACTCCCACTTGTCTATTTTAGGGATTATTGACTGTGCTTTGGGAGTCTTACTTAAGATGTCTTTGCCTACCCCAATGTCTCCCATGATTTCCCCAGCATTTTCCACCAGTAGTTTCATAGTTTGAAGTTTTAGGTTCAGATACTTGATCCATTTTGAGTTGACTTTTGTTAATGGTGAAAGATGGGGGTTCAGTTTCATCTTTCTGCAGGTGGATACTCAGTTTTTCCAGCACCATTTATTCAAGAGGTTTTCCTTTTCCCAATAGATTGACTGGTGTCCTTTGTCAAAAATCAGTTGGCTGTAAGCTTTGGGGGTTATTTCTAGTGTCTCTATTCTATTCCATTGGTCTGCATGTCTGTTCTTGTGCCAATACCATTATATTTTGATTATCACAGCTTTATAGTATATCTTGGGATCAGGGAGTGATATGCTTCCCACTGGACTCTTCTTGCACAGGATTTGGCAATACGAGGTCTTTTATGATTCTAGACAAATTCTATGATTGTCTTTTCTAGATCTGTGAAGAATATCTCTGGTATTTTTATTGGAATTGCATTAAATATATAGATTAATTTGGGTAGAATTGCCATTTTGATTATATTGATTCTTCCAATCCAGGAACATGGGATGTCCTTCCACTTTTTTATGTCACTTTCAATATCTTTTTTAAGATTTCTAGTTTTCTTTATAATAGTCTTTGACTTCCTTAGTTAGGTTTATCCCTAGGTATCCTATGCATCTTGTGGCTATGGTGAAAGGGATTCCTTTCTTCAGCTCTACTTCGTTCAACTTGTTCATATATAGAAATGCTATAGATCTTTGGATGTTGATTTTGTATCCTACCACTTTACTGTATTCGCTTATTGCTTCGAGAAGTTTTTTCATGGAGACCTTTGGGTCTTCTGAGTATACCAACATATCATCTGCGAATAAAGATATTTTCAACTCTTCTTTGCCTACTTGAATGCCTTTTATATTGTTCTCTTTTCTGATTGCACTAACTAAGACTTCCAGCACTATATTAAAAAGCAGTGGAGAAAGTGGGCAGCCTTGCCTAGTACCAGTTTTTAGTGGAAAAGCTTTCAGCTTTTCTCCATTCAGTGTAATGTTAGCTGTAGGTTTTTCATAGATGGCTTTTATTGTGTTGAGAAATGACCCTTCTATACCAATCTTACTGAGGGTCTTAATCATGAAATGATGTTGTATTTTATCAAATGCTTTCTCTGCATCAATTGAAATGATCATATGATTTTTATCTTTCTTTTTGTTAATATAGTGTATTACATTTATGGTCTTGCATATGTTGAACCACCCTTGCATCCCTGGGATAAAGCCTCCTTAGTCGTGATGAATAATCTTTGTTACTTATTTTTAAAAATGATCTGCGAGCATCTTGTTGAGAATTTTTGCATCTATATTCATCATTGATGTTGGTCTGTAGTTTACATTTTTTGTCATGTCCTTATCTGTTTTGGGAATGAGAATGATGGAGGCTTCATAAAATGAATTTGGAGGTTTTCCTTCCTTTTGAATCTTTAGAAATAATTTGAGTAGGATAGGGATGAATTCTTCCTTAAAGGTTTTGTAGAAATCAGAAGTGAAGCCATCTGGACCTGGGCTTTTCTTTGTTGGGAGGTTATTTATTATTGATTCAATCTCCTGGCTTGTTATGGGTCTAGTCAGATTTTCTATGTCCTTCTGATTCAATCTTGGTAGATTATATACATCCAGGAATTTGTCCATCTCCAAATTCTCTTGTTTGTTGGCATATAGTTGCTTATAGTATCCTTTAATGATATTTTGTATTTCTGTTATGTCTGTTGTAATATTGCCTGTTTCATCACATATTTGATTTATCTGGG
>NW_006159640.1:4158643-4161022 GCF_000334495.1 Tupaia belangeri chinensis
AATCTTTGAAAAGGTTCCATGCTGGGGTGAGAAAAATGTATATTTTGTGGTCTTAGAGTGGAAAGTTCTATAGATATCTATCAAACTCATTCGATTTATAGTATTATTTAGGTCTTGTATATCTCTATTTATTTTTTGTCTAGAATATATCTCTAAAGGAAATAATAGGGCATTGAGATCCTCAACAATTATAGTGTTGCTCTCTCTCCCTCCTTTCAGCTCCAGCAGTCTTTCCATCACATATTTAGGTGCACCTGAGTTGGGTGCATAGATATTTATAAGTGTTATGTCTCCTTGCTGGATTACCCCATTTACTATTATATAATGCCCTTCTTTGTCCCTTCTTACAGTCTTTGTCTTTAAGCCTATTTTGTCTGAACTCAATATCGCATCTCTAGCCCTTTTTGATTTCTATTTGCATGGAATATCTTTTTCCAGCCCTTCACGTTCAGACTTTATCAGTGAGGTGCATTTCTTGTAGGCAACATATAGAGGGCTCCTATTTCTCTCTCTTTCTTTCTTTCTTTCTTTCTTTCTTTCTTTCTTTCTTTCTTTCTTTCCTTTCTGGAGAGGTTTTTGCTATAGGGCACATGTGTTCACCAGAAAGAAACAGAGAGACAGAAAGTGAAAAATCAGCCCCCAGGGGAGATGACCATGCCACAATCCCTTCTCCTCCATTCTCCTCTCAGGATCTTGGGCACGTACACACACGCACCCAGCGTGAGTTTAAATCACTGTGTCCAGGACTTGAACCACAGTCAACTACATAGGAGTTCAGCGACATAGCCATTATGCCAAGTGCTGGTCCCTCTTTTTTAAATTTTATACATTTAATCACTGTGCATGATTACAGCATGCCAAATTAATTTTTCCATTATGAATACACAGCATATCAGTCTAGTCCATTTTTTAATCCATTCATCCAGTCTGTGTGTTTTCATTGCAGAATTTAATCCCTTAAAATTTACATTATTATCAATAATTGTAGACTCATCCCTGCTATTTTGTTAGCCATTTTCTTTTTTTTTTTCTCTTATTTCTGTTTTTCTCTCTAATTTTCCTAATGAAGTACTCCTTTCAGTACTGCTTTTCTGGGGTTGATGAATTCTTTCCATTTTTATTTATCTGAGAATGATTTTATTTGTTCTTCCCATTTGAAGCATAATTTTGCTGGGTATAATATTCTTGGTTAAAATTTTTTATGTTTTGAATATGTCTCCCCATTCATTCCTTGCCTGCACTGTTTTGGTCGAGAAGTCTGATGGTAGCCTAATAGAATAACCTCTGTAAGTAATAGAATAACCTCTGTAAGTAAGTTGACATTTCTTTATTGCCATTTTTAGAATCTTGTCTTTGTCTTTTATTTTGACCTATCTGGCTGTGATGTGCTGTGGAGAAGATATTCTTAGGATAATTCTATTTGGGATCTTTGTATTTCTTGGATCTGGGTGTCTGAATGTTTCTCTAGGTTTGAAAAGTTTTCTTCCAGTATTTTATAGAATAGATCTTCTATGCCCTTGTCTGATTCTTCACTTTCTGGAATACCTATTATTCAGATATTTGGATGTTTAATGGTATTAAATAGTATTTCCCATATGCTGTTCTCATTTTTTTTGGTTATTTTTTTTCATTTGTTTTGGTGATTTTATCTACATCAGAGTTTTGTCTTCTTGATCAGAGATTCTGTCTCCTGCGTGGTCTAATCTGGTATTTATACTTTCAAGGGAAGTTTAGATATCCTGCATTACAGTCTTCATCTCCAGAAGTTCTGTTTGATCCTTTTTTATGGTGTCTATTACTTGATCAAATTGTGGAAAGACTTCCTCATTTCCGGGAGTTGATTGTCTGTTTTTTCTTGCATCTCATTTAGTTTTGTCATTATTAATATTCTGAATTCTTTTTTTGACATCTGGGTTAATTTTGTGTTTTTTTTCCCATAGTTGGAGATGAGTTACTGTATTTTCTTGTTGGAGATGTATTTCCAGGTTTTCTTATAGTTGAGACTCTTCTGCAGTTTTTAATCATCTGGAGATGTATTCATTTTCTCCTAATTTTTTTAGAAAAATTAATTAGTTAATTAATTTAGTCATTCACTATAGATCAATACAGTATACAAAATAAGACTTTCCATTCAGTATACATTGTATATTGCTCAATCAAGGATATTATTATACATGATATCATCAACAAATAATTTTCTATTGTTTCTTATATATTCCCCCCACACACACTGATTCCCTACCTCTTACCCTCTGCCAACTCCCTCCTCCCACACTGTCTCTGGTATATACAGTTGTTTTCCATGACATTTTTTTCACACTTTATTGATTCACTAAAGATCTTAATTAATTTAATGACTTTCAATATCAAGCACAGCTG
>NW_006159640.1:4161105-4161495 GCF_000334495.1 Tupaia belangeri chinensis
AGATTAGAATAAAAAAATATTAAGGGAAGTTTGCTTAAAACTTAAAGCCAGGCAAAAGATTAGGATTCAGTTCAAAGAGTAGGTAGGTAAACCTATCAACAGTTCGAGAGAACACAAAAATCCTTAAATATGGAAATCAAAGCATTGAAGAAAATCAGTAATGTTTTAATCTAAAGAAATAAACTTCTTGCTAATTCTTTGGAGTAGGTTTCTGTAGCTGTGTGCTTGTTTACATTGATATTTTCAAGAGTCTTCATATATTGCATAATTTTTCATTGAATTCTAGATATTTTCATTATCATGTTTTTAACCTTTGGATCTTCCTTAAATGTTATTGAAATGTTGGTATTTTCATTTCAAATTTTTTTTATTCACTATAGAGTGCATGCA
>NW_006159640.1:4161508-4163225 GCF_000334495.1 Tupaia belangeri chinensis
GGAAAGAGAGAGAAAAGCACCCTTCACAGGATCTGGTCATGCTGCTATTCCCTTCTTCCAGTTATCTAGTTCTTAGGTCTTGGGGACTTGTATGTGTGCGCAGTGTGTGTAAAGCTGACCAGACCAGGAAATGGATACACTGTTGCCATGTGGGATCCAGTTTTGCTCTCGCTCTCTTTTTTTCCTCCAGTTTTATAGGATGCATGTGCTCACTAGAGAAAGATGAGGATAGAGAGAAAAAATAAGAAAGCACCACCCCTCTCCAACACCAGGATGACAATGCTGCAGACTCCATTCTTCTGTTGGGATTTTGGGCATGTATATACATATGCCTGGCATGTTTTTCAAGACACTGGCTCTGGAACTCAAACCCCACAATTGGCCATGCCTTAACCACCATACCACCTACTGACCATGGATACAGCCTGTCTTAAGCAGCATGTTACTGTTGTACTATGGAGTTGTCCTGCTATTTTTATTCTAGCAGGCAATCAACTTGGTTAGATTCAGGTCACATTTTTCAACTTGTCACCTGTGGTATATGGTTTCAGTGTTGCTTCAGTTTTGTAGTGCTTTTCAGATTTTTCCTGCATATGCTAGACTCATAGGTCAATTTGGTACCTGGCAGGGGTATATCTGCTAGCTCATTTTTTATTTTTTTTCATTTTTAAATTAAATTTATTTATTTGCATTCATTCACTGTACACCATTACAGCATACAAAGTGAGATTTTCCATCCAGAGTACACTGTATGTTGGCTCAATCAAGCACATCAACATACATGTTATTGTCAACAAATAACTTTCCATTTCTTGTTTCCTGTATGTTTTGCTTTTTTTCCTCATCCTTGATTCCCTGTCTCTTACCCTCTGCCATCTCCCACTCTCCTCCCACACTGTCTCTGGTATCTATGTTTGCTTTCTACTTTTTTCCCCAAGTCACTGAGTCACTAAAGATCTTAATTAATCTAAATATTTTCATATCAAGCACAGCCGATATATACATTTCCATGAACACAAGTCCAACTTTAGGCATAAGCCTCAATGAGTAGAATGAACATCCTATAAAGTAGCACCTAGCTGGGGCTATATAGCTTACTGCAGACATTGAATAGGTATTTTTAATGCATTTTTTTTAATTTCAAGAAAAACAGCTTTAGTTTTTTTTTCTGAAACTTTTTTTTAAGTTAATTTACATTCCTTCCCTAAGCATCGTCACAGCATGCAAAATGTGATTTCCCATCCAGAATATACTGAATAGTGGGTTAATCATGCATATTATTATCAAAACGTTTCCATTTCTAGTTTCCAGAATTGTTTTTTACCCCTATTTCTGACCCTCTGTCCTTTTCCACCCTCTCCTCACACTATCTCTGGATAGTCTGTAGTTGTCTTCCATTCCTTTCCCCCCATTGTATTGATCACACAATTTCTTAAATAATCTAACTACTTTCAATAGCAAGTTCGCTTGATACTATTAAGAAAACCAGTTTTAACTTAAATCAAAGAAATGCTAAGAAACTTTGCTTAAAGCCAGGAAACGGGTTAGGATTCCGTTAAAATGGTAAGTACATGAACCTATCCATATCTCAAGACAGGACACAAATCCTTACAACCAGATAACAAAGTCTACAAGAAAATCAGCAAGGTTTCAGTCAAAAGTCGTAAAATTATACTTCACCAATTCAGTCTCATGTACTTTATCTTCTGTTGTGGTT
>NW_006159640.1:4163609-4180614 GCF_000334495.1 Tupaia belangeri chinensis
TGTTTGAATGTTTGATGGTATCTAGTACTTCTCATATATTATTCTCAAAATTTTGGGCCATTTTCTCAGTCTTCATGGTGGATTTTTCTAGGCCAGCGATTTTCTCTTCTATGTCTGAGATTCTATTTCCTGTATGATCTAGTCTGCTTTTAATACTTTCAAGGGAGATTTTGATTTCCTGTATTATAGCCCTCATCTCTAACAGGTCCATTTGATTCTTTTTTTAAAGTGTGTAATTCCTCTTTTAGATCTTGCAAGAATTTCCTCACCTGGAACTCGTCAGCTTCTTTCTCCTTTTTCTTCTGCAGTTCATTGTCTCTTTTCTCTTCCATCTCTGTTAGCTTCACCATTATAGAATGTTCTAAATTCTTTATCAGACATTTCCACGATTTCCATTGAATTGTCTGTGGATGAAGAGGAGTTATTCTTTTCCCTTGGAGGAGAGATATTTTCTTGCTTTCCCATATTTCTTGTGGTCTGCATTGATTTCTAGTCATCTGATGGATGGTGTATTTCTTCCTAATTCTTGTAGTTCAATCCTGAAATGACCAGTTCAGAGGAGCCATGAGAAATCTTTTCCTGAAGGCCTTCCCTCTCCTGCCACGCTAGCTTGTTTGCTGGATGCTGAATTATCAGTAGTAAATCTTCATTTCTCTTTTACCCTGAAATGACTAGTTCGCAGGAGCCATGAGGAATCTCTCTGTTAGCTCATTAATCAGTCTTTGGCATACACATTAGTATGAGGTCTATAGTTGCTTAAATTTTGGGATTACCTCAGTAGTTAATAATCTCGATGATTTTTTCTTTTTCTTTTTCTTTTTTTTTTAGCTAGGGACTATGGAATTAAATAGCTATGTAAAAAGTATATATACATTTTATAGCTTTATAGTATTGTTTTTTTGAGAACCTCTCTTCTTGATCTTCTTGGTGGTTCACTTGTACTAACCTTTATTCAGTTCTCTAGCCAGTCAGCCATATGTCTAGTTGCACTGTAACTGGAACCAAACAGTAGGAAAATAGAGACAGAGGAAAACAACAACAACAACAACAACAATGTGGTTTGCCCTGTTTTCTTGGAACTACAGTTGCATTGAATGGAGAGTAAGTTTCCCTCCCTCAAAGTTTTGAGTCTTGCATGTTTCCTTAGCTGCCACTGATGTTGCCATCATGAATTTGCTTAGGTGTTGGGATCTAAGAGAATGGATGAAAGAGAAGGCAAAAACTAAAATGGAATTTCTGCAGTCTCTCAGAGCAACTGAAGCCAGAAGTAGAGATACACTTTTAGACTACACCATAGTGATCATGTTCGAGTTTCTGGAAACATTAAATTTGGATCAGAGGATACTAGAGGAAAAGAGTGCTGAATTCACCCCAGTTTGGTATTACTTTGAATTCTGGTGTTTGACCCTTATCTGTCTTCTGCTATTATTTTTAGAGTCCTCAAATAGCTACATGCATTCTATCCAGGTTGATATTGGGTTGTTAGAAAAGTCATGATGCATTTTTGCATAAACATGGAAAAATATATCATGACTCTACCAACAACCCAATAGTTACATTCAGTGGGAGATAAAGCATGGGACATATTTACATATTCATACCCAGAATTAACACACTATTTTTGGGGGGGGAGGGGAGAGGTTTTTGCTATAGGGCATGTATGCTCACCAGAAAGAGAGAGAGACAGAAAGCAAGAAATCACTCCCCAGGGGGGATGGTCACGCCGCAATCCCTTCTCCTCCATTCTCCTCTCAGGATCTCAAGCACGCATGCACCTGCACCTGGCGTGAGTTTAAGCCACCGGGTCTGAGACTTGAACTGCGGTCACTACATGGGAGTCCAGCAACATAGCCATTATGCCATCTGCTGGTCCCCCACACTATTTATTTTGATACGTAACTTTTTCCAGATTTGGCAATTAAAAGCGCCTGTAAGATGAATTTTCTCCTTTTTTGTAGGAAGCATCCACTTGTCTGATGATCTATTCATTTCCTTTCTGTTCTCAACTACAATCTCTGGGTTTTTAAAAATATATTTATTGCGATATAATTGAAAAATAAAAATTATATATATTTAAGGTGTACAACTTGATGTTTTGGTACATGTATACATTGCGTAGTGATCACCACAATCAAGTTATTTAACATATCTATCACCCCACATAGTTACCTCTCTATATATAGTTATTTAATTGATAAGTTCTTTATATATTTTGGAGATTAACTGCCTGTCAGATATATGATTTGTGAATATTGTCTCCAATTTTGTAGGTGTCTTTTCACTCTGTGATGGCTTTCTTTGCTGTGCAGAAGCTTGTTAATTTGATGTATAATGATTCCTCTCGTTGGGGCCATCAGGTGGTGTAGCGGTTAAGGCACTGGACTCCCACATGGCTGACTGTCATTTGAGTCCTAGACTTAGTGGCTTGAAACTCACACCAGGCACATGTGTGTGTATGCCCAAAATCCCAAATAGAGAATGGAAAAGAAGGGATTATGAAATGGCCATCCCTCCTGAGGAGTTATTTCTCACCTTCTCTCTGTCTCTTTCTGTCCCTCTGGTGAGCACATGTGCCTTATAGCAAAAATCTCTCTAAAAACGTAAATATTCTCATTATTATTATTGTTATTTTTAGTTTTGCTATAAGGCACATGCTCCTGCCAGAGAGAGACAAACTGAGTGGGGGGTGGAGGGGAGTAAAAAATCACTCTCTGGTGGGATGACCATGCCACAACCACTTCTCCTTCAGTCTCCTCAGGATTTTCAGCATGCACATATATGCGTCTGGTGTAATTTTCAAGTCACCAGGTCTGAGACTTGAACTGCACAGTCAGTCATGTGGAATGCAGTTCCTTAACTTCCACATCACTTGCTGGTCCCCACTTGTCTATTTTTACTTTTGGTGTCTATGTATTGGAGTCATATAGAATAAAATTATTGCCAAGACTGGGACCAGCAGTTAGCACAATGGCTATGTCACTGGACTCCCATGTAGTCGACCACAGTTTGAGTCTCAGACGCAGTTGCTTAAACTCATGCCAGGTGTTTGTGCATGTGTGCCCAAGATCCTGAGAGGAGAATGGAGGAGAGGGGATTGCAGCATGGCCATCCCCCCAGGGGGTGATTTCTTGCTTTCTGTCTCTCTGTCTCTCTCTGTCTTTCTGGCGAGCTCACACGCCCTATAGCAAAAAACCTCTCCAAGAAAAAAAAAGAATTGAAAAAAAAATTATTGCCAAGACTAATGTCAAGACATTTTTCCCCCCTATATTTTCTTTTAGGAGTTTTATGGTTTTAAGTATTACATTTGCATCTTTATTTTGAATTGGTTTCTGTATATAGTGGGAGATAAGGGTACAATTTTACTATTTTGCATATCGATATCAAGTTTTTCCAACACCATTTATTGAAGCTACTATCTTTTCCTCATTGTGTATTTTTGGCATTCTTGTTGATCAGATTCCTGTGTATGTGTGAATTTATTTCTGGCTCTTCTGTTCCATTGGTATATATATCTATTTTTATTCCAGTACCATACTGTTTTGATAACTATAGCTTTGTAATTTATTTTGAAATCAGGAAGCATGATGTTTCTAGCTTTGTTCTTTTCGTCAAGATTGGTTTGACCTGGAGCCAGCAGGTAGTGCGGTGGTTAAGGGCATTGGATTCCCATATGGCTGACCATGTTTCGAGTCCCAGACCTGGCAGGTTGCCTTCTAACTTTCTCCCTTCCTCCCTCTGTCTCTCTCTCTCTCTCTCTCACTCTCACCCTGCCCCTATCCTGTAAAATTAAAATAAGTAAATAAAGTTAAATAAAATAATTCTTAAGAAAGAAAAAAAGATGTCTTTGACCTGTTTGGTTTTTTTGTTTTTGTTTTTTTGTTTTTTGTTTTTCTTTGAGAGAGAGAGAGGTATTTTTGACAAAGTCTGACTTGTCACAAACATCATGCCCCAGCCTCCCAATTAGCTAAGATGACAGGTTTGCACAACCATGCCCAGGATGTTTAGGTTGGTTCAGGAAATGAACCCAGACCTTCATGCACTAGCATCCTCTGAAGTGGTGCTGCCACCTCTGCACCACAATGGCTGGTTTTATTTGGGGGACTTTGAACCTTAGAATTATTATTTTTTTCTATTCGTAAAGAAAACCTTTGGGATTTTTAAAATTATTAGTATTTTTATACATTCAATTGCTATACATCATTCAGCTTGTAAATACAATTTACCCAATATGAAATACACTTCAGACCAGTCCAGTTGAGAATACTATACACATTAACATCAAAAAATGGGGACCAGCAGGTGGCATGGTGGTTGAGGCGCTGGACTCCCATATGGCCGACCATGGTTCAAGGCCCGGACCTGGCGGCTTGCCTTCTCACTTTCCCTCTCTCTCATTCTTGTGCTCTGTCCCTCTCTGGTCAAATTAAAATAAATACATGAATAAATAAAGTTAAATTTGAAAAAAAAAAGTAATAAACCATTTTTGTGTCCCACAAATATCTTACTTCTCTGTTTTTCTCCCTAATTTCCTTCCCCCCTACACTCTTCCACTCTCCCACCATCCTTCCACACTGTCTCCAGTGTCCATAATTATTTTCAATGCTTTTATGCCCTCCAACCTTTCAGTCTTTACAATAGAGTGTGGACAGTCAGTACATGTTAAGTAGAGACATACAATGTCTCTCATAGCCTGACTTAACTTCACTCTGCAGTAAATCTTCCATATTCATCTACTTCCTATCAAATGCCAAGGCCTTGTTGTTTTTTAATAACTAAGTAGTAGTCTATGGAGTATATGTGCCACACTTTTTCAATCTATTCATCTTTCGTGGATATTTGGGTTGGTTCTATGTCTTAGCAATTGTGAATAATGCCACAACAAACGTAGATGTGTAAGCACTTTTCTGACTGAGCGTTCTCCTGTCCTTTGAGTAGATACCCAGGAGTAGAATTGCTGGATCATATGGTAGTTCTATTTGTAGGATTTGGAGGAACTTCCCTATTGTTTTCCACAATGATTGGACCAATTTACATTCCCACTAATAGTGTAGGAGAGTCCCCATTTCACCACAATGCTGCCAACACTTATCACTTTTTGTATTTTTAATCTTTGTCATTCTGACAGTGATTAGGTGGTATCTCATTGTGTTTTTAATCTGGATGTCCCTTATGATGAGGGATATTGAGCATATGCTTTTTGGTTGTTTGTGTGTCTTCCTTAGGGAGTTGTTTATTCAGCTCATTTTCTCATCTTTTATTTGGGTTAATCATTTTCTTCTGGGTAAGCTGCTTGAGTTCCCTGTGCATTCTGGTTATTAGTACCTTATCTGAGGTATAGATTACAAAAGTATTCTCCCATTCTGAGGGATGTTAATTCACACTAATTACTGTGTTTTTCACAGTGCAGAAACTTCTCTTTTTAAAAAGAATTATTTTATTCAAGGGACTAGCAGTCGATATAATGGCTATGTCATTGGACTCCCATGTAGTCAACTGTGGCTTGAGTCCCAGATCCGGTGGCTTAAACTCACATGGGCTCATGTGCGTGTGTGCCCAAGATCCTGAGAGTAGAATGGAGGAGAAGGGATTGTAGCATGGCCATCCCCCCTGGGGGGTGATTTCTCACTTTCTGTCTCTCTGTCTCTGGCAAGTGCATGCGCCCTATAGCAAAAACCTCTCCAAAAAAAAAAAAAGAATTATTTTTATTCAGCTTTATTACTTAATTTATTTTTAATTTGACAAGAGGGGGAGAAGAGAGAGAAAGAGAGAAAGGAAGAGAGAGAGAGAGAGAAGAGCAAACTGCCAGGTCCAGGACTCAAACCATGGTCTGAAGAAACTTTTTTTTTAACAAAAAACTTATTTCATTTTATTTGTTATTGTTATTTATATTTGCTTTAATTTGACCAGAGGGAGACAAAGAGAGTGAGAGCAAAAGGGAAAGTGAGAAACCAAGCCACCAGGTCTGAGACTTGAACTGCAGTTGGCCATGTGGGAATCCACCATCACAACCACCATGCCACCCGTGGGACCCCAGAAACTTCTTAATCTGATATAATCCCTCTTGTCTATTTTGGATTTATTCCCTGTGCTTTGAAAGTTTTATTTAAAATTATTTTTGCCCATCCCAGTGTTCCCCAGAGTTTCTCCAGAGTTTTCCACCAGTAGTTTTAGTTTGAAGTCTTAGGTTTAGACCTTTGATTCATTTTGAGTTGATTTTTGTTAACTGTGAAAGATGTGGGTCCTGTTTCATCTTTCTTCAGGTGGATACTCAGTTTTTCCAGCACTATTTATTAAAGAGGTTTTCCTTTTTCCACTAGATTGACTGATAATCTTTGTCAAAAATCAGTTGGCTGTATGTTTTGGAATTTATTTCTGGAGTCTCTCTTCCATACCATTGGTCCACCTGTCTGTTTTTGTGCCAATACCATGCTGTTTTGATTATCACAGCTTTGTTGTATATTTTGGGGTCAGGAAGTGATATGCCACCCACTCTACTCTTCTTGTGCAGGATTGCTTTGGGAATATGTGGTCTTTTATGATTCCAGATAAATTATGTGATTGTCTTTTCTAGATCTGTGAAGAATATCTCTGGTAATTTGATTGGAATTGCATTAAGTATGTAGATTAACAGGTAGAATTGCCATTTTGATTATATTAATTCTTTTAATCCAGTAACATGGGATGTCCTTTCACTTTTTCTATGTCATTTTCAATCTTTTTTAAGATTTTCATAGTTTTTCTTTTAAAGGTCTTCGACTTCCTTGGTTAGGCTTATCCCTAGGTATCTTATACATTTTGTGACTATGGTAAAAGGGATTTTTTTCCCTTCAGTTCTACCTTCATCAGCTTGTTGTTCATATATAAAAATGCTATTGATTTTTTATGTTGATTTTGTGTTCTGCCATTTAACTATATTCATTTTTTACTTCTAGAAGTCTTTTTCATGGATTCCTTTCAGTCTTCTAAGTATACCATCATGTCATCTTTGAATAAAGATGTTTTCAACTCTTCTTTGCCTATTTGAGTGCCTTTTTTAGTATTCTCTTTTTGATTGCATTGATTAAGACTTCCAGCACTATACTGAATAACAATGGAGAAAGTGGGCAGTCTTGTCTAATACCAGGATTTAGTGGGAAAGCTTTCATCTTTTCCCATTCAGTATCATGTTAGCTATAGGTTCTTCATATATGACTTTTATTGTGTTGAGAAATGATCCTTTTATACTGATTTTGTAGAGTCTTAATCATAAATGGATGTTGTATTTTATCGAATTCTTTTTTTGTATCAACTGAAATGTTCATATGTCTTTTTAAGAATTATTTATTTATTTATTCATTCCATTTGTTATTGTTATTTTTCAATGTGACCAGACAGACAGAGAAAGAGAAAGGGAAAGTGAGAAAACAAGCCGCCAGGTCCAGGACATGAATAGCAGATGGCCCTGAGGGAATCCAGCACCTGTAACCACCATGTCACTTGCCGGCCCCAGTTCATATGGTTTTTATCTTTCTTTCTGCTAATATGGTGTATTATGTTTATGGTTTTGCATATGTTGAACCACCCTTGCATCCCTGGAATAAAGCCTACCTGGTCATGATGAATAACCTTTTTTATATGTTGTTGGATATGGTTTGTATGTACCTTATTGAGAATTTTTGCATCTATATTCATCAGAGTTTTTGGTCTGTAATTTTCCTTTTTTCTCATGCCTTTATCTGTTTTGCAGATGAGGATGATGGAGGCTTCATAAAATGAATTTGTGAGGATACCTTCCTTTTGGATCTTTAGAAATTGTTTGAGTGGAATGGGGGTTAACTTTTCTTTAAAAGTTTTATAGAATTCAGAAATGAAGCCATCAGGATCTGGGCTTTTCTTTGTTGGGAGGTTATTTATTACTTCAATCTCATGGCTTATTATGGGTCTGTTCAGGATTTCTATCTCCTCTTGATTCAGTCTTGGTAGATTATATGTGCCCAGGAATTTGTCCATCTCCTCCACGTTCTCTTGTTTGTTGACATAAATAACTCATAGTATCCTCTAATGGTACTTTATATTTCTATTGTGTCTATTGAAATATTTCCTGTTTCACTGTGTATTTGATTAATCTGGTTCCTTGAGATCAGCTGTTAGCGTATTGGCTATGTCGCTGGACTCCCATGTAGTCGACTGCAGTTCGAGTCCCAGACCT
Organism: Tupaia belangeri chinensis; assembly: GCF_000334495.1. NCBI lineage: Eukaryota > Metazoa > Chordata > Mammalia > Scandentia > Tupaiidae > Tupaia > Tupaia belangeri. Next base: position 4,171,798 of record NW_006159640.1, read on the forward strand.
GGTGGCTTAAAACTCACACCAGGCGCGTGTGCGTGCGTGCCCAGGATCCCGAGAGGAGAATGGAGGAGAAGGGATTGTGGCATGGCCATCCCCCCTGGGGGGTGATTTCTCGCTTTCTGTCTCTCTGTCTCTCTCTGTGTATCTGGCAAGTGCACGTGCCCTATGGCAAAAACCTCTCAAAAACAAAAATAGCTGATTAATCTGTTTCCTTTCTCTCTTTGTAATCATTCTAGCTAATGGTGTATTAATCTTGTTAATCTTTTCAAAGAACCAACTTTTGTTTTCATGTATGTTCTGTATAGTTCATTTATTTTCTATTTCATTTATTTCTGCTCCAATCTTCATTATTTCTTTTCTCCTGGCATTTTATGAATTTTTTTGGTTGTAGTTTTTCCAGTTCCTTGAGACATGATGTTAGGTTGTCTATTTGCTACCATTCCATCTTTTTCTTATGCACACTAATTGCTATAAATTTCCCCTTTATGACTGATTTTTGGTGTCCCATAGATTATGGAAACTCTTATACTCATTATCATTTGTTTCCATAAATCTTTTATTTCAGTCTTAATTTCTTTGGTAGTTGAGAAATCATTCAGAAGTAGGTTGTTTAGTCTCTTCTCTCTCTTTGGAGATGTTTTTGCTATAGTGCACGTGCACTTGCCAGAAAGACAGAGAGAGACGGAGAAACATAAAGCGAGAAATCACCCCCTGGGGGATGGCCACGCCGCAATCCCTTCTTCTCCATTCTCCTCTTGGGATCTTGGGCAAGCACGCACACACACCTGACCTGAGTTTAAGCCACCGGATCCGGGACCCGACCCGCAGTCAACTACATGGGAGTCCAGCAACATAGCCATTACACCAACTGCTGGTCCCAGTTCCTGTACCTCTTTGCTTATTCTTTGTCTAGAAAATCTGTCTAAAGAAGATAATGGGGCATTGAGGTCCCCAATGATTATAGTGTGCAACCTATCTCTCCTTTTATATCTAGCAGTCTTTCCTTCACGTATTTGGGTGCTCCTGAGTTGGGTGCATAGATATTTGTAAGTGTTATGTCTTCTTGACGAATTAGCCCATTTAGTACTATATAATGCCCTTCTTTGTCTATTCTTGCAGTGTTTGTCTTAAAGCCTATGTTGTTTGCAACTCCAGCCCTTTTTTAGCTTTTGTTTTCATGGAATAGCTTTTTCTAGCCCTTCACTTTTTATCTACGTTTGTCTTTATCCATGAGATGCATTTCTTGTAGGCAACAGATAGAGGCTTTCTGTATTTTTATCCATTGAGATGGTCTGTGTCTCTTGATTGGATAATTTAATCCATTAAAATTCAACATTATTATCGGTATTTCTGGACTTGTTCCTTTCATTGAGTTAGCCATTTTCTTGGTTGTTTTCTGTTCTCTTTATTTCTGCCTGTCTGACTTTAGTTTCCTGGTATAGCACTCTCTTCAGAACTTCTTGAAGAGCTGGCCTGGAGTTGGTAAATTCTTTTTGATACTGTGTATCTGAGAATGTTTTTATCTTTCCTTCCCATATGAAGGATAATCTTGTCAGGTATAGAAATCTTGGTTGAAATTGTTTTTTATTGGACTCTTTGACTATATTTCCCAGTTGTTTCATTGCCTACATTGTTTCTGATGAGAGGTCCAATGTTAACCTTTGTAAGTAACTTGATGTTTCTCTATTGCCAATTTTAGCATCTTGTCTTTGTCTGTGGTTTTGGCCAATCTGACTCTGATGTGCTTTGGAGAAGATCTTCTTGGGTTCATTCTATTTGGGGTCCTGTGTAATTCTTGGATCTGAGGTTTTTAATGCCTCTCAAGGTTTGGAAAGTTTTCTTCTGGGATTTCATGGAATAGATTATCCATTCCCTTATTAGTTTCTTCACCTTCTGGGATAATAATTATCCAGATATTTGGGCACTTAATGGTATCAATAGTATTTCTCATATATTGTCTTCATTCTTCTTGGTTGTTTTTTCAGTCTTTTTGATTATTTTTTCTAGGTCAGAGGTTTTGTCTTCTACATTCGAGATTCGATCTTCTGTGTGATCTAATCTGATTTTAATACTTTCAAGGGAGGTTTTGATTTCCTGTTTTACAATCTTTGCCTCTATGAATTCTGTTTGATTCTTTTTCTATGGTGTCTATTACTTTCTTCAAATCATGAAAGGACTTCCTCATCTACTGGAACTCATTGTCTCTTTTCTCTTGTATCTTCTGGAGTCTGTCATCTCTTTCCTTTTGCATCTCATTCAGTTTTGTCACTATAAATGTTCTGAATCGTTTATCTGGTATTTTCATGAGTTCCATAGTATTGTCCGTGGATGATGAGAAATTGATATTTTCCCTTCAGGAAGGGATATTTTCTTGGTTTCTCATATTTCTTGTGCTTCTGTGATGGTTTCTAGTCATCAGGTAAATTACATGTTTCTTCCTGAATTCTTCAAGTTAGTTCTGAGTGTCTAAGGTGAGCAGGAGGTAGTGACCCACAATCTCTGTGCTGCTCTACCTCCCTGTTGCTCACCCAGACACCTGCACTATTGTCCTGAGACAATTAAAATTAAAATGAAATTAATTTAATGTGATTGAATGTAAGGAAGAAAATGAAATAAAAAAAACTTAAAAAAATTAAATTAATTTAATTAAAAGTCCTCCCAGTTTCTACAAAACAGTTTCACCTGGGACTGAGCTGCTGAGTTTCAATTGAGGAAGAGAGAATGGGTCACGAAATCCATGCCAGCGCTTTAGGATATGCTGAAGTCAGAATTCAGAGGCATGTGGCAGGGGATGAGCCACAGTCTCTCTGCAGCTCAGTGTTGCTGTCGCTCAGTGCAGCCAGGCCCACTGCTGGGGCGGATGTCCTGATGGGCCAGAAGGGCTTCTTCAAGTCCCAGTGAACAAACCTGAGAGTTCCAAGGCATGTGGGGCAGGGACTGAGCCATACTCCACAGCAGTCTTCTCAACTGCAAATAGGTTACCATGCAGCAAGGCCATCTGAGGCAGATGTCCCAATGGCACATGGGCTGGGGCAGGACGCACTTCTCCAAGTCCTAATGAACACACATGAGAGTTCCAAGCTGTGTTGGGGAGGAGATAAGCCATACTCTACCACCTTTGGGATTTTTAAAATATTTCATTGAATCTGTAAATTGTTTTGGATTGTGTGGACCTTTTAACAAAAATAAGTAACTCTTCAAACCCATGAACACAGAATATGTTCTACTATTTATTTCTATGTTATTTAATTTATTCTTATGTTCTTTAATTTTTTTCTTTGATTTTTTTTTACAATTTTCAATGTAGAAGTCTTTCATCTCTTTGACTAAGTTTACTCCAAAGTATTTTATTCTTTCTGTTGCTATTGTGATGAAATTATTTTATTTTCCTTTTTGTATAGTTTGTTGTTGGTATATGAACATGCGACTGATATTGTGTGTTGATTTTGTATCTTGCACCTTTACTGAATTTGCTTAATAGTGCTAACAATTTTATTGCTTAGTTTTTAGGGTTTTCTGCATATGTGATCATGTGATCTGCAAGCAGAGACAATTTTACTTTTCTTTCTGATTTGGACACCTTTTTTTGTTTTCTTTTTATTGCCTAATTTCTCTTGCTTGGACTTACAGTGCTATGTTAAAGAGAAGTTGAAAGAGTGAGCTTTTTGGCCTTGTGTTGGATCTTGGAGAAAAAGTTTTCAGTTTTTTCCCATTGACCCCATTGATTATAATGTTAACTGTGGGCTTTTGATTTATGCCTTTTTGTGTTCTGTATTTCTGTTTTGTTGAGTGTTTGTTAATGGATGTTGAATTTTGTCAATTTTTTAATGTATTATTGAGATGATCATGTGCTTTTTTGTTTATTTTTCTCTCATTTTTTTGGTTTTGTTTTTACCATATGGTGTGTACTTGCCAGAGAGAGAGACAGAGAGAGAGAAAGTGAAAAATCACCCTCCAGGGGGCATGGCCACACCACAATACCTTCTTTATTCTTCTCCTGGGATTTTGGGCATGCATGCACATATACCTGTCATGATTTTCAGGCCACCAATTCTCAGACTGAAACCATAGTCAATCATGTAGGAGTCCAGCTCCTTAACCACTACGCCACCTGCTGGCTCTGATCATGTGGTCTTTATCTCTCATTTTCTTTCTTTTTTTTTAAAGAATTATTTAATTTAATTTAATTTAATTTATTTATTTTAATTTGACCAGGGAGAGAGAGAGAGAGAAAGCAAGCTGCCAGGTCTGGGACCTGAACTGCAGTTGGCCATGTGGGAGTCTAGCGTCCTCAACCACCGTACCACCTGCCGGTCCCGTCTCTCATTTTCTTAATGTGGTATATCACACTGATTGCATATGTCAAACCATCCTTGCAAATCAGAGATAAATCCCACTGACTTATGGTGTATGATCCTTTTAATATACAGTTGGATTTAATTTGCTCATATTTGAGGATTTTTGCATCTATGTTCATCAGGGAAATTGGTCTATAGTTTTATTTTCTTGTGGTGTCCTTGTCTTACTTTGTTATTTGGGTAATGCTGATCTTATAAAATGACTATGGAAGTGTTCCTTCTTTTTATATATTTTGGAAAAGTTTGAGAAAGATTGCTATTAATTTTCTTACTGTTTGATGGACTATATCAGCGAAGCCACCTAGGGCTAAGCTTTGCTTTTTGGGGAGAGTTTTGATACTGATTTAATCCCCCCTTTTTAAGAGAGATTTTTGTTATAGGATGTGTGTGTTCGCCAGAGAAACAGAGAGAGGTAGAGAGACAGAAATCGAGAAATAATTCCCTGGGGGGATGACCAAATCACAATCACTTCTCCATTCTCCTCTTGGGATTATGGGCACACATACACACATAGCTGGTGTGAGTTCTAAACTTCTGAGTCCAGGACTTGAACTGTGGTCAACCATGGGAATCCAGCAACATAACCATTACACCATCTACTGGTCCCTTAATCCCTATTTGTTATTTGTTTATTCATGCTTTCTATTTTTTCTTGATTCAGTGTTGGTAGGTTGTATTTTTCTTTTCTTCTTTCTTTGTTTTATCTTTTGCTTTTACCATAGAGTGTGTGTGCTCACCAGAGAGAGGGAAAGTGAGGTATCACTCCTCAGGGGTGATGGCCATGCTGTAGTGCCTTCTCCCCTTTTCTCTTCTCAGGATTTTGGGCACACATGCACATGTGACTGGTGTGATTTTCAAGCCATCGGGTCTGGGATGCGAACCATGGTTGGCCATGTGAGCATCCAGTGCCTTAACCACCATGCAACCTGCTGGCTCTGATAGGTCAATTTTTTTTTTGAGATTTTTTTCTATGGATGCATGTGCTTGCTGGAGAGACAGAGAGAGATAGAGAGACAGAAAGTGAAAAAGCATCCCCCCAAGGGGGGATGGCCACACTGCAATCCCTTCTCCTCCATTATCCTCTCAGGATGTTAGGCACACACACACACACACACACACACACACACACACATGCCCAGCGTGAATTTTAAGCTTCCAGGTCTAGGACTCTAATGACTATCGACTATGTGGGAGTCCAGCAACGTAACCATTATGCCAGCTGCTAAGTCCCGCATATTATTTTTTATGTATATGGGGTATATGTGTATGTGTGTGTCTGGTGTTTTAGACAGGGTCTTGCCATGTCACACAGTTCTCTTGCCTCAAAGTAGTTGGAACCAAAGGTATATGCCACTATTCCTGACTTTCAGACAGGCTCCTGCTCTGTTGTCCAAAGACCACAAGCTCTGTATTTCTTTTTTCTTTTTTTTGTGAGAGATTTTTGCTGTTCGTGTGTGTGCTCGCTGGAGAGGCAGAGAGGTAGAAAGCGAGAAATCACCCTCCCTGGAGCGATGACCATGCCACAGTCCCTTCTCCTGTGTTCTCCTCCTGAGTTCTTGGGCACGCATGCACATGTGCCCAGCATGAGTTCGAAGCCACCGGGTCCAGGACTCAAACTGCAGTTGGCTATGTGGGAGTCTAGCAACGTAACTGCTATGCCATCTGCTATGCCAAGCTCTGTATTTCTAATATTCTTCTCCAAAAACAGAAAACCTAGCCTTAATTATCCTTAATATATTTATTTAATCACTACCTCCCTTCATATGTTACCAACCTCTCATTTCCTCTGACACTTCTCTGTGGGGATGCTCTTTACTCTCTGCTCATGCTGATGCTTCATTTTGAGCCTTTCTCCCTGGACACTCAACCTCTTCACCGTGCTCTAACTCTCCATGTCAGACCATTACTTCATGTTGATATTCTCTAACCCTATTTGGACTCTGACTCTACATGCTCTTCCCCTGGGTGTATGAATAACACTTTCTTATACCAGAATGATTGCACAGAATTTTATTAGGGAGAGTACTCAGTTCTCAGAGTATCTGTCTCTCTGGAAAATTATAGAATTATAAAACTAAATTCCTAAAATACCTGTAATTCAAGTGGCTACTTTTTTTTTGAGAGAGAGAGATTTTTGCTATATGGCATGTGTGCTCACTGGAGAGACAGAGTGAGAAATCACCCCCCAGGAGGTATGGCCATGCTGCAATCCCTTTTCCTCCATTCTCTCCTTAGGATCTTGAGCACACACAAACAATGCCCGGCGTGAGTTTAAGCCACTGATTCTGGAACTCAAACTGCAGTTGACTATGTGCAAGTCCAGTGACTTAACCATTATGCCATCTGCTGGTCTCTCAAGTAGCTACTTCTATAGGTAGAGAAAATATACTAAAACTGGAAACCAGCCATATGTGACTTAACATCAAGATATTGTCAATACTTTTTTTTTTCAAGAAAAGCAGTTTTAGCTTTAACAAATGAAAGAAATGCTAAGAAACTACGCTTAAAACTTAAACCTAGGAAAAAGGTTAGATTCTGTTCAAATAGTAGGTGCATGAACCTATCAGCAATTCAAGACATGACAAAAATTCTTAAAACCAGAACAGAGCCTAGAAGAAAATCAGCAATATTTTAGTCAAAAGTTATAAAGTTCTATTTCACTAGTTCAGTCTCATGTATGTAATCTATCTTCTGTTGTGGTTTGATCTTCCTGATTAAATTCTGGGGTATAATATTCAACTCTAGACTTGTCCCTATGATAAAGTTGGCCATTTTATTAGTTTCTGAACTCTTATTTCTGTGTGACTGTATTTAATTTTCCTGGTATAGCACTCCCTGCAGAACTTCTTGGAGATCTGGTCTGGTGTTGGTAAATTTTTTCAGATTTTGTTTGTCTGAGAATGTTCTTGTCTTCTCTTCCCATGTGAAGAATAATCTTTCTGGGCATAGTATTCTTAGTTGAAATTGTTTTTCACTCAACACTTTCAGTATATTTTCCCATTCTTTCCTCGATCGCATTATTTCTGATGACACGTCCCCTGTTAGCCTGATGGGATATCCTTTGTAGGTAACTTGGCGGTTCTCTCTTACCAATCTTAGTATCTTGTCTTTGTCTGTGGTTTTGGTCAGTCTGGCTATAATGTGTCTTGGAGAAGATCTTCTTGGGTTGATTCTCTTTGGGGTCCTTTGTATTTCTTGGGACTACATCTTTGAATGCCTCTCTAGGTTTGGAAAGTTTTCTTCCAGGATTTCATGGACTAGATTGTCAATGCCCTTATTAGTCTCTTCTCCTTCTGGGATACCAATTACCCAAATGTTTAGACATTTGATGGTATCTAGTATATCTCGTGTATTATTCTCATTTTTGGGGGACAATTTTCTCAGTCTTCGTGGTGGATTTTTCTAGGCCAGCGATTCTATCTTCTACATCTGAGAGTCGATTTTTGGTATGATCTAGTCTGCTTTTAATACTTTCGAGGGAAGTTTTGACTTCCTATATTGTAGCTTTCATCTCTAACAGGTCCGTTTGATTCTTTTTTATAGTACAAATTTCCTCTTTAAGATCTTGCAAGAATTTGCTCACCTCCTGGAACTTGTCAGCTCCTTTCTCCTGTCTCTTTGGCAGTACATTGTCTCTCTTCTCTTCCATCTCTGTTATCTTTGTCACTATAAAAATTCTAAATTCTTTATCTGACCTTTCCATGAGTTTCATCATACTGTATGAGGATGAAGAGGAGTTATTATTTTTCCTTGAAGTAGAGGTATTTTCTTGCTTTCCCATAGTTCCTGTGACTCTGCGATGATTTCTAGTCTCCTGATGGATGGTGTATTTCTTCCTAATTTTTAAAGTTCAATCTGAGTGTTCAGAGGCATGCAGGATGAGGTGATTTGCAATCTCTCTTCTATTCCGTTCTCACTCGTTGTGCAACAGAATCAGTGGGAATGGAGGGATATTTTGACCCTAATCATATTCAGATGTTTAGATCCTGTTCACTTGGGCCTGACTAGATAATTAGTGCGTAGGGGCTGAGAAGCCAATGAGTCAAGATAAAGAAAAAGGAAAAAAAATTATAGAAGAGAAAAATATAAAATAAAAAGAAGTAGGAAAAATTATAATTATAAAACTTTAGATTTTAATTTTAAAAATTAAAAATTGAAAACCAAGCATCACAAGCTTGCTGCACAAAAGCAGTATTTCACAGCTGAAGTTCAGGATTCATGTGAGGATGGGCCTGGATTTGTTCCTTTCCTAAATAGAATTAGGAGAGGCATAATTAACGCAATAAAGAAGGGACTTGAGAGCCCAGAGAATATTTTACCTTAAAGGGAACCAGCAGTTAGCATAATGGCTATGTCGCTGGACTCCCGCGTCGTTGACTGCGGTTTGCGTCCCGGACCCGGTGGCTTAAAACTCACGCCAGGCGCGTGTGCATGCGTGCCCAAGATCCCGAGAGGAGAATGG
>NW_006159640.1:4180797-4195606 GCF_000334495.1 Tupaia belangeri chinensis
ACAGAGAGAGAGAGAGAGAGAGAGAGAGAGAGAGAGAGCAAGAAGAGAGAGACACAGAAAGTGAGAAATCAAGCCACCAGGTCCGGGAACTCGAACCATGGTAAGCCATGTGGGAGTCCAATGCTCTTATCTACCACATCACCTGCCAGCCCAAGATGTTACTACTCCTTTTAAAATGATAACATGAAGTTCTATAAAATTTAAAGCCAAAAAAAAAAAACCCTCAAAAACAAGTTAATTAGCTTCTATTTTGAAGTAAACATATGCCACACGATGTCTCTAGAAACTTGTTGAAGATGTTGTGAAATCAATGAAATAGTTTGAAACAATGATTTAGTGTCCTGCTTCTACGGGTACAAAGCAAAATAATCAACTGAAGTTCAGCCCTATTGCCTAGAGGTTAAGGAAACCAGCTCCCACATGTCTGGTCATGGTTTGAATCCCAGCTCTGGAGACTTTAAAACATGCCAGGCAGGTATGTACACATGCCCCAAATCCTGATAGGATGGAGAAATGAAGGAAAAGGAATTGCAGTGTGACCATGCCCCAGTGGAGGGTGCTTTCTCGTTCTCTCTCTCTTTATATCTCTGTCTCTCTCTCTGGTGAGCACATATTCCTTCTGGCAATTAAAAAATAACTGAAATAACTGAGACATAGTGATATTTTGTTTAATGAAACATCCTCATTTAGTGAGAATTATAAAATTCTTTCCTCCCTTTTGGAGAGATTTTTGCTATAGGGAGTGTGCACTTAGCAGAAAGACACAGAGAGAGACAGAGAACGAGAAATCACCCCTTCCCCCACAGGGAGGATGGCCACAGCATAATCCCTTCTCCTCCATTCTCCTTTCAGGATCTTGGGCATGCACGCACTTGTGCCTGGGCATGAGTCTAAGCCAATGGGTCTGGGATTCGAACCACAGTCGGCTACATGGGAGTCCAGTGGCATAGCCATTACACCAAATGCTGGTCCCAAAATTCTTCCATTTTGATCATTTATTAAAAATGTTTGTATATACTTACTTTTGTAGGTAGAACATAGACTCTTTGATATCTGAGATTCATTTAATTTCTCAAGACCATGTTTGTGATCTGTGTACAGCATTGTAAGCTACTTACTCGTATGACTAGTTACAAGACTCTTCAATGCTCTGAAAATCAGTGTCCTCATCTGTAAAATGAAAGTGTGTGACAACATTGTCTCAAAGTTCCCTTCAGTACAAAAATTCCTTCAATTTAGAGAAGCCCCTAGCCATAGAGGATATGTGTTTATGTATGTATTTTTATAGCAACAATCTCTTATAGCAACTTATTTACTTAATTATTTACCTCTTTTTCCTCAAAGATTGGATTCTTTTTTTTTTTTTTTGAGGAGGCTTTTTTTGCTATAGGGCACGTGCGATCGTCAGAAAGACAAAGAGAAACAGAGAGACAGAAAGTGAGAAATCACCCCCAGGGGGGATGGCCACGCCGCAATCCCTTCTCCTCCATTCTCCCCTCGGGATCTTGGGCACACATGCACATGCCCCCGGCGTGAGTTAAGCCACCGGGTCCAGGACTTGAACTGCAGTTGACTACATGGGAGTCCAGCGACACAGCCATTACACTAACTTCTGGTCCAAGATTGGATTCTTAATTATAATTTTATTTTGATTAATTGGGAGTATATTTTTGGCTTGATTTTACCTTTTATTTCTATTTTATATTTTTAGTTTCCTGTAGAATTTATCTTCAATGTAATTCTACTTCATTGTAAAATGTTTATTTACACAAAGCAAATGGCCAGTTGGTATCTGAGACCCCTTGAAGTAATTCATTCAAGATTCAGCTACATTTAATTGCTGCCCTGTAGAGTCACAGATCTTCTAAGTGAGGCCTGGGCTACCTAATCTTTATTACAAATCTTTTATTCTCTTTGCCTATATGCATTTACCACTTTGTAGTCCAATATTTGAAACACAATGTGTAAGATTTTATATATTTCTCTCTATAGTACAATCCAATCTCATAGCATATAAATGCATTATTCCTCTGGAAGTAAAATTCAGTTTTCTGCCTGTTACTGCAGCAGACATATAATTGCTTTCTCTGACCCCTTATACCTACTGATTTGTGTATCTGGGAGAGTGTAATCCACTTTAGGGTATCTATTTTTATTCCAAACTCAAATTATTTGAACCTTAAAAATGACACTTAGGAATCTTTATAATGTCATGTTCCATTAAAATATGAGTTATACATTTTTAAACTAAATACTTATAATATATATGGAAAACTTGGCCAGACTTGTTCATGTTCTTGGCTGTAGTAAGGCTGCTTATGTAGCCATTAGAACATTAATGTTTCTAAGAGATAGAAATCTTTGTTTTATTTGTCATTGTTAAAATAGATATTTTATCTGTTTGATTTGCTTGAAGAAATTGCTGCTATAGTTTCTGATCTGCTCTAATCTGGTTACTGTCTAGGCTTGATGAACAGTTGTCCTTTTGATATTTTCCTCTTCCCTCGACTTGGGAAGTCCTTTCAGCTTTGTCTTATACTGGATACCAATTTTTTGAGTACTGTGTCTTTCTTTTTATGGTTTTACTCCCTCATTTTTGTTGGGCTTATCCTTAAGTAGCTTCCTGAGAATGGTTGCATGGTATGTAAGTTGTTTAAAGACTTTGCATGTCTAAACATTTTTATTCTACCTTCACTCTCTCTTTTTTTGCAGAGGTTTTTGCTATAGGGCATGTGCACTCACCAGAAAGATACAGAGAGACAGTGAGACAGAAAGCGAGAAATCACCCTCAGGGGGGATAGCCACACTGCAATCCCTTCTCCTCCATTCTTCTCTCAGGATCTTGGGCACACACGCACATGCGCCCGGCATGAGTTTAAGCCACTGGGTCTGGGACTCGAACTGCGATCAACCACATGGGAATCCAGTGACATAGCCATTATGCCAACTGTGGGCCCCTCTACCTTCACTCTTAATTTATACCTTGAGTATAAAGTTTTGGGTTGGAAATAATTTTCTCTATTTTGAAAATTATCAATTACCTTTCCTAGCTTCTGATGTGACAGTTAAGAAATGTAATGCCATTTTGATGTTTTTTTTACAAGATTATATTTCATTTTTGAGGTGAAATTAACATAATATAAATTAATAATTTTAAAGCTAATGTATGCAATACAGTGACATTTAGTATATTCACAATATTGTGCAACCATCATCTTTATCTAGTTGTGAAACTTTTTTTTTTGGAGAGGTTTTTGCTATAGGGCATGTGTGTTCGCCAGACAGACAGAGAGAGACAGAGAGACAGAAAGTGAGAAATCACCCCGCAGGGGGTTTGGCCATGCCGCAATCCCTTCTCCTCCATTCTTCTCTCGGGATCTTGGGCACACACGCACACACACCCAGCGTGACTTGGTCCGGGACGCGAACCACAGTCGACTACATGGGAGTCCAGCGACATAGCCATTATGCTAACTGCTGGTCTCATAGTTGTGAAACGTTTTCATAACCCCTAAAGGAAGTTCCATACCCATCACAGTCACTCCTCATTCCCCCTGCCTCCCTTAACAATACTTCAGAATCAGTCTCCTTTCTATTTCTATGGAGTTACCTATTGTACTATTTTCATGGTATGAATACAACACATTTTATCTATCCATTAACCATTCTCCTTCATTCTCTTCTTGGGGTTTTGACCAGGCACATACATGTGCCAGGTGTGATTTTTAAGCCATCAGGTCTGGGACTTGAACTGTGGTCAGCCATGTGGGAGTCCTGTGTTTTAACCACCATGCCACCTACTGGACTCCCCTCTTAACTTTTTTAAAGAGTATAGTTCAGTAGTATTAAATACATTTATAATGTCATGCAATCATCAACAATATCCATCTCCAGAACTCCTCATCTTGTAAAACTAAAACTCTATAACCATTAAGCAACTTTTCCTTTCCCTCTACTTATAGACCCTAGCAACTACCATTTTACATTCTGTCTTTATGATTTTTTTTAATTACCAGAGTATGTGCTCTTACTGGAGAAAGATAAACACACATACACACACACACACACACACACACACACACACACACACACACACACACAAACACAGAAAGAGGGAGAGAGAGAAAAAGGGAAGAGAGGGAGAAAGCACACCTAGTGGGGTAGGGTAATGCTACAATTCCTTCTCCTCCATTTCTTCATACTGTTAGAATTTGGAGCAGGCACGTACACCTGTCTTGTTTGTTTCCTCAAGCTACCAGGAATAGGATTTGTACTGTGGCCAGCCATCTATCTCCTTTAACCACTATGCTAAATTGGCTGGCTTCTTTGTTTATGAGTTTGAATACTTCAAGCATACACATAGGTGGAATAATACAGGATTTGTCTTTTTTTGACTGGCTTATTTCACTTAGCATGATTCCCTCAAGGTTCATCCATGTTTTAGCATATTACATAATTTCCTTCCTTTATTTTTTTTTAAATTTGTGTGTGTGCATGCACTCACCAGGCACACATACATACACACACACACTCACGCACTCACACACTCACACACACACAATGAGAAAGCATTCCCCCAGTGGGATGTGGTTGTGCTGCAATTCTTTCTCCTCCATTTCTCTATCCTGTTGAGATTCTGGGCATGTATGCACACATACCTAGTGGGTTCTTGAAGCTGTTAGGTCTAGGATTTGAACCATGGTCTTCCATTTGGCATCTGACTCCCTTAACCACTAGGCTACGGGGTTCACCCATCATATTTTTATTTTTTATTTTTTTGAGAGGACACATAATAATTGTATGTATTTATGGACTACATTGTGATATTTTTTCAAAGGTCTCTGTCCTTTAATTTTATTTAACTTAATAAACAGAACCACCATATGATTTCAGCTTCAAACTTTGGGAGGTCATGCTTAAATATGCTTGGATTTGACAAGTTGCTGTTATAATTTAGAGAAATTTTATGAAAAAATTATTTAGCAATTTAAGATAATCAAATATCTTTTTCTTAAATGAGCCAATGCATTAACAATATCTTGTTTTAAAATGCAGTCTTTTGGGTTTAAAATTATTATAAAAGAATCTCAAGACTGTATAGATATATTTTCTGAATTACTCAAATTCATTCTATTTTGAAGGCTGAAGATAAATGTTATACATTAGAACATTTCATGAGACCACTTCATCTTTGCACTTACCTGTAAAAGTCAAAAACTAAAGCACAATTTTCTAAAGACATAGCTACTTCTAGAATACATTGGCATAATCATAAAAAGCCATTAGAACTAAATTATCACTTTTATATGAACACTTTTCACCACAGCACATCAGCCATCGTCCAGAAAGCTGACCCTGGTTCAGGGCTAAACAATCACTACAGGAAATTGAGAAAGCATCCAGGCAACTCCACCTCTGACTGTGTTGGTCCTCTGGGTGCAGCTTCATGGCTGTGAAGTCCTCTCCACCAAGCCAGGGTCCCCCATTCCAGACGCAAGTGCTAGCCAAGTAGGCATTTCCCTGTCCCTCTTGTTCTTCTATGTCCCTTCTAACTTTTTTTCTTTTTTCCTCTTTTTTTAAAAATAGCTTTCTGCCCCATTTGTGCCTTTCTCTTGTTAGTTTGTCTCCTCTTCCCTCAAGTAGGATAGAAAGCATCTAGGAAACTCCACCTCTGACTGTGTTGGCCCTTTGCTCAGCTGCATTGTTTTCTGTTTTTAACCCAGTTTCATTATCTACCAGGTGATTTCTGCTTTTTTCTCTGTTTTTGTTGTTGTTCTAGTTCTTTCCTTCTTTTTTCTTTTCTTTTTCTTCTTATTTCTATTTTCTACTTTCTTTTTCTTTTTCCTTACTTTCCTGTTTTACTGCTCAGCCCTTACCCACTGCCTGGAGAAGACTAGGTGCATAGTAGCTAAACATCTGAACATTGTGATTTTTAGAGAATTCTTTGCACCTCACTCTAGTTGGTGCAAAAAGAATGAAATTCCCCTTCATAAATACGATTGCAAACTTAACATGTGATTACCACACTGGAGGACACAGTAAAAGGGAGAAAAGAGCACAAAACTATTTGAAAATAAGGGAAATACAGAAGCTCACAGTCACAGAATCCTTCTCCAACAAATTAGCCAAAAGTGAATACATTACCAAATGACTAAAAATTGGAGAAGAGCCTCAAGGATGAGAGAATCAAGTAATACATTTCCAGCAAGGGAACACTGTAACTTGTCTCCAAGTATAGAAAATTTAGAGGATATTACCAAAATGTCAGAAAAAGAATTTAGGATATATATAATAATTAAACTATATGAGATGCAAGAGAACAGAGCCATTGAGCCTCAAGAGATGAGGAAGTCTTTCCATGATATGAAAGAAGAATTGGACACCATAAAAAAGAATCGAACAGAACTGTAGATACAAATGGTGTAATACAGGAAATCAAAACCTCCCTTGAAAATATTAAAAGCAGTCTAGATCATGAAGAAGAGTGAATCTTAGGAGTAAAAGGCAAAACCTCTAACCTAGAAAATATAATAAAAAATTATGAGAAAACAGGCAAGAAAACTGAGGCTACTATATGTGAAATACTAGATACCATGATATGCCCAAACATCTGAATAATTGGTAGCCCAGAAGGTGAGGAAACAAATAAGAGTATTGATAACCTATTCCATGAAATTCTGGAAGAAAACTTTCCAAGTCTAGAGAGGCACTCAAACTTCCAGACCCAAGAAATACAAAGAACTCCAAGTAGAATCATTCCAAGAAGATCCTCTCCACAGAACGCCATAGCTAGATTGGCCCAAACCACAGACAAAGACAAGATACTAAGATTGGCAAGAGAGAAACGTCAAATCACTTACAAAGGCTATCCTATCAGGCTAACACCAGAACTCTCATCAGATACAATGCAAGAAAGGAAAGAATGAGTAGATATATTCAAACTGTTAAATAAAAACCAATTTAAACCAAGAATACTATACCTGGCAACATTATCCCTCACATGGGAAAAGAAGATAAAAACGTTCTTTGATAAACAAAACCTGAAAGAATTTACCAACTCCAGATCAGCTCTTCAAGAAATTCTGAAAGGAGTACTATACCAAGAAAATGAAAGACAGACAGACAGCAATAAGAGAATGAAAAACCGAGTATATGACCAATTTAATGATAGGGACAAGTCTGGAAACCGATAATAGCATTGACTGTTAATGTATTAAATTCCCCAATCAAGAGACACAGACTGGCTGAATGGATTAAAAATCAGAAACCCTCCATCTGCTGCCTACAAGAAACCCATCTCATGGATAAAGACATACATAGACTAAAAGTGAAGGGCTTGAAAAAGATATTCCATGTAAACAGAAACCAAAAAAGAGTGGGAGTTGCTATACAGATTTCAGACAAAACAGGCTTTAAAACAAAACAAAGCAAAACAAAAAAACATAAGAAGAGACAAAGAAGGGCATTATATAGTAGTAAAAGGACTAATTCACCAAGAGGATATTGACACTTATAAATATCTATGCACCCAACTCAGGAGCACCCAAATATGTAAAGGAAAGACTGCTGGATCTAAAAGGAGAGATAGACTGTAACACAATTATTGTTGGGGATCTTAACACTCCATTATCTACTTTAGACAGGTCATTGAGACAAAAAATAAGAAGAGACTCTGGATCTAAATGATACCATAAATCAGATAGACTTCATAGACATCTACAGAACTTTCCATCCAAAAAACACAAAATGTACATTTTTCTTGGTCCTGCATGGTACTTTCTTGAGGATTGACCACATGATAGAGCACAAAACCAGTCTTTACAAATTCAAAGGCATAGAAACTATATCCAGCATCTTCTCTGACCATGATGAAATTAAACTTGATATTAATCTCAGGAAAACCCTCAAAAATACACAAATACATGGAAACTAAATAACCTACTTCTGAAAGACTTCATGACTACCGAAGAGATCAAGACTGAAATCAAAAGATTCATGGAAACAAGCAATAACGAGTACACAAGTGTCCATAATTTATGGGACACTGCAAAAGCAGTCATAAGAGGGAAGTTCAGAGCAATTAGTGCACACAGAAAAAGATGAAAAGGTGGCAAAAGGACAACCTAACATCATGCCTAAGGGAATTGAAAAAACAGCAACAGAAAAATCTAAAAAATGCTGGGGAAAAGAAATAATAAATATTCCAGCAGAAATAAATGAAATAGAAATTTAGCCAACTATATAGAAAATAAATGAGAGCAAAAGGTGGTATTTTGAATATATAAACTAGATTGACACACCCTTAGCAAGACTAATTAAGAAGAGAGAAAGGAACCAGATACATCAAATTCACAATGAATCAGGGAACATTACAACAGACACAATAGAAATACAAAACATCATTAGAAGATACTATGAGCAATATGCCAACAAAGAAGAAAACCTGGATGAGATGGACAAATTCCTAGACACACATAATCTACCAAAATTGACTCAGGGGGAAATAGAAAACCTAATAGACCTATATCAAGTAATGAGATTCATAACCTACCAACAAAGAAAAGGCCAGGTCCTGATGGTTTCACTGCTGAATTTTGCAAAACTTTTAAGAAGAGGTAACCTCCATTCTACTCACACTGTTTCTAGAGATCCAAAAGGAAGGAACCCTTCCAGATTCATTCTATGAAGCCTCCATTACCCTTAGTCACAAAATGGATAAGGATACAACAAAAAAGGAAAACTACAGGCTTATATCTCTGATGAATATAGATACAAAAATTCTCAACAAGATCCTTGCTAATCATATTCAACAGCATGTAAAAAAGGTTATTCATTACAACCAGGTAGGATTTATTCCAGGGATGCAAGTGTGGTCAACATATGCAAAACCATAAATGTAATACACCATATAACAGAAAGAAAGATAAAAACCATATGATCATTTCAATTGATGTGGAAAAAGCATTCAACAAAATACAACCTTCCTTTATGATTAAGACTCTTAGGAAAATTGGCATAGAAGTGTTGTTTCTCATCATAACAAAAGCCATCAATGAAATACCTATAGCTAACATACTGAATGTGAAAAAGCTGAAAGCTTTTCCACTAAAAACTGTACAAGACAAGGCTGCCTACTTTCTTTTTTTGTTTTGAAGGAGTTTTTGCTATAGGGCATGTGCACTCGTCAGACAGAAAGAGACAGAGAGACAGAAAGCGAGAAATCACCCCCCAGGGGGGATGGCCATGCTGCAATCCCTTCTTCTCCATTCTCCTCTTGGGATCTTGGGCATGCATGCACATGCACCCGGCATGAGTTTAAGCCACCAGGTCTGGGACTCAAACTGCAGTTGACTACAAGGAGTCCAGCAACATAGCAACATAGCCATTATGCCAACTGCTGGTCCACTTTCTCCGCTCTTATTCAATATAGTACTGGAAGTCCTAACCAATGTGATCAGACAAAAGAAGGAAATAAAAGGCATTCCAATAGGAAAGAAGACCTGAAATTATCTCTGTCTGCAGATGACATGGTTGTATATGTAGAAGACCCAGCAGTATCCATGAAAAAACTCCTCAAAGTAATAAATGCATACACTAAAGTGGCAGGATACAAAATTAACTTACAAAAATCTATAGCATTTCTGTATACAAACAAGAAGCAGAGACAGAATTGAAGAAAGTAATCCCATTTACCATAGCCACAAGAAGTATAAGATACCTAGGAATGAAACTAACCAAGGAAGTCAAAGACCTATATGAGAAAAACTATGAAAACTTAAAAAGGAAATTGGAAAGGAAACAAGTGGAAGCACATCCCATGTTCCTGGATTGGCAGAATTAATATAATCAAAATGTCAATCCTACCTAAATTAATCTACACATTTAATGCAATCTCTATAAAATTACAAGAGACATTCTTCACAGATCTAGAAACGACAATTATAGAATTTGTCTGGAATCATAAAAGACCCCATATTGTCAAAACCATCCTGCAGAAGAAAAGTGAAGTGGGTGGTATCTCACTCCCTGACCCCAAAATATATTACAAAGCTGTGATAATCAAAACAGCATGGTATTGGCACAAAAACAGACATGAGGACCAATGGAGTAGAGACTCCAGAGATAGACCCCAAAACATACAGCCAGCTCATCTTTGTCAAAAGTTACAAGCCAATCCAGTGTGTGTGTGTGGGGGGAACTTCTTTAGCAAATGTTGCTGGAAAAACTGGATATCCACCTGCAGAGAGATGAATCTGAACCCGTATCTGTCACCATTAACGAAAATCAACTCAAAGTGGATCAAAGGTCTAAACCTAAGACCACAAACTATAGAACTACTGGTGGAAAACACTGGGAAAACTCTGGGAGACATTGGGTTAGGCAAAGACTTCTTAAGCAAGACCCCCAAAGCACAGACAATAATGCCCAAAATAGACAGGTGGGATTACATCAGATTAGGAAATTTCTGCACAGCAAAGGACACTGTAATTAGTGTGAATTGACAACGCTTAGAAGGGGAGAGAATTTATGTTAACTGTGCCTCAGATAAGGGACTGATAACCAGAGTACACAGGGAACTCAAGAAGCTTACCCAGAATAAAATTATCAACCCAATTAAAAGATGGGAAAATGAGCTGAATAAATAACTCTCTAAGGAAGACATGTATAAAGCCAAAAAAAAAAAACATGGAAAAAAATGCTCAACATCTCTCATCATAAGGGAGATGCAGATCAAAACCACACTGAGATACCACTTAACCCCAGTCAGAATGGCGAAGATGAAAAAAAAAAAATGATAAGTTCTGGAGGGGATGTGGTGAAAGGGGGAATATTCCTACATTGTTGGTGGGAATGTAAATTGGTCCAACCACTGTGGAGAACAATACAGACGTTCTTCAATGACCTTCAAATAGAACTACCATATGATCCACAACTATACTTATTGCAGCATTATTCATGATTGCTAAGACGTGGAACCAACCGAAATGTCCACAAACGGATGAATGGATTGAAAAATTGTGGCACATATACTCCATGGAATACTATTCTGCCATATAAAACAATGCCCTAGAATATGATAGAAAGTAGATGAATATGAAAGATTTGTTGCTGAGTGAAGCAAGTCAGGCTATGAAAGAAAGACATTGTATGTCTCCACTTAACATATACTGACTAGCCACATTGTATGGTAGAGACTGAAAATCTGGAGGACATAAAAGCATTAAAAATTGTTATGGACACTTGGGACAAATTAGGAGAGTGTGGGAGGGGAAGAGCATAGGAAAGGAAATTTCAGGAAAAAAATAGAGAGGTAAGACATTTGTGGGACACAGATATGGTTTATTATCTGTTGATGAGGATGTATTCTCAACTGGGCTGGACTAAGGTGTATATCATGCTGGGTAAAGTCTCTTTACAATCTAAATGATGTATAGTGATTGAATGTATGTATAATAACAATAATAATAATAAAGAAAAAAGATACAGGAAACTAATCAATAAATACAAGTAGGAGAATAATTATATAAAAATAGCAACACCTGTTGGTATTATATAGCTCTGATTAGCCTCACTAATGCAACCGGGAACAAGAAGATGTCCACTGCAGATCACCTCGAGACTGGAAATCAGCCTGAAGACAGTGCCCCAGGCAGCAATTCCCATTAGCAACAGACTAATCAAGCTGTAGAGCAGATTGAGGGTGCACAGGCAGTTCTGTAACACACCATGTCCCCACAAACCATTTTGGAGGCTGCCCCCAAAACCCATTTGGGAGGCTGTGGCTGCCAGTAGCTACAGGTATACTTGGCTCCAGCAGAGCCTTCCAGGCAGTCCCTTTGTCCTTTGCCTTTGGGGCCCAGAGGAGGCAAGGCAGTAGCATGGATTGGGGTCTGGGTCTGGGACTGGGACTGTAGCACACTGCTGCCTGCCAAAAGCTTTGACCTGTTTTCCAGTGAGATATTTTGATTTATCTGTATGCTGTTGTAAAGATCAAATCAGGATAATTTACATGTCATCACCTCAAACATTCATCATTTCTTTGTGTTGGGAGCATTAAAAAAAATCCTCTTTAGGCATTTTGAAATATACAATAAATTATAAACTATAAGCCACCTTACTATGCTATAGAACGCTAGAACTTGATTATCCTATCTAATTTATTTATTTATTTATTTATTTTTTTGGAGAGGTTTTCGCTATAGGGCGCGTGCGCTCGCCAGACAGACAGAGACATAGAGACAGAAAGCGAGAAATCACCCCCCAGGGGGGATGGTCACGCCGCAATCCCTTCTCCTCCATTCTCCTCTCGGGATCCTGGGCACGCACGCACACGCGCCCAGCATGAGATTCAAGCCACCGGATCCGAGACGCGAACCGCGGTCGACTACGTGGGAGTCCAGCGATATAGCCATTACGCTAACTGCTGGTTCCCTCTCATTTATTTTTGTATGCACTAACCAACTCCTTTCTACTTCCCCTCTGCCTACTATTTCTAGCTTTTGGTAACCACTATTCTACTCTCTCCTTTTATGACATCAAATTTTTTTTTTTTTGGCTTCCACATATGACTGGAAATGGAAGTTATTTGTCTTTCTTTGGCCAGCTTATAGCATTTAATACAGTGTCCTTCAGGCTCATCCTTATTTCTGCAAATGACAAGATTTCATTTTTAATAGCTGAATAATATTCATTGTGTGTACATAACACATTTTCTTTCTTTAAAAAAAATTGCTATAGAGTAGGATAGCCATCCTGTAATCTCTTGTCCATTGTCCTCTTGGGATTTTGGACATGCACACACATATGCCTGGGCATGTTTTTCAAGCCACTGGGTCTGTGACTCAAACTGTGCTGTTGGCCATGTGGGATCTAGTCACCTTAACCACCATGCCACCAGCTGGCCCTACCACATTTTCTTTCTCCATTAGTTCATTGATGGACACTTAGGTTTATTTCATATGTTAACTATTGTGAATAGTGCTGCAGTAAACACAAAAGTGCAGATGTCTCTTCAACATGCTGATTTGTTTTTCTTTTCTTTGGATATTTACCCAGTAGCAGGATTGCTGGATCTTTAGGTAATTCTATCTTTAGTTGGTTGCAGAACCCTGAGAGTGTTTTCCACCGTGGCAGTGCTAATTTACATTTCTATCAACAGCTTGAGAGAATTCCCCTTTGTATGCAACCTCACTAGCATTGTTATGATTTGTCTTTTTGATGAGAGCCATTCTAAGTGATATGAGAGATCTCATTGTGGGGAATTTTCTTTTGGTGAAATGAGTGGCTTTATTTATTTGTATTTATCATTGGTTCATAGTAACTGTACATATTTATGTGATGTTCCAATGCATGTATACATTGAATAATGATCCAATCAGGGCAATTAGTACATCTATCATTTGGACCTTTATCATTTATTTTTAGTGATAACATTTGTGATCCCCTCTTCTACCTATCTTTTTTTTTTTGAGAGTTTTTTTTTTTTGCTATAGGGCGCGTGCACTCGCCAGATAGACAGAGAGACATAGAGACAGAAAGTGAGAAATCACCCCCCAGGGGGGATGGTCACGCCACAGTCCCTTCTCTTCCATTCTCCTCTTGGGATCTTGGGCACGCACGCACACGTGCCCGGCATGAGTTCTAAGCCACCGGGTCCGGGACACGAACTGTGGTCGACTATGTGGGAGTCCAGTGACATAGCCATTACGCTAACTGCTGGTTCCCCTACCTATCTTGAAATATACATCATATTAGTAATAGTCACTCTCCTGTGTAATAGAACATTAGAACTTATTCTAACTGTAACTTCGTACACATTGACCAACCTCTCCAAATGCCCCCTTTTTTCCTCTCATCCCCAGTCTCTGGTAAACTACTACTTTACTCTCTGCTTCCATGAGACCCACTTTTTAAGATTTTACATATAAGTGAGGTCATTCAGTATGTGTCTTTCTGTGCCTGGATTATTTCACTTAATACAGTGCTTTTGCACAGTAAAAGAAACAATCAATGGAGTGAAGAGATCATTTACAAATGGGAGAAAGCATCTGCAAACTATGTATCAGACAAGGGGTTTAATATCCAGAATATATGAGAGGATTTGAAAAAGTTGGTAGAAAATGGAAGTAAAATGTGAGTTTATTTTGGTGCAAAAATTAAAAATAAACCCAGCATAGTTTTTTCATTTTATACATTTTCTATAAACTTTGTGAAGACCCCTCATGTAAGGAACTCAGACAACTCAATAGCAAAAAAAAAAAAAAACCCCAAAAAAAAAAAAAAAAAAAAAACCCACAAATTCCCCGTTTAAAAAATGGGCAGGGGCTAGCCAGTGGCACAATAGTAATACAACTGGGCCTACATGGGAAAGAGCCTGAGTTTGCATCCCAGGACCTCCCTGAGCATGCTGTGTGCACATGTTTATGATCCAGGCTGGTTGAGAATAGAGGTGGATCACAGCATGAAGGCCCTATTGGGAGTGCTTATCTCTGTCTCTTTTTTTTTTGTCACTTAAAAAAATGGGCAAAACGGACCAACAGTTAGTGTAATGGCTATGTCGTTGAACTCCCATGTAGCCAACCACAGTTTGAGTCCCAGACCCGGTGGCTTAAACTCATGCTGGGTGCATGTATGTGCATGCCCAAGATCCTGAGAGGAGAATGTGGATTGCAGTATGGCCATCCCCCAGGGGGGTGATTTCTCAATTTTTATCTCCATGTCTCTCTCTGTCTTTCTGGTGAGCGCATGCACTCTATAGCAAAAACCTCTTCAAAAAAAAAAAAAAAAGGGCAAAAGACCTGAGCAGACA
>NW_006159640.1:4196557-4206757 GCF_000334495.1 Tupaia belangeri chinensis
CTGTATGGGCACAGCTGGGTATTACTTTATAGTATGTTCATTCTACTCACCGGGGTTTATGCCTAGGGTCAGACTTGGATACATGTGTAGGTTTGTGTCAGCTGTGCTAGCTAATGGATTTATTTAGGCTAATTAAGTTCATTGGCAGAACAATTGAATGGGTGGGGGAGGAAGGTATGGAGGGCAACCATGGATGCCAGGGACAATGGGGGAGGAAGATGGGACATAGCAGAGGGTGGGGGATGGGGAATCAGGGATGGCAAGACAAAGGGCAAGGTATGCAGGACGTAAGAATTGGAAAATTATTTGCTGAGAACATATATGTGGATGTACTTGATTGAGACAATGCACAGTGTATTTTGGATGGAAAATTCATTTGTGTGTTGTGATGGTGTAAAGTGAATTAATAAATAAATAAAAAAAAAAAAGAAAGAAAGCTGCCAGGTCTGGGACTCGAACCACTTTCAGTCATTGTGGGAGTCCAGCACCCTTAACTACCATGCCACCTGCTGGCCCCTGAATAGACATTTCTTAAAGGAATACATGCAAATTACCAACAAGGGAGGCCAGCCGGTGGCATGGTGGTTAAGGCGTTAGATTCCCACATGGCCAACTGTGGTTTAAGCCCAAGTCCTGGTAGCTTGAAAATCACTCTGGGTGGGTTTGCATGCATGGACTGAATCCCAAGAGAAGAGGAGAGAAGGGAGTGCAGTATGGCCATCCTCCCTAGGGGGTGGTGGGGGTGTGATTTATTTATTTATTTTTGGAGAGATTTTTGCTATAGGGCATGTGCACTTGCCACAAAGACAGAGAGAGACAGAGAGACAGAAAGCAAGAAATTACCCCCCCCAGGGGTGATGGCCACACCACAATCCCTTCTCTTCCATTCTCTCGGGATCTTGGACACACACGCACATGCGCCCAGTGTGAGTTTAAGCCACCAGGCAGCTCTTCATCTTCTGGAGCTGGGACTTGTTGTCATGGCACCAGGCCAGGCAGGTGGCTGTCTTACGCCTCTCCAGGGACTCCTCCACTTCTTTGGCAGTGAGGAACATCTCGATATTCACTAGGTCCTCAATGCCGCTCTGATGTGTCAGCTTCACGACGGTGTTATAGTAGCCACAGCGCAGCAGGTGCTCCACCATCATGCAGTCCATGCGCTTCCTTTTCCACATGCTGGCTGCTGCAGGCTGGTCACTGCCGCGCTCCTTGAGGTGCTTGATCCTGCGCTTATACAACTTAGCACTCTCGTCTTCCTCCTGGATAGACTCCGCGGCCTTTCTTTTGAGGACACTGACCTCCACCACACCATCCAAGAGGCTGACCACCGAGTCCACAGCAGGGCAGCAACTCAAGGTCTTCTCCAGCTTAGCTACCACCATGGTGATGTGACTCGTCTCCCAGCCAATGTTTTTCTGAGCAGCTCGAAAGCGTTTATTCAGTCTCATAGGGCACCTTGAGGGTCGGGTACTCCTGCACCTTCAAGGTCAAGGACAGCTGAGCGGCGGATCCTTGCACCGCCATCTTGCCTCTGCCAGACACCGGCGGGTGGGGCTCCTTTTGGGATCTTAAGTGTGCGCCTAGAGTGATTCTTAAGCTACTGGATCTGAGACTGTAATTTTATGGTTGGCTATGTGGGATCTGACTCCCTCAATTGCAAGGCCATGGAACCAGCCCTCTCTTATTTATTCTAATAATTTTTCCTGTAGAGTCTCTTGCATTATTTACATTTATATTCTCACTATCTCTTTTTGGCTCTGGTCCTGTTATTTCTATTTGAGATTATAATTGTATCCCAATATCCCAAAACTAGATTAGGAATCACTGTAAGGTATTAATACAAAGGCAGAAGGTAACCCTGTCTTGTTATTTAGAAAGAGAGAAAAATATATTTGGAAAATGCTATATATATATATGTATGTGTATATATATACACACACACACATATATAGCATTAATATATATACACATATACATATATATATATGTATGTGTGTGTGTGTGTGTCTTAGAGCACCACATGAAATAACTTATGACCTATCGTTGATTGTTACTGAGATATCTGAGGGTCTTAGAAAGCTGAATAATAGAGCAGGTTTGGAGGGTATTACATGTCTTAAAGTTAGGCAATTATCATTTAATTATTGCTACATTACTGTAATTGAACACAGTTTTAAAATACTTTATAAATGTTTAAAAGACAACAAAATCAGAAAGAAAAATAGCTTGGAAATTTGGGGCTGAAAAATAATAAAAGGTTTGCTTTTTTCTGAGTTTTTAGTAGCTAAATTATAAAGTAAATTGCAAAAAAATGAAGTTACTTAATTAAAAGTAAAAAGCCTTGTATGGAACTGAAATTTTATGGAACTGAAATTTGATAATCAAACTCATTTTTTAGCAGCAATAGCTA
The DNA here is from genome assembly GCF_000334495.1 of Tupaia belangeri chinensis. Taxonomy (NCBI): domain Eukaryota; kingdom Metazoa; phylum Chordata; class Mammalia; order Scandentia; family Tupaiidae; genus Tupaia; species Tupaia belangeri. The sequence goes on from NW_006159640.1 coordinate 4,198,968, forward strand.
ATTTAGGTTATTTGTCATCTACATAGTTTTATCTCAGCATTGTAAAATAGGTATTAGGTATTAGGTTGGAATTGTCGTTTCAGGGTCAGTTGATCTATCAGTGCCTGGAGGTTCTAGAGAGCTCATGATTCCTGGTGCTCCTATAAGTCCCTTTCTATAAGACTGGTATAAAATAGACATATAGATCTACATTCTTAGTATTGTTTTTGTCATTGAGTATTTGACTGCAAAGTGGAATGTTATCACTCCCTCAAAGACTAGGAACGTATTTTTTTAAAACATATTTTTAACGAATTTTAGTTCTTCATACTCCTTAGAAATGTTTCATGAGGACAGGGATTGAAATTTTTTGCCACTAATCTATCTCTAATGCCTAGAATATTATGTAATACACAGGATATGCTGTATTATTGAATGTATAAATAAATGAGTGAATGCATGTAGCAGTATTGGTAATAAAAACATTTATTTTTGGTCATTATGTTAAAAATGCTCCAGGTCTTTTGAAATATCTTTTAATCTTTTGTAATTTTGTTGTAAGAGTGTTATTTTGTATTCTTTTGTTCACCAGTAAGTAACATTTAAGGTAGGTACACTTGAAGGGATTATGAGGGCAGAGACAGAAATACTGAGGAAATTGAATAGAGGCTCAGTATACATAAATGTTCAAAATTTTTACTTTCCATTGTTCTCTTCACAAGTTCAGTTACAGCTCTCTTTGCAACAAGTGTGTATGTGAGCTGCATTATTCCAGTATAGTTACATAATTGGTGTGGCTCTGTGTGAACCTATGGGATCTGGGGCATATAATGAGTTAAGCTGTTTCTGCTAAAGTGTCATGAATGAATTGAAATACCTCTGGATTCTTGCCAGATCCACATCACCAAGACTATTCTTTATTTTAGATTCAAATATAGAGTAAGTCTTATGTGCTCAGGCATGCATATTGAATTTCTATTTTCTGAATGTACTGTAATTCGAAGGAAAACTTTTTTAAAGCATGGCAGGTAATTTACACATTACTTATAAATAACTTGCCTCAGATCTTGGATTCTTAATTGAAAATCTGCTTCTGTAATCTTACTCAGGTAAAATTTATAAAGGACTCCTTTAAATGGGTATAACTAAATTCTGGATAGATTGTTTCTATAAATACTGAAGAAAAATTTGGATAAATTATTAGAATTTACCGAATGTCTGCATCCTATGGCAGAAACTGAAATATTGGACAATATAAAGGCATGGTGAGCCACTGTGGACACCAGAGACAGTGTGGGAGGAGGGTAGGAAATGGTAGCCGGTGAGAGGGAGGGAATCAAGGGGAAAAAGTAAAGTAAAGCATTTAAGAAACACAAAATGGAAAATTATATGTAGAAGATAAAAGGTATGGTAATATCTTTGGGCCAATATTCAGTGTATACTATATGGGAAAACTCATTTTGTATGCTCTAGTGATATACAGTGAATGAATGTAAAAAAAAAGGAATTTACAAATCTCCTATGCCATTTCTCAGTATTTTGAGAGATTAAAATTCTGTAAAGCATGGTGTTGATGAAGGGACTGAGATACTGATGAACCCATAAAAGTATATTTTCTTATGGCACCATTCACATATGTATTTCTCCTTTCATCTCAATGGTAATACATGTAAAGGAAAATTTTGTTGCTGCTTAAGAAGGTCCACTAAACCAATTATTCCTAAATAAGTCTTATGACTAGGTAGTGTTTTGCACACATTTCAGAACTTTGGAATTTTTAGAAGTTGTTTTAATTGCGAAAAAAATAATTCATTTCCACTCCTTAATAATGATTTAAAAAATAATCTTTGAATGCACTCCCTACTCTAATGTCTTTTTACTGAATCTGGTAACCTAAATCAGTGTTTTAGCCTGTTTTTGCTGGGCAGTAATTTGGCTTCTTATTTTCTTTTACAGTGAACCTTTTAAGTTCTATTAGTAGTCTATTATAATACTTCTTTATATACAACTAGTGCCCCATACTGAATTTCTTATAGTTCTTCTATATATAAATTAAGAGGTTTTGATAAGGAAAATTATTTTGAAGTATAGAATACTTTAAATATGTTTAAAATTTTTTCAACAGTTATAGATTTTTAACCTTTAAGGAAATCATGAGTCTAACATTTAAAAAATTATATTTCAGGGAGAAAATCTTCATGGACTCTGTTTTAACTTTGGAGTAGAAACCCACAAGCAGAATAAATATGAAGAAAGTTCTTTCTGGCTTAGGTAATATAAACAAAATAGTGTAAATTCAATAGCATTATTGTAGAGGTCAGTTAATATTTATTGTAAAGTAGTTTAAACATTCTCTAGCTTCAAAAGCCAACATGCTAAATTTATTTACTTCTTTAATATGTATTGTCTATTTTTCTTACATATTGCCAACTGATAGAAGAATATATCTCTTCTTAATATAGCATAGGAGCATACTCCACCTCATTCCTTTTTTGTGTTTCATCACAGTATGGAAAATTTTGTTGTTGCTTTGGTACTTACTGCTGTCTGTCAACCCCAGAGTACAAAGTCAGGGAGAGAGTAGGATCAACTAAAATTATTAGTTTTAGATGAATTTTGAAATCTTATATCAGTCAAGTAAGTATGTATCTAACACTTACTGTATGTGGAGTACAATACTAAAGTTTGTACTAATAGAATAATATAGAATTATAGCAACTATATGCAAGAACTCTGTCTTTCACTAAAAACCTAGACCCAGCACAGATTCTGATACATGTACTCAAATTGTTAGTTAAATGAATTTATGTGAGAAGTGTATTTTTCTGCAGATGTCATGTAAAGTGCTTTGAATATAAAGGATTCTACAGTAAAATATACCAAGTCAATTTACTAAATGTCTATCCTTTCTTAGTACAAGGTTATTTCTATTTTTATTTATAATCTATGATTATTTTAACTGCAGTCTAACTATTGTAAAATTACTTTTGTCATTTAAGGAAATAAATACAAATGTGGTCATTGAGATCATAGTACTCACAGGCATACATACACAAACACACACAAGCACACAGACACACATATATATATAATAAAATGTTTCTGCACATAACTCATTTAAGTAAAAGAATTTTTAGAGCCCATAGACTGATCAAACTGATCAAAAAACTATTCCCGGGGGCTGTCAGGTGGCATGGTAGTTAAGGTGCCGGACTCCCACATAGTCGACCATGATTCAGGTCCTGGTCCTGGCAGCTTGCTTTCTCATTTTCTCTTTCTCTTTCTCTGTTTCTAGTCAAATAATAAAAAACAAAATTCAAAATAACAAATTAAGTAAATAATTTAAGAAAATAAAGAACTGTGCCTGATAGAACAGGCTTATGCAGTATATGCTTGTCTGCTTCACATAATTGGAATATACCACTAATTTTTATTTTAAATAACAATTTTTGAGAGTTTTTTTTATTTTATTTTTATTCTTTTTGCTATAGGGCTCATGTGCTTGCCAGAAAGACAGAGAAAGACAGAGAGACGGAAAGTGAGAAATCACCCCCTGGGATTTACTTCATTCATTTTGATTTATCTAGTGCCGGGGGGGGGGCCCCCCCCCCCCCCCCCCGCAATCCCTTTTCCATTCTCCTCTCAGGATTTTGGGCACACACGCACACGTGCCCAGCATGAGTTTAAGCCACCAGGTCCGGGATTTGAAATGTAGTCGACTACATGGAAGTCCAGCAACATAGCCATTATGACAAATGCTGGTCCTTAAATCACAATTTTTTTAAATTGAACTATTCAAAATATATCAAAGAATTCATCAGTTTAGCATGTTTTTTTTCTTTTTATTTCCTTTTTCTGTTTCTTTTAAATGCTTTTCTGTAGGGCATGTGTGTTTGCTGGAGAGAGACAGAAAGAGACAGTGAGAAGGAAAGTGAGAAATCTCCTAGTAGGCATGGGCTTACTACTATCCTTTCTCTTCCATTCTCCCCTCAGGATTTTGGGCATACATGTACACATGCCTCATGTGATTTTCAAGTCACAAGGTCTGGATCTCGAACTGTGGTTATTCATGTGGGAGTCCAGCACCTTAACCACTGTCACCTACTGGCTCCCAGCACAGGTTTTTACCACAAGTTTCCTTTATTTTTTAATTTTATTTATTATTATTATTTAAATTTGTTATAGGGCACATGCATAAGAGAGAAAGAGAAAGAGAGAAAGTGAGAAACCAAGCTGCCAGGTCCAGAGCTTGAACTGTGATCAATCATGTGGGTGTCCAGCAACTTGACCACTGTCCAGCATCCTGACCACTATGCTCCCTGCTGGCCCCAACCACAGGTTTTTTTAAAAATGAACAACCTTATGCAAAGAGCATGATGAGTGAGTTCTGTTTTACAATTTGACAGTCTCGGAGGGCAGAGAACTCAAAAGTTTATGGTATTAACCTACCAAAAAACTGGTATGCCAAGAAGGCAGGAATTGGGAAGCAAAAAAATAAATAAAAGCTAGTGCTATGGGTGACTTTTGGAAAATTAAGACTGGAGGTGAGCTTGAAGTTTATACCAAGGATGAGGGTTAACTAAGAGTATTGAGTGGGGCTGGCAGGTGGCATGGTGCTTAAGGGTGCTGGACTCCTACGTGACTGGCTGTGGTTCAAGTCCCAGACCTGGTGGCTTGCTTTCTCACTTTCCTCTTCTCTCTTCTCTCACTCTGTCCCTCTCTGGTCAAATTAAAATAAATAAATAAATAAATAAAGTTAAATAAAATATTTTTTTTAAAAAAAGAGTATTGGGAATAAGTGTTCTCTAGGAACTGGTCATAAGTGTAGGCTAAGGCTTGTAGTGGCATGACATGTAGGCCATTTTCACATGTCATGGGTTCTTGGTTTCTTATCTGTTATCATTTAAAAATAAAATCTTACAGAAGGAAAATATGATGATTGAACATTACTGCCACCCATATCATAAGCTAACTAGATCAGATTTTTACTGTATTTAATGGCTATATTTGGAGAAATGTAATTTGACCCACCATAATATTTTAATTAAAAAGTAATAAACTTATAGAGCATCATTATGAGTGTCTTATGTTCTTATCACTAAAATGATACTAGAAAAAAACAGGAAAAATTTGAATTTTTCTCTTTCTCTGTTTATCGTTATTTTTATTATTTTAATCATTGTTCATCTTTACAGCATACAAAATGAATTTTGCCACCTTGAATACACTGCATATTAGTCCAGTCGGATATTATCATATACGTTATTATCAGCAGGCAATTTCCCATTAATTTTTTCTTTTTTTAAGAATTATTTTATTTAACTTTATTTATTTAAATTTGATGAGAGAGAGAGAGAGAAAGAAAGTGAGAAAGCAAGCAATCCGGTCTGAGACTCGAACTGCAGTCAGCCATGTGGGAGTCTAGCGCCCTTAACTACCACACTGCCTGCCCATCCCCCCTGCCCCACCCCAGGTAATTGATTTAGTTGGCTTTGCTGAAACCTTTTATAAGGGACTTCAGATTAGACTCTTTTTTTATTTTTATTTTTTATTATCATCATAATCTTTATATTACATTGGGTTACATATAACTTTACAGTGTATTACATTGTTTTTTCAAAAGAGAATGCCATGCATGTCAGTCAATACAGAGACATTAATCTCCCCACTTCATCATTCAATATCTTTTCTAAAAAGCCCCCCAAGGTTACTGAGCCAAGTCAGGAATCTACCATCTGACTGAACCTTTAAGTACCTGTACTTGAGAGTTTCTTGGGCCTGTCAGAAAGTGACATTCTTTACCTACCTGCCAGGCAGAACTGCTTATGGTACCAGGCAATCCTTCCAAGAGCTCCTGTTGGCTTTCTTGAGATAAGCCTTATTTCCCTAGCTTTCTGGTCATGTGTTCAGATATGATGTTCAACTCAAAGCCCTGGCAATAACCAGTGTTTCCAATTCCTGATGTAAGGCAGCAGGTACTATTGAAAATATGCAAATAACTCTACTGTCACAACATAAGAATACTCATAAATACTTTTCAATTTTGGAGGGGTCAGAAAGGGAGAGAAGTTTATGTTTAAATTCTGTTTTTTTTTAAAAAATTCATTTTTAACAAATGGCTGGAGCTATCAACAGCTCAAAAGGAAACAAAAATCCTTAAATCTGGAAAACAAAGCATAGAAAAAATCAGTAATGTTTTAGTCAAAAGTCATAAAATTCTGTTTCACCAGTTCAGTCTCATGTAATTAATCTTTTTTTTAAAGAATTATTTTATTTAACTTTATTTATTTTAATTTGACCAGGAAGTTACAGAGTGAGCGAGCGAGAGAGAGAGAGAGAGAGAGAGAGAGAGAGAAAATGAGAAAACAAGCCGCCAGGTCTGGGACTCGAACTGTGGTCGGCTATGTTGGAGTCCAGCAACCTTAACCACCACGCCACCTGCCAGCCCCATCATGTAATTAATCTTTCTCCTGTTGAGTTTGCAGTGTTACTGTGATCTGATCTTTCTATTTAAATCCTGGAATTTCAGAAATATGATCTCAATGTTATAAAAAAACCTATATTCAAGAGTACTTACATTACAAAAAAAGTACTTATCAGAGTCTTTTTCACTAATTTCCTTAAGAAGCAGGTTTTTTTTTTTTTTTGGAGAGGTTTTCGCTATAGAGCGTGCGCGCTCGTCAGACAGACAGAGACATAGAGACAGAAAGCGAGAAATCACCCCCCAGGGGGGATGGTCACGCCGCAATCCCTTCTCTTCAATTCTCCTCTTGGGATCTTGGGCACGCATGCACACACGCCCAGCGTGAGTTTTAAGCCACCGGGTCAGGGACGTGAACCGCGGTCAACTACATGGGAGTCCAGCGACATAGCCATTATGCTAACTGCTGGTTACCAAGAGGCAGTTTTGAATAGTAGCCTATTACAAAATATTTTAGAAAGGGCATCAGAGTAAAGCAATGGACAATGAAATTTAAAATGGCCATGGTTTGAGACTCTGATTTTATAGTAACCCAAAATTGACAAATTTGATCATTTCTGTGACAAACTACATTAGAACTATTTAGCATTACAAGTGTGACTAATAACATACTAATATTAAGAATCTCATACAATTTTGGAACATCCATTGACACAAATTTCTATACACAGGGCTAAACACCATTTCTTATTTGACAATGTTTCCCATATAATTTCAACACTTTAGAAAGACAAAATTGTCTTTTTTTAAAAAATTGTAGCAATACTCAGTATTTTTTTTTAGCAGAAGTACATGAGAAGTAAATATATTTTAAAAAGAAAAGCAACAGATTTAACCTGAAACACAATTTTTCTAAAAGTGATTCCAAGGTATTTCTTTTCTACAACATGCAAAGAATTTAACATTGGCACAAATACATTTTTTTAAATTTGGGTTATGATAACTTTTGTAGTGTATAAAAACAGCATTATTGGAGACAGAATCTTAGACATTAAAAAAATCAAAATCAGACTTTCTAAGGAAAGTGAATACATGACTAGTAGACTCTCCAAGGAAAGTGAATACATGACTAGTCACTTGCACTAAAAATACTGAAAAAAGTGTCTATCTAACATGGAGTTTTCATTCATTTATATTTGATTCTCTTGGTTGTTTTTTTTTTTCCCCCTTTTATGTCTGTTGATCTCTTTAGTTTTCCTGGTATAGCACTCCCTTCAGTATTTCTTGAAGAACTGGTCCAGTGTTGGTAAATCCTTTCAGGTTCTATTTATCTGAGAATGTTTTTATCTTTTTTTTTTTTTTTTTGGAGAGTTTTTCTATATGGGGGCGC
>NW_006159640.1:4206846-4215249 GCF_000334495.1 Tupaia belangeri chinensis
TCTCTTCTATTCTCCTCTCGGGATCTTGGGCACGCACACACACGCTCCCGGCGTGAGTTTTAAGCCACCGGGTCCAGGACGTGAACTGTGGTCGACTATGTGCGAGTCCAGTGACATAGCCATTACACTAACTGCTGGTTCCCTTGAAGGATAATCTTGCCAGGAAAAAACTGGAATTCTAGCCTTAGATATTACATATGGTTTTAATCCCTTTACTTGATTATTTTTTCCATATCTATTTTGGATACAAAAAATAACTTGGTAAAATATTTGCAGATACCTTGAAAGAAATGATCATATTTCAGTATTTAAAAGGGGCAAAAATAATTATCAACATTATTACTAGCTGGAATTTTAGCACAGTGAATAGTTTTTCTAGTATTATATCGACTCTAGTTGACCAGTCAAAATGTGTTGTCATCTATGACATTAGTGCACAATTGTTAATATTATGATGTTTACTTTTCAGATTGTTGTAGGGTTTAAATATGATGGTGTATGTGTTATAGAGCAGGGATCCCCACCTCCGGGCCTCCAACTAGTACTGGTCCATGACCTACAGGGGACTGGAGTGTGGACTGGTGCCAGTACAATGGGCCACATGGAGGCGCGGAGGTTGGGGGTGGGGAGAGGGCAGCTTCTTCTGTGTTTGCGGTGACTTCTCATTGTTGCTACCTGGGCTTGGCTTCCTGTCTGATCAGTGATAGTACTGGATTCTCCTGGGAGTATGAACCCTGTTGTTGTGTGATTATTTCATTGGATATTGCTACGTGGTAGTGGTGGAAATGAAGTACATGGTGGATGTGGTGTACTTGGGTCATCCTGGGACCAAACTCCCCTTCTGTGGAAGGATTGTCTTCTACAAGGTTGCTCTCTGGTGCTAAGAAGTTGGAGGATCACTGTTATATTCAGTAACATGCTTGGGAAGTAGAAACTGTTCAATAAGTGGTAGCTGCTGGTGCTAATTTTAAGTGAAGTATCTGCTATTTATTGCATATAGATACTACTGTGGCCTGCTCCACTAGTTTATTCTAGAATTTATCAGTCAAATCAAGCATGGATTCCTTATTGATTTCCCAGGTAAAATATCACATAACCCCCCCCACACACACACATTTTCTATAATATACTGTCAATCATTGGAACAGTTTTTCTTCATGCTTTAATTATAGCCATATGTTGAAAAAACTGTTCAGAGCAGTTGGTGATACAAGCAGAAATGAATAGCTTCTAATTAAGCACCCTTCTCTGTAAATTTTCTTCCAGAAGAAGACCATGGAAAATGAGTGTACTCTCTATAGCCTTAATACTTTCAAAAGCAGTGACTATCTTAGACTAGAGATTATATACAATTTGGAAGCATCCATTAAATCTAAAAGTGAAAATCTAATTTTTTCTTTTTTAAATTTTATTTCAATTTCTTTTATATATTCAACCATATTATTAGCTTGCAAAGTGAATATTTCAACATGTGTACATTTCTCACCAGTCCAGTTGACAATATTATGAAGTTATCTTCAACAGATAATAACCCATTTCTTTGTCCCCAAAATGCTAATATACTAAAAGTGTCATAGTGTTTAGGATTTTTTTGAAATAGAGACCTTGAACTACACTAAATATAAAGGGTGGTAGTATGTATTGTTTAGAAAGTTCCTTTCTTTCCCTTGATTTCTGTTAACAGATCTTGGTTCAGGATCTATCTCAGTTTTTGTCTCCTCCTGCCTTTTCTTTTGCTAAAAAAAGTTCATGAATAGCTGTTGCTCTCCTTGCTTTCTGCTGTATTCTTTTGATCATGTCCTCTTATTAGAGATACCACAGATTGAGAAAGCTGCCATAATTATGAATGAAGTTGGTTTCCTTCAGCTCACTTTACTGTGATTGTCAAATATCTGCCTTAGTGAATTCAGTAGCAGTGTTGGGAATAATACATTTAGGAGGTTTTTAATTTCGATAAAATACCACTTTTTTCTCCTACTCCTCCTCTTTTGTAATTTTTGCAGTATCCTGAGTCTGTTCCTGACAGAAGACAATAATAAGTAGAGGGGAAAACTGTTGATAAAGAACTTTCTTCCACTATCTAGAGGGTTTGTTAGTGGCCTCTCCATTGACCTGGTGGAATTTAAGTTGTGTTTATTTTTAAAAGGCCTATCTAAGGATTTGGACATATACTATTCTGGACTTGCCTTTTTAGAAAAGATACACAGAAAATGTCACTGTAACAAATTAGTGTTCTACAAAGAAGAACTGTGAACTAAAATACAAACAAGTCCAATTTGAAAAGTTTTGGGGTTACATAGAAAGACTTCATATATCTTCCACCATTGGAGAAAAATGGCCAAATCCTAAAATCTTAGTCAAATTCTTAATTCTGGATGATTTTTTTCCTTTATGAAATGAAATGAAATGAAATGATTTATTTATTTTTAGATTTTTGCTATAGGGTACATGCACTCTCCAAAGAGACAAAGAGACAGAAAGTAAGAAAACACCCCCTGGGGAGGGATGACCATGCTGCAATCCCTTCTCCCCCATTCTTCTCTCAGAATTTTGGGCTCGCATGCACAAGCGCCCAGTGTGAGTTTAAGCCACCAGATCTGGGACTTGAACTGCAGCTGACTACATGGGAGTCCAGCCATGTAACCATTACTCTGCTGGTCCGTCTAGTAGTTCTTTATAGCCCACTCAATTGTGTTTCCTGATGCTGCTCGCCTGCAGCAACATCACACTCTGTAAGCACTTGGGAGGTTCACTTTTTCCTTTTGCTGTGAGAAGACCACCTGTTGTTTCTTTTATTTCCTTCAAGCTTTACTGAGGTATAAAAGACAAATAAAAATTTTATATATTTACAGTGTACAGTGTGATGTTTTGAAATAGGTTTACATTGTGAATGCTTACCACAGTCAAGCTAATGGAACATACCCATTGTTTCATGTGGTTACCATTTTTTTGTAGTGATAAAATTTAAGATATACTCTCAGCAGATTTCAAGTATATAATCCAGTATTAATAACTACAATCCTTAAGCTTTGCATTAGATATCCAGAATTTATTTATTCTGTATAACTGAAACTTTGTACCATCTGCCCAATATCTCCCCATTTCCACCCTGTCTCACCTCTGGCAACCATCATTCTACTTTTTGCTTCTTTTTTAGATTCCTCATAGACGTGAGATCATGCAGTATTTGTCTTTCTGTGTCTGGCATATTTCACTTAATATAATGACCTCCAGCTTTAACCATTTTATCATAAATGAGAGGATTTTTTTAAAGAATTATTTTATTTAACTTTATTTGTTTATTTAATTAATTAATTTTATTTTGGCCAGAGAGGGACAAGGAGAGAGAAAGGAAGTGAGAAATCATCTCTTTAGGAGGATGGCCATGCTGTAATCCCTTCTCCTCCATTCTCCTTTTGGGATTGTGGGCATGCACACACACACACACACACACACACCTGGTGTGTTTTTTATGCTGCTGGGTCCAGCACTTGAACTATATAGTCAGCCCTGTGGAATCCAACCAGCTTAACCACTGTGACATCTGCTGGCCTCTCTTTCATCAATTTTTTATAATTTTCAGTGCATAGGTCTTTTACCACCTAGGTTAAATTTGTTCCTAAGTATTTTATTTATTTATTTATGATGCTACTGTAGACAGAATTATATTCTTTTTTTAAAAAAAGAATTCTTAATTTGACTTATCATTATTATTTTTCAATCTGCTACAGGGTACACATACAAAAGAGAGAGAGAGAGAGAGAGAGAGAGAGAGAGAGAGAGAGAAGAGAGAGAGAGAAGAGAGAGAGAGAGAGAAAGAGAGAGAGAGAAAGTGAGAAAGCAAACTGCCAGATCCAGGACTTCAACCATGGTCAACCATGTAGGAGTTCAGCACCTTAACCACCATGCCATTTGGTGGCCCATCTCATTGTGGTTTTAAATTTACATTTCCTTACTGATTAGTGATGTTAAACATTTTGTCATGTATCTGTTAGCAATTTGTATGTCTTCTTTTAAGAAAAGTGTTCAGTTCTTTTGCTCATTTTTATTTTATTTTATTTATTTATTTTTAGACAGGGTCTAATTATGTCACAATCTCCCTGCTTTAGCCTCCAGAGCTGCTGGGACTATAATGGTGTGTGACCACACCTGGATCTTCCATATAGTGTCTCACTATGTTGTCCATGCTGGCCATGAACCTGTGATTCTCCTGCCTCACCTGATTAGCTGGGACTACAGGCATGTGCCACTGTGCCTGGTTATTAGAGTGTGTTGGGAATTGAACCAGGGCCTCTCATGTGGCTGGCCTCAACCTACCAAGTACTAGTGTCAACCAGAGTGCATTACCCCAACTGGATTCTGCACCTCCCCTTAAGGTTTTTGCCATAAGGCATGTGTGCTTACCAGAAGGGGGGGCAGTGAGAGAGAAAGTGAAAAATCACCCCTTGGGGTGATGGCCATGACATAGTCCCCACTCCTCCATTCTCCTCTTGAGATTTTGGGCATGCATGATACACATCCAATGTGATTTTCTTTTTCTTTCTTTCTTTTCTTTTTTTTTTAAAGAAAAAATTAATTAGTGTTATTACTTTTTTTTTTTAGAGAGAGATTTTTGCTATAGGGCACATGTGATCACCAGAGAGAAAGAGAGAGACAGAGACAGAAAGTGAGAAATCACCTCTCAAGCGGGATGGCCACACTGCAATCCCTTCTCCTCCATTTTCCTCTCAGGACTTTGAGCACGAATGCCCATGTACTTGGCGTCAGTTCTAAGCCACCAGGCCTGGGACTCGAACTCAGGTAGACTACGTGGGAGTCCAGTCATGCAACCATTATGCCATCTGCTGGTCCCTTATTATTACTTTTAATTTGCTCTAGGGCACATGTACTCACCAAGAGAGAGAGAGAGAGAGAGAGAGAGAGAGAGAGAGAGAGAGAGAAATTGAGAAAGAAAGCTACCAGGTCCAAGACTCAAACCACAGTTGGCCATGTGGGAGTCCAGAGCTTTAATAACTACACCATGTGCTGGTCCCTACACCTGGTGTGATTTTCAAGCCACCAGATCCGAGGCTCTAACTGCAGTCAGCCATATGGGAATCCAGCAACTTAACCACCATGCCATGTGCTGGCCCTGATACATCTTTTTAAATGTCAGTACCATGCTGTTTTAATTACTATAGCTTTGCAGTGTGATTTAAAGTCAGGTAGTGTGATGCCTCCAGATTTTTTTTTTCTCATGATTGCCTTGGTTGGCTATTTGGAGCTTTTTTGTTTTATAGTTTCATATGAATTTTAAGATTTTTTTCAATATATGGAAAATTATATTGGAATTTTTATGAGGATTACATGGAATGCTTTGGGTAGTCTGGACATTTTAACAGTTTTAGTTCTTCCAGTTCATTAATACAGGATATCTTTCCATTTATTTATGTCTTCTTCAATTTCTTTCATCAGCATTTTATAGTTTTAGTGTACATGTCTCACCTCCTTGAATAACTTGATTTCGTAGTAGTCTGTTATGATTCCTTTCAATTCTGTGGTGTCAGTTGTAATGTCTCCTCTTTCACATCTAATTTTATTTGTGTCTTCTCTTATTTTTACTTAGTTTAGTTAAAGATTTGTAGCTAAATATTTGTTGATTTTGTCTTTGTTTAACACTAATTCTTAGTTTTGTTGATCTTTTGTATTTTTCTTTTTAGTCTTTATTTTCTAATGAGAAATTGGCTAATAGTTATATCAGCACTCATTTGTATGTGGTGTCTTTCTTATCTCTTGCAGCTCTCAGAATTTTTCTTTGTCTTTTTTTTTTTTTTTTTTTTTTTATTATGTGTTTTGGTAAACTCTTCACATTGAACATGATTGGAAATCCCTATGCATTTTGTACCTGGATGTTGGCATCTGTCCCCACATTAGGGAATTTTTCAGCTATTATTTCTTTTAAAATGTTCCAGAACCTTTTTATTCTTCCCTATTGCATGAAGGTATGGCCTCTTGATGGTGTCCCATAATACCTGTAGGCTTTCTTCATTCTTTTTCATTCCTTTGTCTTTTTGTTCCCCTGACTGGATAATTTCAAATGTTCTATCTTCAAGATTACTTATTCTTTTGTCTGCTCAATGGAATCTGCTGTTGGAGCTTCTCTTAAATTTTCCAGTTAAGTCATTGTAATCTTCATCTCTAGGATACACACATGCACCTACACATATAGTTATGTTTTTATTCTTTGTTGAAATTTTCAGTTCTATATTCTTGCAGTTCCCTGAACTAGTACTACTACTACTTCTTTTCAGTTTTTTGCTATAGGTGTGTGTGCTGCCGAGGAGAGAGAGAGAGTGAAAGTGAGAAATCACCCTCCAGGTGGGATAGTCACACCATAATCCCTTCTTCTCCATTTCCCTCTCAGGATTTTGGGCATGCATGCACATGTGCCCAGCATGTTTCTCAGGTCACCAGGTCTGGGAATTGAATCATACAGTTGGTCATGTGGGATCCAGCCACCTTAGCCATCACTCCACTGACTGACCCTTCACTGAACTTCTTTAATAGGTTTATTCTATATTCTTTTTCAGTGTTTCATAGATCTCCATTTATTTAAGGTCCATTGTTGGAGCTTTATTCGTTTCTTTTAGAGGTGTCATGATTCCCTAATTCTTCATAAACATTGTGTTTTAATGTTGATGTGCATTTGAGAAGACAGGCCATTCTTCTGTCCTTCACCAGGCGTTCTTTGGCGAGGATAAACCTTCACTATTTAGTCTGGCCTGTGATCCTGTAATTACCACAGAAAGGCAGAAGTTATTGTGAATTTTCTAGTTGATTGGGATGTTGCCTTTACTGTGATGTTAGGGGAAGCTATGGTGGAGCTGCACTGTCTGTTGAGATCACTGGTGGGGCTTTGATATCAGGTAGAGCTGAAAGCTAGGAGCTGCAATGACTTCTAGTTAGTCTTGTGATAAGACATATTATCTAACTGGGCAAGTATGCTATTCCAAATATGCTATTTGGAATATGTATTTGGGCAGGACTGTAGGCTGGGCTCTAAAGTAAAGTTTACATGATGCTTAGACAGGGAAACCAGAGGTTATGCTCCTTAGAAATTTACAACTGAGGATTGTCTCCCTGTCAGTTTAGAGCCATGGGGTGGACTTTTAACTGAGTCAAGCCACTGTTTGACCTCAAACAGGTCTGACCCCTATATTTCTCCTAAATAGGCAGAAAAACTTATTTCCTTCACTAGGTAGGATCATTTGAGTGAGCTCTGAGTCTGGGTGTGGAGACTAGCTGTGTAGGCAATCAAGCTAGGTTGAACTTGCCACTTTGTTTCTGAAGGTGACCAACTCAGCTTTGCAGGTAAGCATGAAGTTGACTGCTATCACTGATTGGGTACCACAGTTGGTAGGAACACGGAGCTATCACTAGGATCTACATAACCACCATTTTGATCTCTGTCTCCTTTTTTTGTTTCTACCTTACCTTGTGTAATCTAGGTATGCCATTTCCCCCAGTGTTTCCCGCGAGGTGAGACTGAAGTGACTTTCTTGAAATTGTCTTGGAATGCTAGGGGAGCTAGAGAACTGCCTTTCATTCTCTTTTACCCCTAAAGAAACTGTAGGTCTAGGGTAATACTTACCATCTGGCATTATGCCAACTTGGGGGAGGTGAAGGAGAAGCAAGGACAAAGTGAGATCATTCTTATTATCCTTCTAATTTGGTTTTCATTCAGTTCTGTGAACCACACAGGTGTCTTGGGATTGTTTCCAAATATTGGGGTATCAAAAGATGCTATGGTCTGTGGATATTTGCTAGTTGAAATTTCTATGGGGAGTAAATGAAGCCATCATTTTGTCACCTTCTCCCAAATCTTAATTTAATTCATTTTTTTCTAATTTTCTATTCTCTATTTTGTTTATTTGTGCTCGAATATTTATTTTCGTCCTTCTGCCAAATTTAGACTTACATCGCTCTTTTACTAATTCTTTGAGATGTAAAGTTAGATTTTTCACATAAGATCTTTTTAAAATGTATGTATTAATCATAATAAACTTTCTTCTTTGTCTTGCTTTTGCTGTTTCCCTTCAGTTTTGGTTTATTGTGTTTTTATTCTTGTTTGTCTTGAGAAAATTTTTAAATTGTGTTTTTGATTTCTAATTTGACTCAATGGTTGTTCAGGAATGTCTTTTTTTTTTTTAATAATTATTTCCTTATTTTTTAATCATTATTGTTATTTTTAAAATCTGACCAGAGGGACCAGCAGTTAGCGTAATGGCTATGTCGCTGGACTCTCACATAGTCGACCGCGGTTCGCGTCCCAGACCCGGTGGCTTGAAACTCACGCCAGGTGCGTGTGCGTGCGTGCCCAAGATCCTGAGAGGAGATTGGAGGAGAAGGGATTGCAGCGTGGCC
>NW_006159640.1:4215427-4228475 GCF_000334495.1 Tupaia belangeri chinensis
CCAGGTCTGGGACTTGAACTGTGGTCAGCCATGTGGGAGTCCAGTGCCTTTAACCACCACACCACCTACCAGCCCCAGGAATGTCTTGTTTAATGTCTATATTTTTATTGATTTTCCAGTTTTCCTTTTGCTATTTATTTCTAGTTTAGATCATTGTGATCAGAAAAGACACTTGACATTATTTCAGTCTTTTCAATTTTGTTAAGATTTGTTTTGTAGCTTAACATATGACCTATCCTAGTCCAGCATCTTTTTAAAATTTATTTATTATTATTATTCATACATTAAATCACTATACATCATTTAGATTGTGAAGAGATTTTACCCAGCATTATATACACCTCAGTCCTGCCCAGTTGAGACCACCATACACATCCTCGTCAACAGATAATAAACCTTATGTGTGTCCCACAAGTGTCTTACCTCTCCATTTTCCTCCCAAATTTCCTACACTCTTCCCATCCCCAACACACACACTCTCTTTCCCCTTTGTCTCTAGTGCCCATTACAATTTTTTTTGAGAGGTTTTTCATTATAGGGTGCGTGCGCTCGCCAGACAGAGACAGAAAGCGAGAAATCACCCCCCCCAGGGGGGATGGCCACGCCACAATCCCTTCTCCTCCATTCTCCTCTCAGGATCTTGGGCATGCATGCACACATGCCTGGCGTGAGTTTTAAGCCACCAGATCCGGGACTCGTACCACGGTCGACTACGTGGGAGTCCAGCAACATAGCCATTACGCTAACTGCTGGTCCCCTCCATTACAATTTTTAATACTTTTATGTTCTCCAGTATTTTGGTCTCTACCAGAGTGCAAATAGTCGGTATATGTTAAGTAGAGACATACACTGTCTCCCATAGACTGACTTGCCATCACTCAGCAACACATCTTCCATACCTGTCCATTTTCTATCAAATTCCAGGGCCTTGTTATTTTTTATGGCTGAATAGTATTCCATGCCACAATTTTTCAATCCATTTATTCGTTTGTGGACATTTGGGTTGGTCCCATGTCTTAACAATCATGAATAATGCTGCAACGAAAATAGTTGTGCAAGTCCTTTTCTGACTGAGTGCTCTCCTGTCCTTTGGGTATATACCGAGGAGTGGAATTGCTGGATCATATGGTAGTTCTATTTGAAGGTCATTGAGGAATCTCTGTGTCATTCTCCACAGTTGCTGGACCAATTTATATTCTCACTAACAGTGTAGGAGTGTTCTCTTTCACCATATCCCCTCCAGCACGTATCATGTTATTATTTTTAATCTTCACCATTCTGACAGGGGTTAGGTGGTCTCTCAGTGTAGTTTTGATCTGCATCTCCCTTACAATGAGGGATGTTGAGCATTTTTTCATGGTTTTTGGCTGTTCGTATGTCTTCCTTAGAGAGTGGTTTATTCAGCTCATTTTACCATCTTTTAATTGGGTTAATCATTTTCTTCCAGGTAAGCTGCTTGAGTTCCCTGTGAATTCCAGTTATCAGTCCCTTATCTGAGGCACAGTTAACAAAAATTCTCTCCCATTCTGAGGGTTGTCAATTCACACTAATTACAATGTTCTTTGCTGTGCAGAAACTCCTTAATCTGATGTAATCCCACAAGATTATTTGCCACCTGCTGGCCCCTCTGTGGTATCAGTTGTAATGTTCTCTTTATCCCATCCTTTTATTTTCAAGTTCCATTTTCTCCTGGAACCTGTAGCTTGATCCTTGTGGCTTTTAATGGTGTCTGCACATTTGAAGAAGTAGGCACCTCTCCTGGTCTTTACAGGCTGACTTTAGCAGGGAAAGCCCTTTATCAGAAAGTCTGTACAGTGATTCTTGGTGGGTCCTTTGGTGGAGTCTGTGGGCAGACTTGCTGCTGAACTTTTTGTGTATGCTGGCCCAGTGTCTGTATTTATGGGGCCAACTTGAAGCCAGGGTCTATAAGGGGTGGCCTGATGCCAGGGTCCACTGGAGTGGGCTTATAACCTGAGTCCACTAGAGCCTGAGTCACAAGGGCTATCTTTGATCTGGTGCAAACCTGGAGTCTGGGTCCACAGGAGCCCTTCTTGTTCTGGGGTGGGCCTAGAGCTTGAGTCAATGGGGGCCAATGTACAGCCTTGTGCCAGGGGTCTGGCCTGGCAATGGGCAGGCCTTGAGCCTGGAGCCAGGGTGGCCAGCCTCACACTGGAGTGGGCCTGGAGCCTAGATCTGCAGAAGCAGGACAGGAGCTGATTGTACAAGGTAAGTCTGGAGGCTGGCGCTATAGAGATCAGCCTTGCACAGGGGCAGGCTTGAAGCCTGGGTCCATAGTAGTGGGTATACAACTTTCTATTTTCTAATTATGTCAAATTATATTTAGGGAAGAATAATAAAAATGAAAGCATACTAGTCATGGATATAGTAAAAATACTCTTTTAAAACTTTTTTGCTTATTAAAAAGTTATTTGTGCTCATTATAATAAGCTAAACCTAATGATAATGTGGAAAGTAAGAGTTTCCTGTAATCACATACTTATAAATACTGTTAACATTTTAATTTATATTATTTTTAATTTTTTTTTACAAAAGTAGTATTTAAAAGATCTTTTGGGGGCCAGCAGATGACATTGTGGTTACATCACTGGAGTCCCACATGGCTGACTGCAGTTTGAGTCCCGGACCCAGTGACTTGAAAATTACACCAGGCACATGTGCATGTGTGCCCATGATCCTGCAAGAAAAATGAAGGAGAAGGGATTGTGGTATGACCATTCCCCTGGGGGTTGATTTCTCACTTTCCCTCTCACTGTCTCTATCTCTCTCTCTGTGAGCACATGTGCCCTAAGGCAAAACCCTCTAAAGTCTTTTAGTATTTTAAATCACATGGAAAATATAAGAATCATTGAAATATATTTGAAAATTTAAGGAGTTGAGTTTTTCTCCAAAATGGACTGTAAATAAAGATTAATGGAATTTGGGACCAGCAGTTGGCATAATGGCTATGTCGTTGGACTCCCATGTAGTCAACCACAGTTTGAGTCCTGGATCCGGTGGCTTAAACTCACGCCAGAAGTGTGTGTGTGCGCGTGCCCAAGATCCCGAGAGGAGAATGGAGGAGAAGGGATTGTGGTGTGGCCATACCCTCTGGGGGGTGATTTCTTGCTTTTTGTCTCTCTGTCTCTCTCTGTCTTTCTGGCATACTCACCCTATAGCAAAAACTTCTCTAAAAAAAAAAAAAAAAAAGAGAAGGTGAATGGAATTTATTAAAACCAATGGCTCTATATGGAAAATGTGTAATTGGTGATTTCTTATGTCAGAGACAGTGACACAAACTGAGAAAACAAGAAGACATTTGCGTTGGACAGTATCTTGGAGAATTGGATAAAACCTTGAAGGTGTTCTATAAAAAGTAATCTATGATTAACCTTAATAAATGAAGTTGAATGCCCTTTCTTCTTTGATCTACAATTCAGAGACTAGGTGCTTATAAATTCCTGAAGAGGAGAGTCCTTTATAGATTAAAATGAGAGCATTTCTCACCTTCTTATGTGGAAACTGTGTGCTGCCTTTCTCTCAACAGGATCCAAACAGAGGATAGTTTCTTTAGCATCCTGCTTTCATAGTTACAGTTTAGATTATTGTTTTTGTTTTTGTTTTGGAGAGGTTTTTGCTATAGGACTCATAGACTTACCAAAAAAACAGAGGGAGACAGAGACAGAAAGCAAGAAATCACCACCTAGGGGGAATGGCCACGCATCAAATACCTTCTCCTCTATTCTCCTCTTGGGATCTTGGGCATGCACACACATGCACCCGGTGTGAGTTTAAGCCACCAGGCCCCGGACTCGAACCATAGTCAACTACATGAGATTCCAGAACTTAACCATTACACCATCTGCTAGCCCCAGATTATTGTTATTTTTTGAAAACCTAAACTTACTATTGCTAGATTTTTATGGATATAAGTAAATAATGGTGCTGGAAGTATGTTGGGGAAAGAATAAGTTTCAAGATCATTTTCCAATACCATTTCTAATTCTCGAAATACTAATCTGACTCAGTTGGTAGCTAATGTGAGTTGCTTCCTATTGATAAGGAACAGTTTTTATCCTGGATGTAGTATCCCCAAGTGGGGAGAGAAGTGGGTTTTTTTTCCTTCTTATATGAAATTTTTTGTATACTTCATATATTCAAAAAGAAGAGAATAAGCAAAAAATTATACCATTGCCCTCTTAAACCATAGTGCTTAGGTTTAGTGAACCTTATTTATTTAATTTCCATACTGGGTTTTAAAATAGCTATTATATTTACTGTAAGGACAGTATTTAAATATGGGATATTTTTGTTTATCATTATTTTTACATAGTAATGTATTATTACCAGTGGTCTTATAATAATAAAGGAAATAGGGACCAGCAGATGATGTAATGGCTATGTTGCTGGACTCCCATGTAATCGACTGTAGTTTGAGTCCCAGACCCAGTGGCTTAAACTCACACCAGGCACGTGTACGTGCGTGCCCAAGATCCCGAGAAGAGAATGGAGGAGAGGGGATTGCGCGGTGGCCATCCCCCCAGGGGATGATTTCTCACTTTCTGTCTCTCTGTCTCTCTCTATCTTTCTGGTGAGTGCACGTGCGCTATAGCCAAAACCTTTCAAAAAAAAATAATAAAGGAAATAACAAAGGAAATACAAATGTAATTATATGGACAAATATTAATGTTTCATTATATGAGTCCAAAAGAAGTTTGTATCAAGTTTAAGCTACTTACTATTCATGCCTTTATTTTCCCTTTTGTTCTCAGCCTGAGAAGTTAAGAATTTAACATTATTTATAGCCAGGCAGTGTGTTCTAGGGAAAGTTCTCAGAGCTGGCAGAAAATCTGTTACTGATCTCAAGTCATTCAACTAACACGATGTCCTCACCTGAAAAATAGGCTCAATATTATGTGTGTCACAGGCTAGTAATCAGGATAAGTAGCACAATAATACTTTGCAAAGTTAAGGGAATTATATAATGGTATATTATGATAAAATTAACTCCAAAAATGATTATATACAAGGCCTGTTTTAGTAGAAAATGGAATGTATTAGCACCATCTAGTGGAAATACAATTAATTATATAATAGCAATTTTAATACAGTATGTAATTTAGATAATATTTTAGGGTTGTAAGAAATATGACAAATCATTCGGTTCAGTAATTTAGAAATTATATTCTGTGATGACCTTGCATTCTTCCAGGAGAACAATAGAATCTCCTTTAAGAGAACAAGGAGTCTTTTCCACAGTTCACTAAGATTCCTGTGTTGTTTCAAATAGAGAAATTCAGCTTTAATCAGTTTCTCGTTTATGTCCTCGTAAGATTTTATTTGCAAAAAATGATATGTCTTCTTACAAATACTTTGAAAATTACTTATCTAAAATGACATTATTTTTGTACAGAAAAGGAAATTTAAATTTAGAGAGATCAAGAGATCTGTTCAAATGCATATAATGTAGGCACTAAATCTATAGTCTTTTAGGAATAATCTTTCTCCAAAGGTCAAATTCTATCTTCAGGACCAGTGGATGGCGTGGAGGTTATGTTGCTGGACTCCCACATAGCTGATCGTGGTTTGAGTCCTAGACCCTACAGTTTGGAACTCATGCAGGATGCGTGTGCGCTTGTGCCCAAAATTTCAAGAAGAGAATGGTAGAGAAGGGATTGCGGCATGGCCATCCTCTCTGGGGGTGGTGATTTCTCACTTTCTGTTTCTTGGTTTTTCTCTGTCACTCCAGTGAGCACACATACTCTATAGCAAAAATCTCTCTCTCAAAAAAAAAAAATTCCATCTTCTCTCTTCTGTTCTTGGTCAGCTTAGAGAAAGGTTTTCTAGCAGCTTGATCTTTGGAAGGCACCAGCTTTTGGGTTTCATTTTCTCTATCATTTTTCAATGATCTATTTGTTTCTACTCTAATCATCATGATTTGTTTCTCTTTGCACTTGCTTTAGTCTTAGTTTGCTTTTCCTTTTCCATTTTCCTAAGGTGAAGTTAAGATATTGATTTGAGATTTTTCTTCTATTTTAATATTGATGTTTATGGCCATAAGTTTTCCTCTAAGCATTGCTTTAGCTGAATTCCATAAGTTTTGGTATATTGTGTTTTCCTTTTTATTCACCTCAAGCCAGAAAGACACAGCGAGAGAAAGGGAGAGAGAAAAAACACTCCCTAATGGGATATGGTCACACTACAATCTCTTCTCCATTCCTCCATCTGGTCAGGATTTGGGGCACGCATTCACATATCCTGAACATGTTTTCCAAGCCACTGGAGCTAAAATGTGAACCATGTAGTCAGCCATGTGGAATCCAGCTCCCTTAGCCAGCAGGCCATGGAGCTGACCTGCTTCAAAGTATTTTCTAATTCCCTTTGTAATTTATTTTTTGTTTCATTTTTTTAAAGTATGTAATATTTAATTTCCACTTTTTCTAATTTCTCAAATTTCTTTTTCTTGATTTCTAACTTAATTCCATGTGGACAAAGAACTTACTTTGTATAATGTCAATCCTGTTAAATCCACTGTGACTTTTTGTGGCCTTGTAGTATATGTCCTATTCTGAAGAATGTTTTGTGTGCAATTGTGAAGAATATGTAGTCTGCAAGAGGTGACGTCAAAAAGTTCATAGAAAAGTGGAATTAAAGTGTAAGTTTATTTTGGTGCAGAAATTTGAGATTCATGCTTAGTTTTTTCATAACACATTTTCCATGAACTTTTAAAACATTTCTATTTAATCACTGTACATCTTCACATTGTACAATACAACATGGTTTTTCCCAGCATGAATTCAGTGCATATTAGTCAAGTCAAAGATCTATGAACTTTTAGAAGACTCCCTCATATTATAGACTCTGCTATAGATGTCTGTTAGGTCTACTAGTTTATAGTGTTGTCCATATACTATATACTTTTTGATATTCTGCATAATTTTTCTATTCATTATTGAAAGATTGGTATTAAAGTCTCCAATTATTGTTGAATTATGTATCACTCTTACATTTTATCAGCTTTTGTTTTATGTATTTTGGAATATATATGTTTATAACTGTTATACCTTCCTAAAGGATTGGCCCTTTTATCATTATAAAAAATCTCTATCTCTAGCAACACATTTTTCTCAAAGTTCATTTTATCTGATACTGGTTATCTATAGCTAACCTCTCTAACTCTCTTACTATTGCTGTTTACTTGGTATATTTTTAATATTTCATAACTTTAGCCTCTTTGTATATTTGAATCTAAAGTGTATCTTTTGGGGCTGGATAATGGCACAGTGGCTCAGGTGTAAAATGTAGTGGTCTATTGAGGCAATCTCACATGGGAAGGTTTTGGTTAAGGACTGAAGACCTCCCTGAGTATACCAGGTGCATGCTTGCTTTATCTATACATCTCTCTCTCATGGGAGAAATAAGTGAATAAACTTTGAAAAAAAATTATGGCTTTTATAGTTTATATATAACATATAGTTGTATTTTGCGGTTTAATACAGTTTGAAAATCTTTGCCATTTGATTTTATTGTTTAATACAGTTACATTTAATGTTAATATTTTTATTGTTGGGCTTATGTTTGATATTTTATTTTTAGTTTTCTATGTGTCATGTTTTCCTCCTTTTTCTACATCCTTTTCATCTTTTTTGTTTGTTTATAAGCCAGAGGGCACAAGTATTCACCAGAGAGAGATAGAGAGACACAGAGGGAGAGGAAGAAAGCACCCTCTAATGGCGTATAGTCATGCTGCAATCTTTTCTCTTCAATTTCTCCATCCATGTCAGGATTTGGGGTATGTACACAGATGCACTAGTGTGTTTTTTAAGTCACCAGGGCCAGAGAGAGGGAGTGAGAGGAAAAGAGAGAGGCAGAGAGAGAGAGAGGAAAAGAGAGAGGCAGAGAGAGAGAGAGAGGCAGAGAGAGAAAGAGCCTTCAACAGGATCTTATGCTGCAAACCCCTATCCTCAGCCAGCCCTTCAGATTCTTGGGATCCTGGGCACCTGAGCACATGCCCAATGTGTTTTCAACCTGACTGGGAGTCTGAACTGTGGTTGATCATATTGCCTCTAGTCTTGCAGGGTAATTGCATTGCTGCTGTGTCACAGTGACTGGGCCAAATGGATATTTTTTCCCCATTTTTCTCAAGATTAAATGATTATTTTTAAAAAATCACACCACACTGTATAGAAATCAACATTTTCTCCCATAATTCTGTTCACTTTAGACTATAGAAATGTCATTGTCCCTGCCCCATATCTTCAAATTAAAATTCTCAGGTCACAACAATAAATATTTAAGAAAAACAAGCTATTTACTCAGCTCATATTTCCCTCTTTTAGTAGCATGAACCAGCAATCTATACAAGAAGTATATATTGCAGAGTAGGGAGGGGACCCACCAGCAGGCCCACAGCTGTTGACAGCTGTAAGATTAGAGACAAACACAAAGGGATAGGTCAGCACATTGGCAAAGAATCTTGTGACAGCTTGGGAATAACTCATTTCATTCATGGTAGTAACCCCACTGTCCAGTGCATAGATGTTAACAGGGTAGACAAGTGAGTTACAGAGTCACAACGAAATTATGTCACCTAGGAAGAGAGGAATAAGACCCGTGAAAAAAAACCCAGGATGCCCTCTTTCCAACAGTTGTGGGCCTGTGGTAGGTCCCCTCCCTACTCTGCCATTTTCTTGGTTGTTTTTTATTCTCTTATTTCTGTGTCAGTCCCTATTTAGTTTTCCTGGTACAGTTCTCTCTTTAGAATTTCTTGAAGAACTGGTCAGGTATTGGTAAATTCTTTCAGGTTTTGTTTGTCTGAGAAAATTTTTATCTTTTTTTCCCTCATATGAAGGATAATCTTACCGGGTATAATAATCTTAGTTAAAATTGTTTCTCTCTTAACACTTCCAATATATCATCCCATTCTTTCCTTGCGTGCATTGTTTCCATTGAAAGGTCCGGTGTTAGTCTGATGGGATAACCTATGTAAGTCACTTGACGTTTCTCTCTTGCCAATTTTAGTATCTTGTCTTATCTGTGGTTTTCGCCAGTCTGGCTATGATATGCTGTGGATGGGATCTTCATAGGTTGATTCTATTTCAGGTCCTTTGTATTTCTTGGGTCTGGATGTTTGGGTGCTTCTCTAGACTTTCCAAGTTTTCTTCCATGATTTCATAGAATAGATTTTCAATGCCCTTGTTAGTTTCTTCACCTTCTGGGATACCAGTTATTTGGATTTTGGACGTTTAATGGAATCTAGTATTTCTCATATATTATCTTCTTTTTTTGGGGGGTTATTTTCTCTATCTTTTTGGTGTTTCTTTCTTTTTTTTTTTCTAGGTTAGAGGTGTTGTCTTCTGTATCTGAGATTTGAAATTCAGCATGGTCTAATTGGCTTTTAATATTTTAAAGAGAAGTTTTGCTTACTTGTATTATAGTCTTTATCTCTAACAGTTCCATTTGATTCTTTCTTATAGTGTCCATTTCTTATTTTTAATCATAGAAGGACTTTATCATCTCCTGGAGTTCATTATCTCTTTTTCATTCCATCTCGTAGAGTTTTGTCACCATAAATGTTCTGAATTCTTTCTTTGACATTTCAATAACTTCTGTTTTTTCAAGAGATGGAGGAGAGTTATTGTGCTCTTTTAATGGAGACGTATTTCCTGGTTTTCTCATACTTGAAGCTCTTCTGAGACTTTTAGTCATTTGGTGGTGTATTCACTTTCAGGTAACTCTTTGGAGAATGTTTCTGCAACTGGAAACTAGTTTGCTTCCCTTTTACAGTGAACTGTTTCTGTGCCAAAGTTTCT
This sequence comes from Tupaia belangeri chinensis, assembly GCF_000334495.1. NCBI lineage: Eukaryota > Metazoa > Chordata > Mammalia > Scandentia > Tupaiidae > Tupaia > Tupaia belangeri. Next base: position 4,225,237 of record NW_006159640.1, read on the forward strand.
CTTCTGATGTGATTACTAATGTGGTCCCCCATGGGTGGAGATTTCTATTCAGGTTTCTGAAGAGCAGTTTCTCCTTTATTTCTGGTTCAGAGCTGGGCAAGGATTCCTGAGAGCCTCATGATACTAAGATGCTTGAAAACTGTAATTCTAGACCTGTCTAGTCCCTCTAGGGGGTGGAAGATGAGGAGAAAATGACAATGTAAGAGAGAGAAAAAAAAAAAGAAAATGAAGGAGGAAAAAAGAAAAAGTCACACCTCATGCTTGCATGGCATGCGATTTCAGCAGGGTGCTGCAGATGAAGATGGACTCTGCTTGAGAGCTGAGAGCTGCCTTGATCCTTCTGGCCCAACACCCAGTGAAAAGCCAGAATCCATGTGCTTCTCATGTGGGTCTAGCCCTGCCCTTTAACTGAAAAGCCTCTGCCACAAATCCCTCCTTCCGGCCTAAAACCCACAAAAAGCCAGAAAGTAGGAAGAAATGTATAATCCATTAGATGACCAGAAATCACCACTGCAGAGGCACAAGAAATATGGGAAATCAAGAAAATATCTCTCCCCCAAGGGGAAAGAACAGACCTTCATCATCCACAGATAGTACAATGGAACTCATGGAAATGTCAGATATACAATATAGGATAATCATAGTGACAAAGCTAACAGAGATGCAAGAGAAGAGAGGCAACAAACTCCAGAATATGCAGGAGAAAAGAGACAACAAGTTCCAGAAGATGAGGAAGTTCTTCCACAATCTGAAAGAGGAAAGACACACCATAAAAATGAATTAATTGGAGAACTCTTAGAGATGAAGGCTATAGTACAGGAAATCAAAACCTCCCTTGAAAGTATTAAAAGCAGATTAGATCATGCAGAAGATCAAATCTCAGATGTGGAAGACAGAACCTCTGATCTAGAAAAATTCACCAAAAACACTGAGAAAATAACCAAAAAAAGAAAAAAAAAAGAGAGAGAGAGAATAATATACAAATAATACTAGATACCATTAGACACCCAAACATCTGGATAATCGGTACCCCAGAAGGTGAAGAAACTAATCAGACTAATCAGGGCATTGATAGTCTCTGGAAGAAAACTTGCCAAACCTAGAGAGGCATTCAAATATCCAGACCCAAGAAATACAAAGGATCTCACATAGAATCAACCCAAGAAGATCTTCTCCAAGTCACATCATAGCCAGATTGACCAAGAACACAGACAGAGATAAGATACTAAAATGGGTAAGAGAAAAATGCCAAGTTACTTTCAAAGGACATCCCATCAGGCTAACAGCAGATCTCTCATTGGAAACAATAAAGGCGAGGAGAGAATGGGAAAATATATTAAAAGTGTTAAGTGAAAAACAATTTCAACCAAAAATACTATATCTGGCAAGATTATCCTTCATATAGGAAGAAAAGATAAAAACATTTAAGCAAAACCTGAAAGAATTTACCAACACCAGACCAGCTCTTCGAGAAGTTCTGAAGGGAATAGTACCAGTAAAACTAAAGACAGACAGACAAATAAGAGAACAAAAAATGACCAACTTAATGGTAGGGACAAGTTCTGAAATATCAATAATAATGGTGAATGTTAATGGAAAGGCTAGACCACAGTAACACTGCAAATTTAGCAAATAAAGGATTACATGAGACTGAACTGGTGAAATAGAATTCTATGCCTTTTTTTTTCTCTAAAACATTACTGATTATCTTCTTTGCTTTGTCTTCCAGATTTAAGAATTTTTGTTTTCTTTTGAGTCGTTGATAGGTTCAGCAATTTGTTTAAAAAATAATTTTTTAATTGAAACACAAATTTTTCTTCCTTTCTGACCCCTTTGCAATTGGAAAATATTTTGTGAGCATTCTTATTTTGTGGCAGAATGGTTATTTGCATAAGTTCAATAACACAATAGTATCTGTTACCTTGCATCGGAAATTGAATTCTTCTGGGGCTTTGAGATTAAGATAATTTTTTTTTTTTGCCAATAAATTAGTTTAGACCTCTCTTTAGTAAAAGGGTAATGGAGAGAGAAAAGAAAGTGTTTCAGAATAAAATTACAGTGCACTTGTCACTAAATTCTAGCTTTGTCTTTACTTTAAGATCTTTTGTGTCTCTGTCTCTCTCTGTCTGTCTGGCAAGTGCACGTGCCCGATAGCAAAAACCTCTCCAAAAAAAAAAAAAAAAAAGATCTTTTGTGAATCAACAAAATATGAAAAGGTTTAGTATGGAAAGGAGGGAGGAGAAAGGGGAAGGAAAAAAATTGGTAAAAGTATGCTTAATTGACAAAAATGAGAAGCTATTTGCTGATGATAATGTATATAGTAATATCCTTGTCTTGACTGACATGCGTGGTATTTGTATTGGAAAAAGAAATGTATACTGTAAAGACATGTGATAAAAATGTAAATTTAAATAAATAAAACAAAACAAAACAAAACAAAAAACCCCAGAAACCCTCTATCTGTTGTTTACAACAAACACATCTCATGGATTAAGACATACATAGACTAAAAGTGAAGGGCTGGAAAATGTCATTCCATGCAAATGGGAACCAAAAAAGAACTGGAGTAACCATACTGATTTCAGACAAAATACCCTTTAAAACAAAAACTGTAAGAAGCGACAAAGAAGGGCATTATATAGTAGTAAAAGAGTTAATTCATCAAAAAGATATAGCACATATAAATATCTATGTACCCAACTCAAGGGCACCCAAATATGTGAAGGAAAGATTGTTAGCTCTAAAAGGAGAGATAGACTACAATACACTAGTTGTTGGAGATCTAAACACGACACTATCTCCTCTGGACAGATAATCTAGACAAAAAATAAGCGAAGAGATACTGGTCCTAAATGATACCATAAATCAAATCAACTTAACAGACATCTATAGAACCTTATACCCCAAATCCACAAAGTATAATTTTTTCTCACCACCACATGGAAACTTTTTTAATATTGACCACATAATGGGTCACAGAACAAGCCTTTACAGATTCAAAGGCATAGAAATCTATATCCAGTATCTTCTCCAACCACAATGAAATTAAACTTGATATTAATTTCAGGAAAAACCCTCAAAAATATACAAATACATAGAAACAGAAAATAAATGAACTGGGGTCAGCAGGTGGCATGGTGGTTAAGGGCACTGGACTCGCACATGGACGACCACAGTTTGAGTCCCAGACCTGGATGCTTGTTCTCTCTCTCTCTCTCTCTCTCTCTCTCCCCCTCCCT
>NW_006159640.1:4228819-4242786 GCF_000334495.1 Tupaia belangeri chinensis
CTATAGCGAAAAACCTCTCAAAAAAAAAAAAAAAAAAAGAAAAGAAAAGAAAAGAAACGAAAGCAAAAGCTAGTTCTTCAAAGAGATAAACAAAATCATTCATCACTAGCTAGGCTAATTAAGAAGAGAGAAAGGAACCAGAAAAATCAAATTTGCAGTGAACCAGGCAATGTAACAACAGACATAATAGAAATACAAAACATCATTAGAAGAAATTATGAAAAGCTATACTAAATCAGTAATAAATAACCTCCCAACAAAGAAAAGCCCTGGTCCTGATGACTTCACCTCTGAATTCTACAAAACTTTAAAAGAGGAGTTTACACCCATTCTACTAAAGTTATTTCTAAAGACCCAAAATGATGGAACATTGCCAAATTCATTCTATGAAGCCTCCATCGCCCTTATCCTTAAAACGACAAGGACATGACAAGGAAGGAAAACTATAGTCCAATACCTCTGATGAATGTAGATGCAAAAATCCTCAACATGCTAGCAAATCATATCCAATAACATATAAAAAAAGATTATACATCATTACCAGGTAGGCGGCTTTATTCCAGGGATGCAAGGGTGGTTCAACATATGCAAAACCATAAGTGTAATACACCATGTTCATAGAAAGAAAGATTTAAAATATTTGATTATATCAATTGATGCAGGAAAAGTTATCCTTAAAACAGACAAGGACAGGACAAGGAAGGAAAACTATAGGCCAACATCTCTGATGAATATAGACACAAAAATCTCAACAAGATAATAGCAAATTGTATCTAACAACATAGAAAAAAGATTATACATCATGACCAGGTAGATTTTATTACAGGGATGCAAGGTTGGCTCAACATATGTAAAATTATAAATGTAATATACCATATGAACAGAAAGATAAAAAATCATATGATCATATCAATTGATGCAGAGAAAGCATTTGATAAGATACAGCATCCCTTCATGATCAAGACTCTCAGCAAAATCAGCATAGAAGAGTCATTTCTCAACACAATAAAAGCTATCTATGAAAAACTCATAGCTAACATCATTCTGAATGGGGAAAAGCTGAAAGCTTTTCCACTAAAAACTGGTACAAGATAAGGATGCCCACTTTCTCCACTCCTTTTCAATATAGTACTGGAAGTCCTAGCCAATGCAATCAGAAAAGAGAATAAAATAAAAGGTATTCAGATAGGAAAAGAAGAGGTGTAATTATCTCTTTTTGCAGATTACATGATTGTATACATAAAAAAATCAATGGTATCCACAAAAAAATTCCTGAAAGTAATAAATTAATACAGCAAATTTGCAGGATACAAAATCAACATGCAAAAATCTATAGCATTTCTATATATGAACAGCAAACATACTGAGATAGAAATGAAGAAAGTAATTCCATTTACCATGACACAGAAAGTGTGAGATACCTAGGAATAAACCTAACTAAAGAAATTAAAGACCTTCACAAGGAAAACTATGAGAAGCTAAAAAAAGAAATAGAAAATGACACAAAAAGGGAAAGGACATCCCAAGTTCCTGGATCAGAAGAATTAATATAATCAAAATGACAATTCTACCCAAATTAATCTACATATTTAGTGCAATCCCAATCAAAGAACCAGAGACATCCTTCACAGATCTAGAAAAGCCAATCATAGAATTTGTGTGGAATCATAAAAGATCCCTATTGCCAAAGCCATCCTGCACAAGAAGAGCAGAGTAGGAGGCATCTCACTCCCTGACTCCAAAATATATTGCAAAGCTGTGATAATCAAAAATGGAATTGGCACAGAAAAAGACAGGTGGATCAATGGAACAGAATAGAGACCACAGAAATAAGCCCCAAAACATGCAGCCAACTTACTTTTGACAAAGGGTACCAGTCAATCCACTGGTAAAGGAAAACCTTCTTTAGCAAATGTTGCTGGAAAAACTGGTTATCCATCTGCAGAAAGATGAATCTGAACCCCTACCTCTCACCATTGACAAAATCAACTCAAAGTGGATCAAAGATCTAAACCTAAGACCTAAAACTATAAACCTACTGGTGGAAAATACTAGGGAAACTCTGGGAGACATTGGGGTAGGTAAAGACTTCTTAAATAAGACCCCCAAGGCACAGTCAATATCCCAAAAATAGACAAGTGGGATTACATCAGATTAAGAAGTTTCTGCACAGAAAAAGACACAGAAATTAGTGTGAATCGACATCTCTTGGAGTGAGAGAATATTTTTGTAAACTATGCTTCAGATAATGACTGATAACCAGAATACACACGGAACTCAAGTGACTTACCCCCCAAAAATATGGTCAACCCAATTAAAATATGGGATAATGAGCTGAAGAAACAACTCTCTAAAGAAGACATATAAACAGCCAAAAGGCATATGAAAAAATAATCAACATCCCTCATCATAAGGGAGATGCAGATCAAAACCACAATGAGATACCTCCTAAACCCAGTCAGAATAACTAAGATTTAAAAAAATGATAAATGCTGGTAGAGGTGTGGTGAAAGAGGAGCTCTCTAAAAGGTATTCAGATAGGAAAAGAAGAGGTGTAATTATCTCTTTTTGCAGATTACATGATTGTATACATAAAAAAATCAATGGTATCCACAAAAAAATTCCTGAAAGTAATAAATTAATACAGCAAATTTGCAGGATACAAAATCAACATGCAAAAATCTATAGCATTTCTATATATGAACAGCAAACATACTGAGATAGAAATGAAGAAAGTAATTCCATTTACCATGACACAGAAAGTGTGAGATACCTAGGAATAAACCTAACTAAAGAAATTAAAGACCTTCACAAGGAAAACTATGAGAAGCTAAAAAAAGAAATAGAAAATGACACAAAAAGGGAAAGGACATCCCAAGTTCCTGGATCAGAAGAATTAATATAATCAAAATGACAATTCTACCCAAATTAATCTACATATTTAGTGCAATCCCAATCAAAGAACCAGAGACATCCTTCACAGATCTAGAAAAGCCAATCATAGAATTTGTGTGGAATCATAAAAGATCCCTATTGCCAAAGCCATCCTGCACAAGAAGAGCAGAGTAGGAGGCATCTCACTCCCTGACTCCAAAATATATTGCAAAGCTGTGATAATCAAAAATGGAATTGGCACAGAAAAAGACAGGTGGATCAATGGAACAGAATAGAGACCACAGAAATAAGCCCCAAAACATGCAGCCAACTTACTTTTGACAAAGGGTACCAGTCAATCCACTGGTAAAGGAAAACCTTCTTTAGCAAATGTTGCTGGAAAAACTGGTTATCCATCTGCAGAAAGATGAATCTGAACCCCTACCTCTCACCATTGACAAAATCAACTCAAAGTGGATCAAAGATCTAAACCTAAGACCTAAAACTATAAACCTACTGGTGGAAAATACTAGGGAAACTCTGGGAGACATTGGGGTAGGTAAAGACTTCTTAAATAAGACCCCCAAGGCACAGTCAATATCCCAAAAATAGACAAGTGGGATTACATCAGATTAAGAAGTTTCTGCACAGAAAAAGACACAGAAATTAGTGTGAATCGACATCTCTTGGAGTGAGAGAATATTTTTGTAAACTATGCTTCAGATAATGACTGATAACCAGAATACACACGGAACTCAAGTGACTTACCCCCCAAAAATATGGTCAACCCAATTAAAATATGGGATAATGAGCTGAAGAAACAACTCTCTAAAGAAGACATATAAACAGCCAAAAGGCATATGAAAAAATAATCAACATCCCTCATCATAAGGGAGATGCAGATCAAAACCACAATGAGATACCTCCTAAACCCAGTCAGAATAACTAAGATTTAAAAAAATGATAAATGCTGGTAGAGGTGTGGTGAAAGAGGAGCTCTCCTACTCTGCTAGTGGGAATGTAAATTGGTCCAGCCACTGTGGAAAACAATATGGAGATTCCTCAAAGATTACAAATAGAACTACCATATGATCCAGCAATCCCACTCTTGGGTATATACCCAAAGGACGGGAGGATGCTTAGACGGACAATTGCTTGCACATCAATGTTTATTGTGACATTATTTACAGTTGCTAAGACATGGAATCAACCCAAATGCCCATGAACAGATGTTTGGATTGCAAAAGTATGGCACATACACTCTGTGGAATACTACTCAACCATTAAAAAAAAATGACCCTGGCATTTAATAGAAAGTGGATGAATATGGAAGATTTACTGCTGAGTGAAGCAAACCAGGCTATGAAGGAGAGACATTGTATGTCTCCACTTAATATATAGCAACTGTCTGCACTCTATGACTGAAACTAAAATATTAGAGGATATAGAAACATGGAAAATGGTTATAGATACTGGATACAGTGTGAGAAGAGGGTGAGAAGGAAGAAAATCTGAGGAAAGACACTAAGGAGAAAAATAGAGACAAAACATGAGACACAGAAATGGATTATTATCTGTTGATGATGTGTATAGTATCCCCAAATGGGCTGGTGAGAAATGTATTCATGTTGGAAAATTCACTTTACAAGCTAAGTGATGTACAGTGATTGTATAAAATAAGTTAAAATAAAATAAAATGTTTTTTTTTTCTAATAACTTCAGTATGGACCACAGTTCCAAGGACTCCTGAACACAGTTTTGGAGTTAAGCCTGTGAATAACACACATCTCCTATCAATGCTTATGATATGCTGAGCACAACAAAAGAGACCAGGAAGCCGACATACATATATCATCCTATTGTTGGAGGAAGAGGCTCATATCCCACCTGGATGAGCACTTTAATGTACATGAGTGGCTGGGGCAGAATGGTGATATATATATATATATATAAAACAAAAAATGCCATTTAAACTATTTTAACTGCTCAATTCAATGACATTGATTAAATTTATAACATGCAATCACTGCCACTATGTATTTGCAAAACTTTTTCATCACCTGAAAGAGAAACTGTAACCTTTAAGCAGTAAGTTCTCATCCTTCTCCTCACCAAATCCCTAGTAATCTAAAATCTACTTTGTGTCTATATGAATTTGCCTATTCTAGATATTTCATATAAGTGGGCTAATTAAATATTTGTCTTTTCACGTGTTGTTTATTTCACTTAGCATAATAATTTTAAGGTTTATCCATGTTGTAAGCATGTGTAAGAACTTAATTGTCTTTTAAAAACCAATAATTGTCTTATCATAAAAAATATAAATATAAATTTATCATTTAAAATTCTAAGCATATATTTCAGTGAAATTAGTACATTCACCATGTTGTGTAACTGTCACCACTATCTATTTCTAGAACTCTTTCATCACCTCAAACAGAAAGTCTGTACTCATTAAACAGTGACTCCCCATTACCCCCTCATCTAAGCCCCTGGTAACTTCTATACTACTGTCTCTGATTTTGCACATTTGAGGTACCTCTTATGAGTGAAGTCATTCAATATTTGTTTTTTTGTGTGTCACAAAGCATGATGTTTTCAAGGTTCACCCACATTATAACATGCATCAAAATTTAATTACTTTTCACTAATAAATAACAGTCCATTTTATGGCTATACTGCATTTTATTTACCCATTTATGTGTTGATGGACACTTAGTTTGTTTCTACCTTTTTGCTGTTGTAAATAACACTGACATAAATACTGGTATATAAAATATCTCTTTGAGTCTCAGATTTCAAGTGTTTGGGGTATACCTAAGACTGGAACTGCTGATCTTTAGTGAATATTTTATAGTATGTCATTGTAATTTGCTTAACAGTTTTTTCAGTTATACATTCTTTGAGTTTTCCTTCTGGTTAATCTAGAGCTTATTCTATGCATCTTAATTTATTAGAATTTACTTCAGATTTATACTAACTATATTCTAGTAAGATATAGAAACTTTACTCCATTTTTTTACTTGCCAGAGGGCACATGTACTTGCCAGAGGGAGAAAGAGAGAGAGAGGGAGAAAGCACCCCTAATGGGGCATGGTCACACTGAAGTCCCTTCTCCTCTATTTCTTCATCCTGTAAGGATTGTGGGCACATACACGCAAGCACCCAGAGTGTTTTTCAAGCCACCAGGATTGAGATTTGAACCATGTGTTGGCTATGTTGGATCTTGTTCTCTTAACCACCAAGCCAGGGGTCCAGCCGAGAAAAGTTACTCCTATATCGTTTCATTCCCTTCTTTTATTAAAAAAAGAATGATTTATTTAATTGTACTTATTGATGTTATTATTTTTTAAATGATGTTATTATTTTTTAAAATTTCCGATAGGGCACAAGCGCTCATCAGAGAGAGAGAGAGACAGAGACAGAGACAGAGAGACAGAGAAAGATAAAGTGAGAAACCAAGCTGCCAGGTGCAGAACTTAAACCATGGTCAGCCATGTGGGAGTCCAGCAACTTAACCACCATGCCACCTGTTGGCCCTAACTTCTCTCATTTTTTAAATTGAATTTAAATGAGTCTGATAACTGTATTCAGTAAGAAAGGAAAGTGACCAAATTTAAAACACATGTATCAAATGCCTAACACTGGTACTAAACATAGCAGTTAAAGACCTGAAAGATCTTTCCCTGAAATAGAGGCAGCAGTAGCTTTTTTTTTTTTTTTGGAGAGATTTTCACTGTAGGGCGCGTGCGCTCGCCAGACAGACAGAGAGAGACATAGAGACAGAAAGCGAGAAATCACCCCCCAGGGAGGATGGTCACGCCGCAATCCCTTCTCCTCCATTCTCCTCTCGGGATCTTGGGCACGCACGCACACGCGCCCGGCGTGAGTTTTAAGCCACCGGGTCCGGGACGTGAACCGCGGTCGACTACGTGGGAGTCCAGCGACATAGCCATTACGCTAACTGCTGGTTCCCGGGGCAGCAGTAGCTTTAAACAGGCACAGAAAGAGGGAGGCAACCCGTCCACTTCACAAAGGCTGAAGAGAATACAGGGAAGTTGGAGCAACAGCATATCTTGGAGCAGGGGGTGGAGGACAATGGACAAAGGCTTATACCTGGGTGTTCTGAGAACCATAACACATGAACCTGAGAGGGTTAGGAGAGCAGGGTCTTGCGAGTGGGGAAATAGTACAAACTCATTTGGTGTGTTGTAGTGGCCCTCAATTCAAGAAAGTGGGACAGCATGGCACTCATGTGTTGCAGATAAATTCAACATCTGAACTTGTGTCCAGCTGTCACTTGGCTGAACACAACACTGAAGTTATGGCAGTGTATCTTGCCCCCTACCTGTACTCTGACTTACTAAAGAGTGTGTATAAGAGAAGAGCCACAGGGAGACCTTGGACAAAAACAGGGCTCCAGTGGGGACAGGGTTTCTACCTTTCCCCTCTTAGTGCTGGAAGGTGCCTGGGGGAGAGAAGTCTGACGTGGCTGGGTCCCTTTAGGCTCTGAGTGTATCATTAGAAGCCATCTCTTTAGTCCCACCCACCCAAATCCTCCCCCAAAGAATTCTCCCAGTTCATGAAAAGGCCAGCAGTGAGAGCAGAAAAAAAAACAAGGGGGAGGGGAGGTAAGGGATGATTTTCTTTTCATAGTACTTGGTACTTGTAACTGGTTAGAGGGACTTCTTCCTTGTACTTAGTTTAGACACTGAAAAGTCTGTTCCTTAACTTGGAATAATGATTCTAAAATAAGGGGCAGGTCTGCTTAAGAGGGATTCTCAAGACTCTCCAAAGAAGTTGTGTCCAATATATACAAGCCCTAATTCTCTCCCACTTAAGAATCAGTGCACATAAAGATAGAAATTCCTAATAAGAATGTTCTGCACATGTGAACAGTGGTAGGGGCAAAGCATAACGTCAAAAACTCCTAATCTGGGTTTGGCAGACATCAAAATGATGGAGTGCCTTTTTCAGAGATTGTTGTCTGATTAAATTACAAAGAAGTCATTCTTCCTATAGTTAGACTCCATGATCAGGCCCCTAGTCTCACAGCCAAGAAGAATAAGTTTACCCACTTATTTGAGGCTTCCATACTAGAATAAGAAATACAGTTCTGTTCTCCTAAAGACAATTTCCAGAAGGTCCTGCCTGTCTCTATGAGCTACTTGATTCGGTCCCAGCACAGTTTAATCACTGTGTGGTTTCTTAGAAAACTGGCTTTTCTCAATTTTTTTCTCTTTGGTATTGTACAAAGGATCCACCAATTTGTTATGAATAAACATTAAATCTTTGAAATACTTGACAGCCTTTACTTTCAGCTCCAACGTGGCATTCTTGTCACATACAAACATGGTGCAGGGATGCTGCTGGAAGGTGATATGGTCAACATGTGATTCATGCCCCTCCTTAATTGCCTTGTACAGAGCAGATGCCTCATGAGCACCTAGAGGATCATCACCTCGCTAGCATCCATGACAGTGCCCACACCCACTGTCAGAGCCATGGTGGGCATTTAGGCCAGATCTCCATCAAAGAACGTGGCATTGGCCAGGATGGTGTCCATGGCCAGGTGCCTTTACACAGGTCCTGGACACCATACTGGAACCTGACTCACTGAAGTCAATGTGTCCATTGGGGCCAATGCTAGATCGTGCCCATGGCCTTGATCTTTTTTTCAAAGGCATCAAACTCAGCCTGTAGATCAGCTGCATTCCCATCCAGGATGTGGGTGTTTTCTGATTGCATGTCAATGTGCTTGAAGAAGTCGTTTCACATGAAGAAGTGGTAACTCTCTGGGTGGTTTTGAGGAAGGCCCACATACTTATCCATGTTGAAGGTCTTTGCATATTTAAAGGGCAGGCCCCCATTGTTATAGTTCTCAATCAGCTTCTTATAGCAGCCAAGAGGGGTGCTCCCAGAGGGCAGCCCCAGGGTGAAGTACTTCTCTGACCCTGGGGTAAATTGGATGATGCGGTTCCTGATGTAATTGGCTGCCCCCTCACTGGCCTGAGAATAGTAGTCAAAGATGTAAAGTTTCATCTTGTCTCAGACACCTCCTGTGGTGCTACCAATCTATGAAGTTGTTTATTAATTAAGAAAGGAAAGTAGAGGAAATACATAATTATACTTTCTTTTATAATTACCTACATAATTATTTTACTAGCATTCTTTGTTTTTCATATGAATTCAAATTATTTTCTGGTGCCACTTCCTTTCATCTCAAAGAACCTCTTTTTGTGTTTCTTGTTAGGCAAACTGGCTAGGAACAAATCCTTTCACTTTTTATTTATCTGTGAATGTATTATTTAGTCTTCATTTTAAAAGATCAATTTCTAGATATAGGAGTCTTATCTGACAGATTTTTTTTTCTTTAAGCATTGTGAATGCATCATCTCTGATTTCTGGACCCCATGAACTTCAATGAGGTGTCAGCTGTTAATCATGTCATTCCTTTTTATATGATGAGTCATTTTTCTCTTACTGCTTTCAAGGTTTTCTCTTTATCTTTAACTTTCAATAATTTGTCTATAGGGTGTCTGGATGTATATTATTTTGGTCCTGTTGGAGTTCATTGAACTTCTCAGATATGTAGATTTTTGTTTTTCATCAAATTTGGGATGTTTACAAACATTATTTCTTTGAATTTTTTTTCTTCTTGTTTCCTATTTTCTTTTGGTATTTCCATTATGTATATGTTGGAGTGCTTAATGGTTTCTCACATTTCTTTGGACCTCTTTTCTTTCTTTTTTTTTTGGACCTCTTTTCATTTTTCTTCATTTTCTGTCCCTGTTCTTCACATTTGTATAACCTCTATTTATGTATTTTTAAGTTGGTGCATTCTTTCTTTTGCCTACTCTAATCTACTGTTGAGCACCTCTAGTGAATTTTTCATTGCAGTAATTGTACTTCTCAATTCCAGAATTTCCATTTGTTTCTCCTTTTTTTATAATTTTTATCTCTTATGTGATATACTCTCATTCTTTATATGATAAATCATTTGAATCTAGTATTTATAACAGCTGCTTTCAAGTCTCTTTATGCTAAGTGCAACATTTAGACCTCCTCAAGGAAAGTTTCTATTGTCTGCTCCTTTTCTTCTATATGGGTCACACTTTCCTGTTTTATTCCATGTCTTGTTATATTTTGTTGAAAGCTACATGTTTTGATTAACATATTGTAGCAAGTCTAGATAGTGCTTCTTCACTTTCTGGGATGTATTGTTTTTACTGTCTGGTCATCTATTTGTTTCATCACTTGGCTGAACTGATTTGGTAAAATTAATTTCCCCCACATTGTGTGTATATGACTGATTGTGTGTATATGACTGACTTGCTTTCTTTTTTTTTGAACACTGACAACATCTTGGAGCCCTCCATTTCTCCTGTTTTGCTGGATAACAATTTTGTTTTCTCCTCATCAACCCAGCTGGTCATTGCTAAGATAGATTGATGATTCCAAGAGCTTGGGGACAAACAAATTCCCAAAACAAGTATAGTGCCTTTGCATTTATTTTAAAAGCCCCAGCTTGCTTTGAGGTGGGTGAGGTGGATTGTAGAGTATGCAGTACAGCAGTGTGAGGAATGAAGGACTGAAGCTACGAATGCTTTGGGGTCACCATCTGCCAGATCCTTTTCCACATGTGAGTTTGCCCTATAATAAATTCCTCTGCAATGCTTCATTGGTGTTATCTTGTCCGGTCTCACCTACCTTACAATCATCTAGCCAGTTAGGAGATCAAGAATGAAACAAACATGGGTAAGGAGGGTTATGGAACCATAGCAGTAGTAGGTTGATTGCTGTTATGGGCTATGATATTAGTAAAAAATTCCCATTTAACAACTCAAACAAAGATATGGAAACTGGGGGAGACATCGCCCTCAGCCTGGCAAAAGGACTGGGAAATCCAGATGCCCAGTTGAGACAAAGGCATTACTATCCACATCATCACTATAAATAGCTTTTCATAATTTTTTCTAGATTATTATTATTATTCTCATTATTTTTTAAACATTCAATCGCTATTTATCATTTTGCTTGTAAAAAGACTTTACTTCTCAGATCAGTCCAGTTGAGAATACTATAGTAGAGCCTTTGTCTTGACTGATATGCATGGTATTCCATGTAAAGAAATGTAATACACTGGATAGTTATATGTGAGTCAATGTAATATAAACAAGATTATGATAATAATAAATAAAAAAGAGAAAAAAAATGCCCAGTTGAAAGCCTGTAGTCAGGCAGCCCCTGGGAGTATATCTGGGGAAAGCCTGTGGTCAGTGGGATAAATTCCAAAAGTGAGCATGCCAGGGGAAAGCCTTGGTTCAGTGGGGGCAATCCAGGCTGATCGGCTGCTTCTAGGTGGGAAGACCTGGCCAGGTTTTTAAATACTTTGGACCAGTATGTGAGTATGGAGATGCTAAGTATTCCCTAGGGACTTTTGGTTGTCCTTGCCTAAGCAGTAGGGAAATGAAAGTGGAAAGTGATGAAGGAAGGAAAATGCTATAACTGCAGCAGCCTGGCCACTGTTATGGTCAGTACGAAGGAGTATACCAAGGGACCTGCAAGTTAGCCAAGAACTGGATCTTGGTGAGGATGAAGGAAGCTTCCACCAGGGGAATGAAAGGTAGATAGAATTACAGAGAAAAGGTAAAGTGGCCAAAATATAGAAGGAAAAGGGACCTGTGAAATTCCCTTGCAAACAGCTTTGACAAGATTTGATTCTAGTTGAGAACCCAAAGGAAATATAAACATGCAACCTAATTGTATATTCTTAACTCTTTGAAAGACTTTGTACAGGAGTTTAATTATAGGATAAACTCGCATACATGAAAGTGTCAGGCAAATGGTGACTTCAAGGCACTTACAGCTTCAACCCCATTATCCTCACTCAACTACACTTCATACTCTGCCTTCCACTGCAACATCGCACCCACCCACCCCCCAGCAAGCCAGAGCTTTTTAAAGCAATTCAAAGAGACTACCCTGGCTTGGAAACATGTTGGTCTCTGAGCTCCCAGAATAAATCTTTTTTTAAAAAAAGAATTATTTTATTCAACTTTATTTATTTATTTATTTTTAATAAATAAATCCTTTCTCCTCCATTCTCCTCTTGGGATCTTGGGCATGCATGCACACGCGCCTGGCGTGAGTTTTAAGCCACCAGGTCCGGGACATGAACCGCAGTCGACTACATGGGAGTTCAGCTACATAGCCATTATGCTAACTGCTGGTTCCCTATATATTTCTTTTTTAACTTTATTTACTTTTTTACTGTTATTTATGCATTTAATTGCTATACATCATTCAGATTGTAAATAGACTTTACCCAGCACATCATTTAGATTGTAAATAGACTTTACCCAGCATGAGATACACTTCAGTCTAGCCCAGTTGAGAATACTGTACATGTCCTCATCAAAAGATAATAAACCTTATCTGTGTCCCACAAATGTACTACAAATTTTTTTCCCAAAATTTCCTTTCCTACACTCTTGCCACAGATTCTTATTGAAAAAAAAAAAAAGTTAGAATGGACAAAGGAAGACAGCAGGAGGGAGCAAAGCATCTATCCTACCTGGCTGATGCAGAGTCTGGGGATGGGGAGAGAACTGACTGGTGATGACTTCACAGCCATGAAGTTGAAGCCAGAGGCCAAAATTGGGGAAACTTTGAGGTGGCTAGCAGGTTTCTGTCCTAGGTGAGAAAAAGACAGAGATTAAAAAGAGAAAGGTCCAAGGGGGACAGAGAGCTGTTTTTTCAAAAAGAAAAAAAAATGTTAGAATGGACAAAGGAGGACAGCAAGAGGGATCGAAGCAGTTATCCTACCTGGCTGATGCAGGGTGGGGCTGGGGGGCACTGACTAGGGGTGATTTCATAGCAGTGAAGTTGAAGCCAGAGGCCAAAATCAGGGAAACTTGGAGGCGGCTAGCAGGTTTCTGTCCTGGCTGATGCCCACAGATTCTTGTTCATAGAGATTTGGTTAATTTTCATGAATAACTGTTTTCCCATTTTTTTATATGCCCTTAGGACAATTTCCAGAGACTTTAAATGGTTGTTTATTATAATGAATTTTCCAGACAAATGATTAGTTTACTGGGGATAGGGCTTAAAGAGCTTCTTACACCACCATTGCCAAAGTTCCATACCTCATTTTTAATTTTAAAAGCTGGCAGTAGAAGGTTTAAGGACCAAAGGAGACCTCTATGAGATAGGGCTTACAATGATTAGATACGTTGTATCTTTGTTAGTAAGCTAAAAATGCAGTTTGATACTTTTGGGTCTTTTGGAGTTTTTAAAAAAGAAATATTTCCAAGTGTTCTACTTAGTTCAGTTCACCACAATTTTATTGACATACTCCCTTAGGATACCAATTTCATGGTGAGTAGTCTTTGGTTTTGTTTTTTTTTTATGTTTTATGTTTTGAAATCTTGAGACTCATATTAATGTATTAATACTTATCAATATGTCCCATAGATAATATGGTTTGATAATTACGGCAGAGAACCGAAAGTCAAATTTCACTATTCCCCAACCTCTGCCTCCTATTTTCAATATCAATCTAAGAAATATTAGAAATTACTTTACTGCTATGTTGGTTCATTCAGCAGCAAAATGAAAGTAATAGTGCTTCGCAAGGGTGTTGTAAGGCTTAATGAAACTTGCTAAAACATGTGTTTCTATGTAAACAACTGTATTTATTTAAGAATATATATTTCTTAGATTCGAGCAGGTACCCATTTAAGTAAGAACATGTAAGCTATTTTAATGGGAACATTTTGTGTGTATGTGTGTGTATATCCAAATGGAAAAGAGTATTAATATAATTATTGTATTACTTTATTTGACCTTTCCTAAGGAAGTTGTGGTTTCATCTATTAAGAAAGTATTGCTTTATACAATTGATTTTCATGTATGAATTGCCTAATAATCTGTTATAATATAAAATAGAAAATATGGAATACAGTATGATTTATACCATGTCCCATGTCTTTCTTTTAATGTATAGTTTTGAAAAATTACATATAATTTGAAATTAATGTATATACATATATATTTAAATATAATTTTTCTTTTTAATGATAGCAAAACAT
>NW_006159640.1:4242955-4247278 GCF_000334495.1 Tupaia belangeri chinensis
TTAACATTCAGTTTTGTAGTTCTGGATGTATTTTTCTGGGTATATATTTTTTAAATATCTGTATTTTTTTTTGTAAAATTTACATGGTAATATAATCTACTCCAGAGACTTGTATCTATGAATTTATATATCTTAAGTGCTTTCAAAAATGTTTGGCTATATAAATTTAAGCTTTTATATTTCATATATTAAAAATTTCATATTTTCCCCTAACCACTCAAATAGAACATGTTTATGTATGGAAGTTAATTTTAATGTTTAATCAAGAAAATTTGATTATGTAAATAAATCTGGTGTAAAATTACTATATGCCATAGCAAAATGGAATAAAAAAAAAGTTATCTCTGTTCTTAATATTACAAAACCTTAATCAAAATGTAACTGAATGTCTATGTCATGTATCTAGCACTGTGATACATGAATAATAAAACAGAAGCATAAAATGTAGCCCCAACCCTTATGGAGCTTATGTTTGAAGGGTAAATGAGTATAAGTGAATGCAATACAATATTCAGTCTTAAAAGGGAAGAAAATTCTGGCACATGCTACAAAATGGATGAACTGTGAAGACATTGTACTAAGTGAAATATGCCAGTCACAAAAAGGCAAATATTGCATGGTTCCACTTATATGAGGTACCCAGTGTAATCAAACTTATAGAGACAAAGTAAAATGGTGGTCGCAGTGAACTGGGAGAAAGGAGAAAAGGGGAGCTATTGTTTAATGGATATAAAATTTCAGTTTTGAAAGATGAAAAGAGTTCTGGAGATGTATGGTAGTGGTGATTGCACAGCAATGAATATACTTAATACTACTAAAATACATACTTAAAATAGTTAAAGTGGTCAATTTTATGTATGTATATTTTACCACAATGAAAAAAATTATATAGTGATATTATGATTTAATAGAATATTATTAGGTCATCGGGAAAGTCATGACACATTTTTCCATAGATACATAGCAATGAGAATCAAGGAACTACAATAATTTCAATAATATGGATGTTCTCACATATAATATCAAATAAACAAAGCAAGATTAAAAAGAAGCACATGGTATATGATTCCACAAATATAAATGCCAAAAGTGGTCGAAACTAACATATGTAGTTGGAAATCAGGGAATTGGTTACCTTTATTGGAATAGCGTCTAAAAAGAAGCATGAGATAAATTTGTTGCTTTTCATACTCTGTCTCTTGATTTCTGTGTAGTTAGTGTACTTGTGTTCATTCTATAAAAATTTATAGAGCTGTACTCTTTAATTTTGAACTTTTCTGTATTTATACTTAAGTTAAAATTCCAGAGGTAGATTTAAAAAAACACTAGTACAAATAAAACAATTTGGGAAAATAAGTGAAACTTTATAATACCGACCTGAAGTATGTAGAAAGGCATGCAGAAAAGTGGACATCAATGTTAGTTAGAGTAGTCAAAGAAGCCTTTTGGAAGGAAACAGGTCTTGTTGGTTGTAGTTCATACAGTAAAAAGGGCAGAAGATGATTCTAGGTAAGGGATGTAGATGAGGGGATAGCTTAGGAGGAAATAAAGATAGAAAATAGGATTATAAGTCTGACTAAAATAGCATATTTATATTATGAAGTTGGTGAGGTAAGACTGTGAAATTTCTTTTATACTAGCTGTAATTTATTGGGGTGTAATTTATAAACAATAAATTCCACAAATCCTTAATATACAGCTTGATGAATTTTAATATATAGTCTTTAAAACACCATACAGATGAAGATATAGAAGCTTCCATCACCACCAAAACTTCCCTTGGCACCATTCCAGTTAGCACTCATTCCTACTCCTAAGGAAAAAACCCACAATTCTAACTTCTATTGCTATAGACTATTTCTGGCTATATTACTGGATTCATATAGTATGTCCTATTTTAAGTCTGGCTTTTTTCTTGACTTACTTTTAAAAATTATTTTATTTAACTTTCTCTTTCTTTCTCTCTCCTTCCTTCCTTCCTTCCTTCCTTCCTTCCTTCCTTCCTTCCTTCCTTTCCTTTCCTTTCCTTTCCTTTCCTTTCCCTTCCTCTCTCTCTCTCTCTTTCTTTCTTCCTTTCTTTCTCTCTCTCTCTCTCTCTCTTTCTTTCTTTCTTTCTTTCTTTCTTTCTTTCTTTCTTTCTCTTTCTTTATTTTAATTTGACCAGAGAGAGACAGAGTAAGAAAGAAAGAGAGAGAGAGAGAAAATGAGAAAGCAAGCTGCCAGATCTGGGACTTGAACCGAGGTCAGCCATGTGGGAATCTAGCACCCTTAAACACTGCGCCACTTGCTGGCCTCAAGTTTTTAGATTTATCTCTTCTTTCTTATGATTTGACACTTCTATTATGAAATGGCTACAATTTTTCTCAGATGCTATTTTTATTTCATAAAAATTTTCTGAGGGTGGGACCAGCAGATGGTTAGCTGGTAATGGCCATGTCACTAAACTCCCATGTAGTTGACCACAGTGCGAGTCCTGGACCCAGTGGCTTAAACTCATGGCGGGCACGTGTGTGTGTGTGTGTGCCTAAGATCCCAAGAGGAGAGTTGAGGCAAAGGGATTGTGGTGTGGCCATCCCCCCGGGGGGTGATTTCTCACTTACTGTCTCTCTGTCTCTCTCTCTCTCTGGTGAGCACATACTCCCTATAGCAAAAACTTCTGCAAGCCTATAAATTCTTAGGAATTTGTTCCACAATAAGGATATTTAGCACTTTTTATGGACTTATTTGATTTATCTTAGTTATTGAATGAAAATAAATGATATGACACCCAAAATATATTTTTTATAATAGCAGAGCCCTAATTTTTTATCATATTTTTTAAAAAAATTAGTAAATCTTGTTGCCTGATCCTGATATCAACATTATACTTCAGGGGCAGAATTTTTTTTAAAAAATTGCTACAGGATGCATGTGCTTGTGAAAGAGACAGAGAGAGTGAGTGGAAAGAGGGAGAGAAAGCACCCCCAGGGAGGATGGGCATGCTGCAGTTCCTTCTCCATTTTCCTCTCGGGATTTTGAGCACACATGCCCATTCGCCCAGAGTGTTGTTCAAACCAATGATCCAGCACTCAACTACACAATCAGCCATGTGGGATCCAGCCATCTTAACCACAGGCTAGACCCTAGAGGCAGATTCCTTATTAAGTAGAGCTCCTTCTTTCAAATTACGAATCTGTAGTTAAACATGTCCACACTGACCAGACATACTCCTCTTATCAATGTGGACCTGGCAGATGAAATTGACTTGATTCAGTGATGCCTTATTCATTTAAATGTACATGAATTGAAACAAATTTCTCTATAGGAAAATATATCTGTCCTTACTGAAATGGATGTTGTTAGGTATGCTCTTGTTTCAAAAGGTTAATTCCAACGAGGCTTTACAGCCTTTGAGGGAAGGTTATGTCTTCCAATTTATCACTTTTGATAGAAGCCTAAAACAATACTACCTATATAGTAGGTTCTAAGTCAATTAAATTATTACAGTGCCTCGGTTTCTTTGTTTTTAAAATAGAGATGATAAAATATTTTAATATGAAAAGACTGTTAAGACAATTATATGAACACAATGATATAAATAAGCCAGGAATATAACCATTACTATAAGATTCTTAGACAGTATTTGGTGTGGGTAGCATGATGAGGCATGCCAAGACTGTGTGGTTGCTTAAGGAAATGTTATTTCATAAAGATGATTTATGTTTAGAAGATACCTGTCACTATAAGTGCTAGTCAGTTGTTGTATTACAGTTTGCCCTTAGCTATGTGCTTTTTTCTGTTTTTAATTATAGGCCAAAGTTCTCCGTTTATTAGCCACTAATTATTTGGATTGGAATGACAGAGAATATTATGATAAAGCTGTCAGCGCTATAAATCTAGCAAACAAGGTATAAGAGATTTTGACTTTCAGATATTAATTTTTTAAATAACTTTTAATTCACATTTTGAAATCCAGTTTAGACATTTGCTTCAATAGTCCTCCCTCTGCCTATCAGCCAAACAACAGATTTTTACAATCTCTTGTATAGCACAGAAAGGAAAAAATAAAATATTGCTATGATCTAAATGTTTGTGTTCCTCTTCCCCCAAATTCTTATATTGAAATCCTAACATTGGGGGGGGGGTGTGTGCAGTGGTATTATAAGGTGTAGTTTTATCAACTATACTAGGGAGAAATGTTCACTGTTGAAATATCAATTTTTTAAGGCAAATAATGTGATTGAATGTATAAAAGAAAATGAAATTTTAAAAAATGAAAGAAAAAAATAACTCTTAAAAAAAAAAAAAGAAACACAGGACCAGCAGTTAGCATAATGGCTGTGT
>NW_006159640.1:4247902-4249863 GCF_000334495.1 Tupaia belangeri chinensis
CTGCATGGTGAAAGACACAGTAATTAGTGTGAATCAACAGCCCTCAGAATGAGAAAATATTTTTGTAAACTATGTGTCAGATAAGGGGCTGATAACTAGAATACACAAGGAACTCAAGCTGCTGTTTCGAAAAAAGATGATCAACCCTATTAAAAGATGAGAGAATGAGTTGGAAAAAAAACCATCTCTAAAGATGACATTCGAATAGCCAAAAGGCATATGAAAAAATGCTCAACATCCCTCATCGTAAGGGAAATGCAGATAAAAACAACAATGAGATACTACCTAACCCTGGTCAGAATGTATAAGATTAAAAAAAAAAGACAAAAAATGGTAAGTGTTGACGGGGTGTGATGAAAGGGGAACTCTCTTACACTGCTGGTGGGAATGTAAATTGGTCCAGCCACTGTGGAGAACAATTTGGAGATTCCTCAAAATTCTACAAATAGAACTACCATATGATGTAGCAGTCCCACTCCTTGGTATCTACCCAAAGGACAGAATAATTCTTCATTGTAAAAGTGCTTGCACATTGATGTTTATTGTGGCACTATTCACAATTGCTAAGACATGGAACCAACCCAAATGCCCCCGTATGGATGAATGGATTGAAAAACTGTGGCACATATACTCTATGGAATACTGTTCAGCCCTAAAAACCAATGGAACCCTGGCTTTTGACAGAAAGTGGAAGAATATGGAAGATTTACTGTGGAGTGAAGCAAGCCAGGCTATGAAGGAGAGACATTGTATGTCCCCACTTGATATATACCGAGTGTCTGCACTCTATGACTGAAACTGATTGACTAAAGGTTGTACAAACACAAGAGATGGGTGTAAATGCCAGATGTGGTGCGTGTGGAGGAGTGGGGCCTAAGGAAGGACATTTGGAGAAGGGATACGGAGGCAGAGCATTGACAGGTTGGGGAGGTGTGGTGTTATTGGTTGAAGATATTTTGATCAACTAGACTGGGGAGAAATGTTCACATATTGAAATATTCAGTTTGTAAGCTAAATAGTGTGATTGAATGTATAAAAATTTTAAAAAACTAAAGGAATATACAAGAAAAATAAAAAAAGGAAAATCCCACCAGGAGTACATGCATGCCAAAAATGCCAAGTGGAGAATGGAGGAGAAGAGATTCTGGTATGGCTATCCCCCCAGGGAGTGATTTCTCACCTTCCCTCACACTGTCTCTCTCTGTCTCTGGCAAATGCATACTTCCTATGGCAAAAACCTTAAAAAAAATTTTATAAAGAAAAAAAGAAAAAAAATATTGTGTTTTATAAATGTGCAATAATAAAATAATAAGAAAAAATAAAATAAAAATTTTAAATATTAAAAAAAGAGAAGACAGAGACACACAGGGAGAGATGGTCACGTGCCCACAGAGACAGTAATTTTATGATGTTGTCATAAGCCAAGGAGTACCTGGGGACACCAGAAGCTAGAAGAAGCAAAAGAGGATCCTTTCCTAGAGGCTTCTTAATGAGCACAACCCTACCAAACCTTTATTTCAGACCTCTGGCCTCCAGAACTGCAAAAGAATAAATTCCCATTATTTTAAGGCAAAAATAAAATAAAATAAATGAAATGTCAAGCTGGCCCCAATCTGTCAAAAATGGACATATCAATATTTACACTGACTAGACAGACTTTAGCTACAATGATACTGGAAGTTTGCTCTCTCCTATCAAAAACCTTTGGGGTTAATTTCTCAGTGTAAACATGTCTGTATATACTGTGATAATAGAAACTTGGAAACACCTAGAATCAGGACAGAGATGAAAAATAACACAATTTCTGACCTATCAGCATAAAACATTTTGTCTCCCCACCACCCAATACTGTCCCTTAATATAAAACTACATTTAAAAGAGTATGATGACTTCATCCCACTGGCTGCCACTCTTCTACAGAATTATCTTCCACTATATTATCAAGGCAAGGGTTGAATCCC
>NW_006159640.1:4249933-4250611 GCF_000334495.1 Tupaia belangeri chinensis
CTGATATGACAACCCACAATGCTAAATAAATATTCAAACAGAAGCAAACTTTTTTTTTCCCATTCTTGGTTCTAAATGCTATGTTATTCTTGAAATTTATGTTGTCACCAATAAGAAAAGACTTAGGGAAGCTTTGAACATATCTTGTACTTTTTGTCAAGGCTAAAGTGCAAAATATCTCCATATCTCTGATATTTTAATAAGAAAATTATCAAACACACATAATAAAAAAACTGAAGTGAGAGTAGAACTAATACAAAAAACTCTTAACTATATACTGAAGACTACATATTACTACCAATTTTTCTTTCTTCAGCAAAATCTGTAAATGAGCTAAGTTCTCACAGAATTTAAGATTGTGCTTGATTCTCTTCCCCAGGACCAGAATTTCAATTATTATAGGGAAAAAAAAAAAACAGAAAAGAACAACAGCAACAAAAACACACAGAGAACATTGCATGACAATGGACACTAAGTTCATAATGAACTTTTTTTCTTTAATTTTGAGAAAGGTTTTTGCTATAGGTCATGTGTGCTCACCAGAAAGACAGAGTGAGACAGAGAGACAGAAAGTGAGAAATCATCCCCCAGGAGGGATGGCCATGCCACAATCCCTTCTCCTCCATTCTCCTCTCGGGATGTTGGGCACGCACGCACACATGCCTGGTGTGAGTTTAA
>NW_006159640.1:4250655-4260301 GCF_000334495.1 Tupaia belangeri chinensis
ATTAGCGATTACACCAACTGCTGGTCCCACCATACATATTATTTAACATTCTGTAAGCCTAAAAAATTTTTGAACAGAGAGTGAAAAGGAAGGCCAAGTGAATCTTTGCTTAAGAATACAGAACTATGAAAAATTCCTGGGTCAAAAGAGTGCTCCAAATGGAACTACTTAGATACATATGACTTAGATATATTTTTAAAAGGTAAGAAAAAGTACTGGGATAACTGCAATCCTTCCAAAATGGAAATCTTAAATTAAGGGGGAAAGATTCTAATAGTGTAAACAGCTCTGGCTCAAAAAAAATAATTAAAAAACATATCCAAGATCTGTCCATAAAAGTAATGACAGTACATCTTTAATATTAAAGAAATAGACTATAAAAAAGTTAAGTCTCAGAATTTTTTTTAAGCTCATTTGTGCTCTTTTGTGGGTGCGTAATAAAGTTCCATGGGTTTGTTCACTTTCATATATTTCTCACTGACCAATTCCAACGAAAACAAACCATTTAATACACTGAACTGGCCACTGGCTGTTGCTATATAAATGGTATACTGTTTCTCACTGGCTGTCTCCAGATTCATCTGGTTTGATTCTCCTTTGCTTCGAAGTTCTAAAGCTAACCTCATAGCCAGGTACTTGGATAAGTGATCAACAGTGGCGTTGCATGAAATCTTTATGTATCTTGTCTGTACACTGTCATTCTTTTCCATGAGTGTGGGATGAGATCTGAATACTAATTCAATTTCACTAACACCATCCATTACTGGATCAATTGTCACTGTTGCATTATTCTTATCAAGCTCAAGCTCGGAACTGTCAGATGTTTTGGTCTGTTTGTTACTAGGGCCTGCTTCCTGATTGCTGTTTGTAGATGCATTACTACAGTGTGAACTGTCACTGTTATCTTCTGCCCCACTACCATTTTCAATGTTGTTTCTTTCCTCGTTGTAATCTGTTCATGGCCTATATCTCCAGTCCTTCCTTAGTGCTGTGACTGAGTGCTTGTTGATTAGTGTGCTTGTTGATCCTGGCTAATACTCTTTACTGATGAGCTTCATACTCATCACCACTTGGATAAATTTTGCTGATGAGTGCATCAAAGTTTGGATCTGGCCTTACTGATCTTTTGGAAACCAGATTTTTCTGGCAAGTAGGACATTCTTTGTTGCCACTTCTAAGAGCAGTAATAATGCTGTCTGCACAAAAATGATGTAAATACTCCTTTGTAGTCATGGTGTTCTTCAACATATCCAAACAAATTGGGCACATTAATTCACTATGTAGACTTTGAGGTGAAACCACAATTTCCAAGCCATCTGTTATTGCCTCCTGAGGTGTTCATTGTAATTCATGTAAACTGAGTTCCCATGTTTTGCTTAATGGCTGAGTTTGTTGGTCTGCACAGCCTGAGACATTGCAGCCCTTGCCCAAGCCTGGGGCTCCGCTGGCTGCCGCTGGATCCTATTCCTTTTTTTGTTTTTGAGAGAGATTTTTGCTGTAGGGGAGTGTCGCTCACTGGAGAGACAGAGAAAGAAAGCAAGAAAAGCAAGAAATCACCCCTCCCAGTGGGGATGGCTCTGCTGCAATCCCTTATCCTCCATTCACCTCTCAGGATTTTGGTGATGCATGCACACGCGCCTGGTGTGAGTTTCAAGTCTCTGAGTCTGGGAATGGAACTATGGTTAGCCATGTGGAAGTCCAATGATGTAACCATTACGCCATCTGCTGATCCCAGAAATTTACTCTTTTTACAAAGTCAGCAGATGATTCTTCTGTCATGGATATATGCTTATCACACAGAAGCATGTATATGTTGTATAAGGGGACCCAAGTCCCATGTTTACTTATTTCTGTTACTTTTTTACCCACTTATTTGGAGTTGTAAACTCTTCATAAGAAAGAAAAGTAATTTTTTCATTATTATTATTATTATTATACATTCAATTGCTATACATCATTTAGATTTTAAAGAGACTTTACTCAGCATGATATATACACCTCAGTCCAGCCCAGTTGAGAATACTATACACATCCTCATCAACAGATAATAAACCATATCTGTGTCCCGCAAATGGCTTACTTCTCTATTTTTCCCTAAATTTCCTTTCCTATGCTCTTCCACTCCCACACTCTCTTCCCACTTTGTCTCTAATGTCCATAACAATTTTTAATGTTTTTATGTCCTCCATTCTTTCAGTCTCTACCATAGAGTGCGGATAGTTGGTATATGTTAAGTGGAGAAATACAGTGTCTCTCTTTAATAGCCTGACTTGCTTCACTCAGCAACAAATCTTCCATATTCGTCCACTTTCTATCAAATTCTAGGGCCTTGTTTTTTATGGTAGAATAGTATTCCATGGAGTATATGTGCCATACTTTTTTTAAACCACTCAACCATTTGTGGACATTTGTGTTGGCTCCATGTCTTAGCAATTGTGAATAATGCTGCAATAAATATAGTTGTGCAAGCGCTTTTCCAACTGAGCATTCTCCTGTCCTTTGGGTAGATACCCAGGAGTGGAATTGCTGGATCATATGGTAATTCTATTTGAAGGCCTTTGAGGAACCTCGATACTGTTCTCCACAGTGGATGGACCAATTTACGTTCCACCAACAATGTAGGAGTGTTCCCCTTTCACCACATCCCTCCAGCACTTATCATTTTTTGTTTTTTAATCTTCATCATTCTGACTGAGGTTCGGTGGTATCTCATTGTGGTTTTGATATGCATCTCCTTTATAATGAGGTATGTTGAGCATTTTTTCATATGTTTTTTGGCTGTTCATGTGTCTTCCTTAGAGAGTTGTTTATTAAGCTCATTTCCCCATGTTTTAATTTGGTTGATCATTTTCTTTCGGGTAAGCTGCTTGAATTCCCTGTGTATTCTGGTTATCAGTCCCCTATCTGAGGCACAGTTAGCACAAATTCTCTCCCATTCCAAGGGTTGTCGATTCACACTAATTACAGTGTCCTTTGCTATGCAGAAATGTCTTAATCTCATGTAATCCCACCTGTGTATTTTGGGGATTATTGCCTGTGCTTTGGCGAAAACCCCTCAAAAAAAAAAAAAAAAAAAAAAAAAAAAAGAAGTCTTTGCCTATCCCAGTGTCTACCAGAGTTTTCCCCAGTGTTTTCCACCAGTAGTTTTATAGTTTGTGGTCTTAAGTTTAGATCTTTGATTCACTTTGAGTTAATTCTCATTAATGGTGACAGATAGGGGTTCAGATTCATCTTTTTGCAGGTGGATACCCAGTTTTCCCAGCACCATTTGCTAAAGAGGTTTTCCATTTCCCACTGAATTGACTGGTAAGTTTTTTCAAAGATGAGTTGGCTGTATGTTTTGGGGTTTATTTCTGGGGTCTCTACTCTGTTCCATTGATCCTCATGTCTGTTTTTGTGCCAATACCATGCTGTTTTGATTATCACAGCTTTGTAATATATTTTGGGGTCAGGGAGTGAGATGCCACCCACTCCACTCTTCTTCCGCAGGATGGCATTGGCAATACAGGGTCTTTTATGATTCCAGACAAACTTTATCATTGTCTTTTCTAGATTGGTGAAGAATGTCTCTTGTAATTTTATAAAGATTGCATTAAATATGTAGATTAATTTGGGTAGGATTGCCATTTTGATTATATTCTGCCAATCCAGGAACATGGGATGTGCTTCCACTTTTTTGTTTCCTTTTCAATTTCCTTTTAAAGGTTTTCATAGTTTTCCTTATAGATATCTTTGATTTCCTTGGTTAGTTTTATTCCTAGGTATCTTATACTTCTTGTTGCTATGGTAAACAGGATTACTTTCTTCAATTATGTCTCTGCTTGTTGTTTGTATATAGAAAAGCTATAGATTTTTGTAAGTTAATTTTGTATCCTGCCACTTCAGTGTCTCTTTCTGGTCAGTGCACGTGCCCTATATCAAAAAACCTCTCCAAAACACAAAAGAAAGTGGGCAGCCTTGTCTTGTACAGTTTTTAGTGGTAAAGCTTTCAGCTTTTTCACATTCAGTATAATATTAGCTATATGTGTTTCATAGATGGCTTTTATTATGATAAGGAATAATACTTCTATGCCAATTTTCCTAAGAGTCTTAATCATAAAGGAATGTTGTATTTTGTCAAATGCTCTTTCCACATCAATTGAAATGATCATATGTTTTTTTTCCTTTCTTTCTGTTGATATGGTGTATTACATTTATGTTTTTTCATATGTTGAACCACACTTGCATCCCTGGAATAAATCCTACCTGGTCATGATGAATAACCTTTTTTACATGCTGTCGAATCCAATTAGCAAGGATCTTATTGAGAATTTTTGCATCTATATTCATCAGAGATATAAGCCTGTAGTTTTCCTTTTTTGTTGTATCCTTATCCATTTTGTGACTAAGGGTAATGGAGGCTTCATAGAATGAATCTGGAAGGGTTCCTTCCTTTTGGATCTCTAGAAACAGTGTGAGTAGAATGGAGGTTACCTCTTCTTAAAAGTTTTGCAAAATTCAGCAGTGAAACCATCAGGACCTGGCCTTTTCTTTGTTGGTAGGTTATTTATTACAGATTCAATCTCATTGCTTGTTATAGGTCTATTCAGGTTTTCTATTCCCCCCTGAGTCAATCTTGGTAGATTATGTGTGTCCTGGAATTTGTCCATGTCATTCAGGTTTTCTTCTTTGTTGGCATATAGTTGCTCATAGTATCCTCTAATGATGTGTTTTGTATCTTTTCAAAAAACTAGCATTTGATTTCATTTATTTTCTGTACAGTTTGCTGCTGATTTTCTATTTAATTTATTGCTGCTCAAATCTTTATTATTTCTTTTATCCTGGCATTTTTTAGATTTTTATCTTGTTCTCAATTCCCTGAGGCATTATGTTAGGTTGTCATTTTGTCACCTTTCCATCTTATACTTGTGTTCACTAATTGCTATGAACTTCCCTCTTATGACCGCTTTTGCAGTGTCCCATAAATTATAGAAACTTGTGTACTCATTATCATTTGCTTCCATGAATCTTTGTTTTCAGTCTTAATCTCTTCAGTACTCATGAAGTCATTCAGAAGTAGGTTATTTAGTTTCCATGTATTTGTGTATTTTTGAGGCTTTATCCTGAGATTCATATCAAATTTAATTCCATTATGGTCAGAGAAGATGCTGGATATAGTTTCTATGCCTTTGAATCTGTAAAGACTGGTTTTGTGCCCTATCATGTGGTCAATCTTTGAAAAATTACTTCATGGGGCTGGGAAAAATGTATATTTTGTGTTTTTTGGGGGGTATAAAGTTCTATAGATGTCTATGAAGTCCATCTGATTTATGGTATCATTTAGATTCATAATCTCTTTGCTTATTTTTTGTCTTGTTGACCTGTCTTACTAAAGGAGACAATGCGATGTTGAGATCTCCAACAATTATTGTGTTCTAGTCTATCTCTCTTTTTAGATCTATCAGTCTTTTCTTTACATATTTGGGTGCTCCTGAGTTGGGTGCATAGATATTTATGTGTTATATCTTCTTGGTGAATTAGCCCTTTTACTACTATATAATGCCCTTTTTTGTCTCTTCTTACAGTTTTTGTCTTAAAGTCTAGTTTGTCTGAAATCAGTATAGTGACTCCCACTCTTTTGGTTTCCATTTACATGGAATATCTTTTTTTTTCCTTCCCATTTTTTTATTTTATTTTTTATTATCATCATAATCTTCTTTATATTACATTGGATTACATATAACTTTACAGTGTATTACATTGTTTTTTCAAAAGGGAATGTCATGCATGTCAGTCAGTACAGAGACATTAATCTCCCCGCTTCAACATTCAATATCTTTTCTATGTTTTCCCCAATCATTATTTTTATTATTCTAATTATATTTTAAAACAGTCAATCGCTATTTCTCATTTTGCTTGTAAAAATACTTTGCCCATCATGAAATACTTCTCAGACCAATCCAGTTGAGAATACTATACATGTCATCATCAACAGTTAATAAGCCATATCTGTTTCTCACTAACGTCCTGCCTCTCTATTGTTCACTTGCTATCTTTCTCTATCCTCTTCTCTTTGGAATATCTTTTTTCAGCCCTTCACTCTTAGTCTATGTATGCCTTTATCCATGAGATGGGTTTCTTGTAGGCAGCAGATGGAGGGTTTCTGATTTTTAATTCATTCAGCCAGTCTGTGTCTCTTGATTGGAGAATTTAATCCATGAACATTCAACGTTATTTATTTATGTTTCCAGACTTGCCCCTACCATTAAGTTTGCCATATACTCAGTTGTTTTTTGTTCTCCTATTTCTGTCTGTCTGTCTTTCATTTTCTTGGTATAGTACTCCTTTCAGAATTTCTTGAAGAGCTGGTTTGGAGTTGGTAAATTCTTTCAGGTTTTGTTCATCTGAGAACATTTTTATCTTCTTTTCCTATATGAAGGATAATCTTCCTGGGTATACTATTCTCGGTTGAAATTGTTTTTCATTCAACACTTTAAGTGTATTTCCCCATTCTTTCCTTACTTGTATTATATCTGATGAGAAGTCTGATGTTAGCCTGATAGGATAGCCTTTGTAAGCGATTTGACATTTATCTTTTGCTAATATTAGTATCTTGTCTTTGTCTGTCATTTTGGCCAGTCTAGCTACGATGAGATGTGGAGAGGATCTTGTTGGATTGATTCTCCTTGGGGTTCTTTGTATTTCTTGGGTCTGGATGTTTGAGTGCCTTTCTAGACTTGGAAAGTTTTCTTCCAGAATTTCATAGAATGAATTATCAATGCCCTTATTGGTTTCTTCACCTTCTGGGCTACTAATTATTCAAATATTTGGGTGTTTCATGGTATCTAGTATTTCTTGTATAGTATCTTCCATTTTCTTGGCTGTTTTCATAGTATTTTTTATTATTTTTTCTAGGTCAGAGGTTTTATCTTTACTTCCAAGATTTGATCTTCTGCATGTTGTAGCCTACTTTTAATACTTTCAAGGGAGGTTTTGATTTCATGTATTATATCCTTCATATCTACAGTTCTGTTCAATTCTTTTTTATGGTATCCAATTCTTCTTTTATATCATGGAAAGACTTCCTCATCTCTTTGAGCTCAACATCTCTTTTCTCTTGCATCTCATAGAATTTTGTCACCATAAATATTCTAAATTCTGTTTCTGACATTTTGATAATATCCTCTAAATTTTCTCTACTTGGCGATGAGTTACAGTGTTCCCCTGCTGGAGATGTATTACTTGATTCTCTCATCCTTGAGGCTCTTCTCTGATATTTAGTCATTTGGTAATGTATTCACTTTTGACTAATTTGTTGGAGAAGGCTTCTGTGAATGTGATCTTGTGTTTTTCCCTTACTGTGAAATAATTTGGTGCTATTTTCTCCCTTCTACTGTGTCCTCCATTGTGGGACTCACAGGATAAGTTTTGCAATCCGATTTATGAACAGCAATTCCACTCTTTTTCACCAACTACAGTGAGGTGCAAAGAATTCTCTAAAACTCACAATGTTCAGATATTTAGCTACTATGTACCTAGTCTCCTCTAGGCAGTATATAAGTCCTGAGCAGTTAAACTGGAAAGTCAAGTAAAAGAAAAAGTAAGTAAGAAACAGAAAAAGAAAGAAAAAGCAAAGAAAAAGGAAGGAAAGAACTTCAATAAAAAGAGAAAATAACCAGAAATCACCTGGTAGATAATGAAATTGGGTTAAAAATATAAAGGGCCAACACAGTCAGATGTGGAGTTGCCTGGATGGTTTCTGTCCTAGTTGAGGGAAGAAGAGACAAATTACCAAGTGAAAGGCACAAAAGAGTTAGCAGGTTGTTTTTTAAAAAAGAGAAAAAAAAGAAAATGTTAGAAGGGACAGAGAAGAACAAGAGGGACAGGGACACTTGCCTACCTGGCTAGCACTGGGGCCTGGAAGTGGGGACTCTGGATGGAGAAGGGCTTCACAGCCTGATACTGAACCCAGAGGACCAACATAGTCAGAGGTGAAGTTGCCTGAATGCTGAATGCTTTCTGTCCTACTTGTTCTTGAGGGAAGAGGAGACAAATTAGCAAGAGAAAGGCAAAAAAGGCAAAGCTTTTTTTTTTTAAGAGAAAAAAGAAAAAAAGTTAGAAGGGACAGAGAAGAACAAGAAGAACAAGGACACTAGCCTATCTGGCTAGCACTGGGGTCTGAAAGGGGTGGACCCTGACTGAGGGGGCTTCACAGTCATGAAGCTGAACCCAGAGGGCCAACACAGTCATAGGTGGAGTTGTCTGGATACTTTGTGTCCTGGCTAGCACTGGGGTCTGGAAGGGTGGAGCCCTGATGGTGGGGAAGGAGGCTTTGCAGCCGTGAAGCTGAACCCAGAGAGCCAACACCATCAGAAGTGGTCAGAAAAGTAATTTTTTGGCTCGTCCATATCTGAATTTATCTATTTACTTAAGGGATGAAAAGCAAATGATTTCTATACCAAGTTAATTGGAATTTCATAGTAGTTATGAGAGAATTGAAATAATTGCAATAATTATTCTTTATATATTGGAAAATGGATGCATGATTTAATAAATCTAAGCTTTATATTTTTCAATGTTATATTTTGTTGTGATATATAAAGCCTTGAATTTAAAAAATATAATATACTTACAATTTTAAGTTGTTCCTCTGCTATTTTGAACATCTATGTCACTTCTAAGTAAGGTTCAACTTATTATTTCCTCATTATGGACCATGTTTTCCTGTTTCTTTGCAGGCCTCATAGTCTTTCATTAGGTACCAATTATTTTACATGGTTGGGTGCTGGATATTTTTGTAATACTATAAATTGTGTTAAGCTTTATTAAATGCAGGCAGGAGGGGCCAGCAGGTGGCGTAATGGCTACATTGCTGGACTCCCGTGTAGTCAACCACGGTTCAATTCCGGACCCAGTCGCTTAGACTCACACCAGGTGCATGTGCGTGCGTGCCAAAGATCCCGAGAAGAGAATGGAGGAGAGGGGATTGCAGTGTGGCCATCCCCCCTGGGGAGTGATTTCTCACTTTCTGTCTCTCTATCTCTCTCTGTCTTTCTGGCATGCACACGTGCCCTATAGCAAAAACCTATCCAAAAAATGCAGGCAAGTTACTTGGAGACAATTGATAATGCTGTTCATAATTACTTCCTGACTCTTGCTCAGTATGAAATATTTCCTCCTTTGTTCTGTAATTTTGGGTGTGTAAATCTATATTCAGTGAGTGTTAATCGTTTACAATCCTGTACAACTTGGATTGAGTATGTGGCTGGCCCTACGGTTTTCTGTTAGTTTTAGCCAGATGTAGTTGGGGTACCACTGTTTTTGTTCCTTTAAAAAACAAAAAAAAAAAAGAAGAAGAAGAAGTATTTATTTTCTTTGTTATTATAATTAATTTATTGATTTGACCAGAGAGAGAGAAAATGAAAGTGAGAAAGCAAGCCACCAAATCTGGGACTTGAACTGTGGTTGCTCATGTGTTAAGTCCAGTGCCTTAACCATCATGCCGCCTGCCAGCCCCTTATAGGTTACTTTTATTTTTATTTTATTTTTTAAGAGTTTTTTTCTATAGGGTATGTGCACTCATAAGACAGATGGAGAGAGACAGAGAGACAGAAAGCGAGAAATCACTCCCCAGGGGGAATGGCCACGCCACAATCCCTTCTCCCCC
>NW_006159640.1:4260537-4281526 GCF_000334495.1 Tupaia belangeri chinensis
CGGGTCCGGGACACGAACCACGGTCGACTACGTGGGAGTCTAGCGACATAGCCATTATGCTAACTGCTGGTTCCCCTCCTCTTGGGATCTTGAGCACGCACGCACACACGCTCGGCATGAGTTTTAAGCCACTGGGTCCAGGACGTGAACTGCAGTTGACAACGTGGGAGTCATCCATTCACCTTCTGGGATTCTGGGCACATACACACACAGCATAAGTTTCAAGCTGCTGGATCTGGGACTTCAACTGCAGTCATCCATGTGGGAGTCCAGGGCCTTAACCACTATGTGATCTGCTGGCCCCTGTCTTGATCCTTCTTTTTCTTGTATTTTATTTTAAATTTATATGGTGTTCAAGGCCTCCAGTACCAGGATCGGAACTGCAGTCATCCATGTGGGAGTCCAGGGCCTTAACCACTATGTGATCTGCTGGCCCCTGTCTTGATCCTTCTTTTTCTTGTATTTTATTTTAAATTTATTTATTTACATTCATTCACTGTACATCATTACAGCATACAAAATGAGATTTTCCATCCAGAGTACACTATATATTGTCTCAGTCAAGCACATCAACAAACATGTTATTGTCAAGAAATAATTTTCTAATTTTTGTTTCTTGTATATTTTGCTTTTCTTCCCCCTTGATTCTCTACCTCTCACTCTCTATTGTCTCTGGTAACTACAGTTGCTTTCCATGCCTTTTATTTATTTATTTAGTTTTACATTTTCTTGATTTACTAAAGACCTTAATTAATCTAAATAGTTTCAATAGCAAGTGCAACTGATTTATACATATCTATGAACACATGTCTGACTTTAGGCAAAAATCTCAGTGAGTAAAATGAACATATTATAAAGTATCACCTAGCTGGGCTATATAGCTTATCACAGTCATTAAATAGGTATTTTTAATGCATTTTTTTAATTTCAAGAAAAAGTTTTAGTTTTAATAGATCAAAATAAAAAAAAGTTAAGAGAAATTTGCTTAAGACTCAAAGCCAGGAAAAAGATTATGATTTAGTTAAAATAATAGGTAGATGAACCTATCAACAGTTCAAGAGAAGACAAAAATCCTTAAATCTGGAAAACAAAGCATAGAAAAAAATCAGTAATGATTTAGTCAAAAGTCATAAAATTCCATTTCACAAGTTCAGTCTCATGTAATTAAACTCTCTTCTATTGAATTTTCAGTGTTACTGTGGTCTGATCTTTCCGTTTAAATTCAGGAAGTTAACATTCAATTCCAGATTTGTCCCTACCATTAGGTTGGCCATTTTTTTTTTTGGTTATTATACTCTTATAGCTGCTTTAGTTTTCCTGGTATAGCACTCCCTTCAGAAATTCTTGGAGAGCCGGTCTGGGGTTGGCAAATTCTTTCAGGTTTTGTTTATCTGAGGATGTTCTTGTTTTCTCTTCCTATATGAAGGATAATCTTGCTGGATATAGTATTCTTGGTGGAAATTGTTTTTCACTCAACACTTGGAGTATATTTTTCCATTCTTTCCTTGCTTGCATTGTTTCCAATGAGAGGTCTGCTGTTAACCTGATGGGATATCCTTTGTAGATAACTTGACATTTCTCTCTTGCCAATCTTTGTGGTTTTAGTCAATTTGGCTATAATATGCTTTGGAGAAGATCTTCTTGGGTTGATTCTATGTGGGGTCCTTTGTATTTCTTGGGTGTGGCTATTTGAATTCTTTTCTGGGCTTGGGAAGTTTTCTTCCAGGATTTCATGGAATATATTATCAATGCTCTGATTAGTTCCTTCACTTTCTGGGATACTGATTATCCAGATGTTTGAGCGTCTAATGGTATCTAGTATTACTCATATATTATTCTCATTTTGGGGGGTTATTTTCTCAGTCTTTTTGGTGAATTTTTCTAGGCCAGAAGTTCTATGTTCTACATCTGAGATTTGATCTTCTGCATGATCTAATCTGCTTTTAATACTTCTGAGGGAAGTTTTGATTTCCTGGATTACAACCTTCATCTCTAACATTTCTGTTTGATTCTTTTTTTGTAGTGTGTATTTCCTCTTTCAGATCTTGCAAGATCTTTCTCTACTCCTGTAACTCATTATCTCTTTTCTCCTGCATCTTCTAGAGTTTATTGTCTTTCTTCTTTTGCATCTTTGTTAGCTTTGTCACTATGAATATTTTAAATTCTTTATCTGATATTTCCACAAGTTCCCTTGTATTGCCATTGGAGAATGAGGAGCTTTTCTTTTCCTTTAGGGGAGAGATATTTTCTTGATTTCCCAGATTTTTTTTTTAATTTAAAAAATTATTTATTTTACATTATTTTGCTGAACATTATCACAGCATATAAAATGCAATTTCCTTTCCAGAATACACTGTACAGTGACTTACATGTTATCATCAACAAATAATTTTCCACTTCTTGTTTCTTATATATATATTCTTCTTCCTATTTCTCACCTTTTGACATTTTCCACCCTCCTCCCACACTGTTTCTGATATCTGCAGTTGCTTTCTATTCTTTTTAAAATTTTTCCCACATTTTGATTCACAAAATATCTTAATCTAAATACTTTCTATAGCAAGGTCAGCTGATATATACATATCTGTGAACACATGTTGACTTTAGGCATGAAACTGTGAGTAAAATGAATATACTATGAAGTAGCACCTAGCTGAGGCTATATAGCTTACTGTGGTCATTAAATAGGTATTTTTAAATATATTTTTTAATTTCAAGAAAGGCAGTTTTAGCTTTAATAAATCAAAATGAAAAAATGTTAAGAGATTATCAATACTCTTGTTAGTCTCTTCATCTTCTGGGATACCAATTATCTGGATGTTTGGACGTTTAATGGTAACTAGTATTTCTTGTATATTATTCTCATTTTGGAGGCTAATTTCTCAGTCTTTGTGGTGGATTTTTCTAAAAAGTCCAGTGATTCTGTCTTCTACATCTGAGAATCAATCTTCTGTATAATCTAGTCTGCTTTTAATACTTTCAAGGGAGATTTTGATTTCTTGTATTATAGCCTTCATCTCTAACAGTTCCATTTTTTTTCATTTAAATTTATTTATTTACATTCATTGACTATACATCATTACTGCATACAGAATGATATTTCCTATTCAGAATACACTGTATATTGGCTCAAGCAAGCACATCAACATACATGTTATCATCAAAAAATTTTCCATTTCTTATTTCCTGTATATCTTTGCCATCCTTGACTCCCTATCTCTCACCCTCTTCTGTGTCCCACCCTCCTCCCACACTGTCTCTGGTATCCATGGTTGCTTTTTATGCCTTTTCCCCCCATTTTAGACATTAACCTCAGTGAGTAGAATGAACATACTATAAAGTAGCACCTAGCTAGGGCTATATAGCTTACTACAGCCATCAAATATGCATTTTTTAAAACTTTTAAAAAAATTAATTAATGTACATTCCTCTAATCATCGTCACAGCATACAAAAAGTGGTTTCCCATCCAGAATATACTGCACAGTGGCTTAATCATGTATGTGTGTGTGTGTGTGTGTGTGTGTGTGTGTGTATTTACCCCTATGTCTAACCCTCTGCCTTTCCCACCCTCTTCTCACACTATCTCTGGTGTCTACAGTTGTATTCCATTTCTTCCCCCCAATGAAGGTGTCTTCTGCGGCCTGCTCCCTTGCCTCTCCTGCGTTGGGAGAGGGGATTATTACCAAGATAAAGGGAAAGGAGGGGCTGAAAGCCAAAAAGTTACTTTACCTTAAAAAATTTTAAAAAGGAAAAATTACAAAAAAAGTGAAAGTACAGAGACAGAGGTAGAGAGAGACAAAGACAGAGACAGAGACAGGAGGCTTGAAAGTCTGCCTACCATGCGAGTTTGTGGGCTGGAGCTGAATTATCAGTGGAAAAAATCTTCATTTCTCCTATTCCCCTGAAATCACTAGTTCTCAGTAGCCATAAAGGTGTCTTCGGAGGTCTGCTCTCTTGCCTCTCCACACAAGTTTGTGGGTTGGAGGCTGAATTATCAGTGGAAAATCTTTATTTCTCTTATTCCCCTGAAATCACTAGTTCTCAGTAGCCATGAAGGTGTCTTCTCTAACAGTTCCATTTGATTATTTTATGGTGTTTATTTCCTCTTTCAGATCTTGCAAGACCTACCTCACCTTCTGGAACTTGTCAGCTCTTTTCTCCCACCTCTTTTGGAGTTCATTGTCTCTCTTCTCTTCCATCTCTGTTAGCTTTGTCACTATGAATATTCTAAATTCTTTATCAGACATTTCTGTGAGTTCCATTGTACTGTCTGTGGATGAAGAGAAGTTATTCTTTTCCCTTGGGAGAGAGGTATTTTCTTGGTTTTTCATATTTCTTGTGCCTCTGTGGTGGTTTCTAGTCATCTGGTGGGTTATTAGTTTCTTCCTAATTTCGAGAAGTTCAATCTGAGTGAGCAGAGACATGCCGGAGGAGGTGACCTGTAAACTTTTTGCCATTCCGTTTTTCTCCAGGGGGCTCTACCAGAGTGAATTCTCAGCAGAAAATATTCATTTCTCTTATTCCCTGAAAGCACTAGTTTTCAGCTCCCATGGAGGACCATAATCAGTGGTTTTTAAACTGTGGGACTAGTATTTCCTTTTTTAATAAACATCATTACAGTTGGGATACACCACCTGGGCTGCCACTATGGAAACATCAAGATTGTTAATTTCCTGCTCCAGCATTCTTGAGGGATTTGCATTTCACAGCACAAGAATTGAGCATTTCTAAGCCAAGTCTCTAACAGTATAATTTGGTATAATTATCTTAAGAAACTCTCCCTGATTCAGGCCTGCAGCCAGATGGAAAAACAATTTCCAGCCCATTGGTTTCGTAGTGACTGTTTCTGAAGTCTTCGAGAAAACACAGCAGTCATACTTGGGAAATCTCTTTCAACCAGCCATGCTTGTGTCCAAGAAGAGTTAAGAGTCATAAAAAGGAGGTCGAGTTTGCCCATGTGTGGGAGGAACTTTTCCACAACTTGAGCCAAATTTTAAAGATGGGAAATGATCCAGAGGGCAAAAGACAATTGAAAAACCTGTCCTGTGACTCTTGGAATGTATTTTTTTTTTCCCTGTTGATTTCCCATATTTCTTGTGCCTCTGCAGTGGTTTCTGGTTATCTGATGGTCATCAACTTATATGCTTTTTCCTAGTTTTTAGAGTTTAATCTGAGCATTAAGAGGCATGCAGGAAGAGGTGATCTGCAATCTCTCAGCAGTACTGTTTTTCTCTCTTTGTGCAGCAGATTTCATGGAAATTCAAGTTTACTTTGACCCTAAAAGAATTCAGAATTTGGCTACTGTGCACCTATACCTGTCTAGAAACTTGGTGTGTGGAGACTGGCTAGATCTGGGGGGCAGAAGACTGAAGTCTGGGCAGAAAGTCTTCAGTTGTTCTAGTTCCTGAAAGAGGCCACTCAGAACTAAATTATAGATGGCTAGTGATTGGCTTGTTCTAGCTGGATTATCTTAAGAAACTCTCCCTGATTCAGGCCTGCAGCCAGATGGAAAAACAATTTCCAGCCTGTTGTTTTTGTAGGGGGTCAAGAGTGTGAAGTCTGGGCAGAAGGTTTTCAGTTGTCCTAGTCCTGAAAGTGGTTTCTCACAACTCAGCTCCAGATGGCTGGTGATTGGCTTGTCCTGGCAAGAACAGGGGGGCAGGATTGTGAAGTCTAGGCAGAAGATCTTCAATTGTCCTAGTCCCTGAAAGATACTGGTCAGAACTCTCCCCCTTCTTATAAGGGCACTAATCCCATTCATAAGGACTTCACCCTCTTGACCTATTTCCCCAAGGCCTCACTTCCATTTACTATAAAAATGGGAAATAAAGCCTCACATGAGAAGGGTGTGCAAATACCCAGTCCATAGCAACAATATATTATGCATAGGTTAAAAAAAAAAGCAAGTGAATTACTACATAAAATTCAAGGAAGTGTTTACCTCTACAAAGTGAGCAGGATGCAAATGGACAAAGTTACACTGGATGCTTTTAATGTGATCATGTGGTTTCTTAGCTGGATAGTAAGTACTGGAGTGCTCGTTTTATTACTGATATTATTATTAGGGTAAAGTATACCATACACACACACACATATATCTATAAGTATAGTATATAAAGCATATATGTATAGCTTATAGTTTATATATATATGAAATTAAAGAGAAAAACAGTGTTAGCTTATGTGTGTAAAGCAGATTTTCGGAAAATGGATGCTGCCAAAATCTTTACTTTTCTGAAGGTAAAAAGGGAGTTGAACCCAATACATATTCTGATGTGCCTAATAGAAAAGGCAGTATTGCAATAAATTAAAATTGCCAACTTTGGCTTATTCTTTGTATTAGTGTCATCTATTTTTTCAATCCTCCATTCTGTAAGAGAGCAAGCAAGTACCCAAGAGAGTGAAAGAGCGAGACATTTTTGACAAGATCTCACCATGTATTGATTCTCATGCCAGTCTCCTAGTTAACTAGAACCACAGATACACACCATTGTGCCTGGCCTGTTTATTAGGTTAGGCTAAGAACTGAAGCCAGGCCTCTC
Source organism: Tupaia belangeri chinensis (assembly GCF_000334495.1). Classification (NCBI taxonomy): domain Eukaryota; kingdom Metazoa; phylum Chordata; class Mammalia; order Scandentia; family Tupaiidae; genus Tupaia; species Tupaia belangeri. The sequence goes on from NW_006159640.1 coordinate 4,267,082, forward strand.
ATGTGGCTTCAGTGATCACTTAGTGGTGCCCTCCTGCTTGTGCCACTACCACTGGGCCTGAAAAAATCCTTTTTTAAAAATAAAAAAATTGCCAGAGGGTGCATGAGCTCGAGAGAGAGAGAGAGAGAACCTATTGATAGGGCATGATCATGTCATAATCCTTTTTTCCTTCTGTTCATTCCATCAGGATTAGGGGCATGTGTGCATGACTGTCTGGTGTGTCTTTCCAGCCACCACGTTCAGAATTTGAACTGCAGTCTTCCTTGTGGGATCCAGCCCCCCACTGCATAGCACTTAAGCACTGCACTATGGGGCTGGCCTTGCAAATCCTTTTAATATTGGTGCCTACTCTACCTAACTTTCCATTTTTTTTTTTGAGAGGTTTTTGCTATAGGGTGCATGTGTTCACCAGAAAGACAGAGAGACACAGAGAGACAGAAAACGAGAAATCATCCCCCAGGGGGCATGGCCACACCACAGTCCCTTCTCCTCCATTCTCCTCTTAGGATCTTGTGCATGCACACACACACGCCCAGCATGAGTTTAAGCCACCAGGTCCAGGACTTGAACTACGGTCGACTACATGGAAGTCCAGCGACATAGCCATTACACCAACTTCTTTTCCCTCCATTTTTTAAAAAAGTTTTTTTTTTTTTTTTTTTCCTATTCTGAAAGAGAGAGAGAGAGAGAGGCATCCCAACATGGTCTTCACACCAGCCTTGGCCAGCTATGATCATGGACATGTGCTTGTGCTCCCAGCCTGCATAAGGAGACCTAAGGATGTGAACCCAGGACGTTTCCATATGGCCTCAGCATTGCAAAGTGCACTACCATTGTACTACTGCACCTGGCCTATACTGTACTTCTAATCTTAGCTGTTTAAAGATGTACCTTGTCAGGACCAGTAGATGGCATAATGGTTACATTACTGGACTCTCACATGGCTGACCATGGTTCGAGTCCCAGACCTGGAGGCTTGAAACTCACACCAGGCATGGTGTGTGTGCACACAGTCCCAAGAGGAGAATGGAGGAGAAGGGATTACAGTGGGCCATCCCCTCTGGGGGACGGGGCCGATTTCTTGCTTTCTTTCTCTGTCTCTCCAGCAACCACACACGCCCTATAGCAAAAATCTCTCTCTTAAAAAAAAAGATGTACCTTGTCAAGCAAAGGTGGAACAAGGCAAGAGATCACATATGGCTTAGGGCCATCTAACAATAACTTGGAAACATCATTCAAGGGTACATTTTATCAGTGGTAGATTAATAAAAAGGAATGACAGGAATATCCTGTAGAAAAAAAAATTTCTATTTCATTCTGCCATTATTTGCACAGGAAGTTAGTTGTTATTAAAATCTCTGAAGAAAATAAATTTGATGTTTAGGGTTTTGCCTACCAAGAATATAGCCTCAGATTCACAGTTAAGTATTGACCTTACCATTAAATGTTTGTCATTCAATGGAAATGTTTACACGTTCCTTTCCTTGAATTGTTTTCTTTAGACTGAATAAAAATATCAGAAAACATCCCTGGGGATAGACCAGATGTTATAATCTTTCATAATTTTGATTTCCTTTGATCATGAGTCACTCCACAATGGTTGAATAAAACAGGCAATTACTTGAAAATTGTCTTTCACATTCCACAGTTTTCATATCATTATGATTTTCTTGTTTAAAATAGGAGCATTTAAATCCACCTGGGCTTTTCTTGAAGATTAAAATCCTCTTGAAAGACAAAACAACTAATGAAGAACTCCTTGAAGGTATCATCTCTGTATGTTAATAACACACAATATTGAAATATTATCACCAATTTGTTGAATATAAGGCTTTTTTAGTATACCAATAATAGGTATAATTTGATGGTGGTTGAGAAGGAAATCAATCATATAGGAAAGGGAGAAGATTGTCAGCCAGTGAGAGAGAGAGAAAGAAGAAAGAATAATAGTAGCAAATTTAAAGGTGGGGCGGAGAGGGAGAGAAGAGAAGACTGAATAAAAACAATTAATTTTCTTTTGGCCCATTAGAAAATTGTGACTGCCCAGCCCTTCTGAAGTTGTCTACCATCATGAAGAAAGCTCTGCTTTTAATAACAACTTGTATAACCATTGCTACTTGTTTTTCATAATTCTCAAAGGACTAGAATGTACACAGCACAAAATAAAACTACTGATATATAGTTGTAGATCATTGGACAGACAAGTCACTTAACTTTTGTGTGCTTCAGTTTCATTTTTAAAAGATACAATTATGATATGTATACCTCATTATGATGTTTAGAGAGTCTTATGAGAAATATATATAGGTGTATGCATGTGCCCAAAATCTCAAGAGGAGAGAGGAGGAGAAGGAATTATGATGTGGCCATCCTCCTAGGGGATGGTTTCTCACTTTCCCTCTCACTGTCTCCCCCTCTCTCTCTCTCTCTCTCTCTCTCTCTCTCTCTCTCTCTCTCTCTCTCTCTCTCTCTCTCTCTCTCTCTCTCTCTCTCTCTCTCTCTCTCTCTCTCTCTCTCTTTTTCTCTCTCTCTCAGGTGAGCACATGTATCCTAAGGCAAAAACCTTTAAAACAAAACAAGACAAGAAATATATGTAAAGCACCTAGCACCATACGTACATAGTGAATAGTGTGCAATATGTGTCCTAAATTATACATTAGTATAATTGCTTATTGTTCAGTAAATAAAAATTTATAATAATTAGAACAATCATCAAATTTGGCAGTAACCTTAAATTTAATTTAGGGCTAAGTTAGTACTGCTGAATCTTTCTGTGACCTCCAGAATTTTAGCCAATCACTGAAGAGACCTCAGAAGTTCAAATGTACAGAGGATTCTGCATCTCTAGGTACCAGTGTCACCTCAGGATACAAAGGTCAAAAAATATTAGGAACCAAAAAGACAACTCCACTGCTGGGTTCCAGACACCAAGTACAGTACCTGGCACAGAGAATATGGATGCTCAGAGATTCTGCAGAATGTGAACCCAGGACCTTTCCTATGTGTTTCTAGCTGTACTATTTCTGTACCACTGCCACTTGGCCCTGTTTTCAGGGTTCTTTTTCTTTCTTTTTTTTCTTTTTTCTTTTCTTTTTAAGGTTTTTGCCATAGGTCACATGTGCTTACAGCAGAGAGACAGAGGGAAAGTTAGAAACCACCTCCCCCCCACGGGGGATGGCCTTGCCACAATCCCTTCTCCAATTTCCTTCTGGGATTTGGGCACGCATGCACACTTGTCAGGTCTGGGACTCAAATTGTGCTTGGTCATGTGCAAATCCAGTGCCTTAAATATTGCACCACCTGTTGGCCCCTGTTTTCAGTAATTTTTATTATTTATTTATTTAATTTTTGAAGGTTTTTTTTTTTTTTTTTTTTTTTTTTTCTGTAGGGTGCATGCACTCGCTAGAAAGACAGAGAGAGTGAGAGAGAGACAGAAAGCAAGAAATCACTCCCGAGGGGAGATGGCCATGCTGCAATCCCCTCTCCTTCGTACTCCTCTTGGGGTCTTGGGCACACACACACACACACACACACACACACACACACACACACATGCCCGGCATGAGTTTAAGCCACCAGGTCCGGGACTTGAACCACAGTTGACTACATGGAAGTACAGCAACATAGCCATTATGCCATCCACTGGTCCCTCAGTGATTTTTAAATGATAGCACATGCATAAGAGAGAGAGAGATCCAGAGACAATACCCTTGACAGGCTCTCATCACACTGTGATCCCTTCTTCAACCCTCCAGCTCTTTAGGATATTGGATGCCCACCTATGTCCCCAGCATATTTTCAAGACTACCCAGGGATCTGAACCTGTCATCAACCATGTAGTTTACAGCAGTGCAGTCCTGTGTTCTCGGGACCACCTACACTGGGCCATATTTTCAGTATTACTTTGATTGCCAGTGGGCATGGAGAGAGAGAAAGAAAGAGAGAGAGAGAGAGAGACTCCCTTAGTGGGGTGTAGTCAGGCTACAATCCCTCCTCCACTTTTTTAATACTGTCAGGATTTGGGGAGCAATTGTAGCCCAGGCCAGGACTTGAACCACAGTCAGCCTTGTAGGATCTGGCTCTCAATATGCAACACTTAACTGCTGCACTCCTACAGAGCCAGTCCATCAATATTTTATAAGCTAATTTTTTTAACAGACTTGTGACCATTTAGTACATATAACATTGTGTTCTAATTTTTCACTTACTATTCTTGTAAACATTTTTCATTTTAATATACATTTATTATTTCCATACTCAAAAGTTTTGATGGTTATGTAATAGTCCATTGTTGTCCTATAAGTAAACATTCAGGGCAGATTCTTTTCTATTGTTATTATAATGCATACTGATTTTAGTATCTTTGTTCATAAATCTTTCCCCATATTTATTTCATATGACTTTTTGTTTTTGAGAGAGATTTTTGCTATAGGGTACATTTGCTCACCAAATAGACATACACAGAGACAGAAAGCGAGAAATCACCCCCCAGAGGCATGGCCACACCACAATCCCTTCTCCTCCGTTCTCCTCTTGGGATTTTGAGCACGCACGCACACGCGCCCAGTGTGAGTTTCTAGCCCGTGGGTCTGGGACTTCTTGAACCATGGTCGACCATATGGGTGTCCAATGACATAACCATTACTCCATCTACTGGTCCCAATTTCATATGACTTTTTAAAGGTGTTATTTCTGAAGTAAAGTAAGTAATAGCTGCCATTTATTGAATGCTTACTAATTACTAGATGTTTTTCTATGCAATTTCCATACATTATTTCATATAATCCTTTCACTCCCCCTGAGAGATCGGTGGCATATTCCACATTTTACAGATGACAAAACTATGGTACAGAAAAATTAAGTTACTTGCCTATGGCCATAGGAGGCAAGTGGTTTTAAATTCAGGTCTGTCTGACCTCAGCTCCCCAGCTTTTAACCACAGTGCTCTTAGCAGATAGTATTGCCAAATGGCTCTTCAAGAGGATTGTACTAGGGTACTTTGCCATCCATGTAAGACTGCCAGTGTCACTATACTTTTTCTAGTATTGGGCATTAGTACTTTAAAAGGAGATTTTGATAAATTGTTAGGGAAACCATGATACATGGCAAACATTTGGTAAGTATAATTTGAATAGAGGAAAATTATTGAAAATAGCTAAGCATCCTTAAAAATGAAACTGATACGATTATTTCATTTTTTTCCCACTTTGTAAGCTGTCATGGAAACGCTACATCTTGACATGTCTTTAGACTTCTGTCTGAACATTGCTAAACTGCTGATGGATCATGAAAGGTACAGAATTGATTTTTTTTCTTTAAAGACTAACATTTCTATAAAACATGCCCAATGTGAGTTTCAAGCCACTGGGTCTGGGACTCAAATCACAATTGACCATGTGGGAGTTTAAAGATGTAAACACTATGCCATCTGCTGGCTCCTGTGTGTGTATATTCTGAGAGCATAATGTTTGTCATTGTGCTGATTAATTTAGGAGATGGACCTTCTTTCTGAATGACTTAAACAATAGTGAAGTTAATTTAAAAGTTTATGTCAAAGGACACATGTGCTTGACAATGCGTGAGAGAGACAGAGATGAGAGAGGGAATGTGAGAAATTACCTTCTGGGGAGGATGACCATGCCATATCCCTTCTCCTCCATTCTCTTCTTGGGATTTTGATCATGCACTCATGCACATGCACCTGGCATGTTTCTCAAGCTGTGAGTCCAGGACTTGAACCATGATTGTCCATGTGGGAGTCTACAGCCTTCATCACTCTACCTGCTGGCCCTGGGACCTTGAAGTTTTTATAGACCTCTTAGTGATTTTCAAATTTTGGTGTCATCAGAATTATTGAGGACTAAGCACTTGACTAAGCACTTGAAAATGATGCTCAACATCATTAGCCATCAGGGAAATGTAAATCAGAACCACAATGACAAACTATGACACACTCACTAGGATGTCTATAATGACAAAGACAGAAAATAGCAGATATTGGCAAGGATGCGGAGAGATTTTAAGTTTCCTGTACTGCTAGTTAAATGTAAAATGGAATGGATGCTTTGGAAAGCAATCTGTTAGTTCCTCAAAAAGTAAATAGGTATATAGTTACCATCTGACATAGAAATTCCTTTCCTAAGTATAAACCCAGAATTGAAAATATACATCCACATTAACACTTGTACATGAACATTCATAGCAGCATTATTCATAATAGCCAATAACTGGAAATAACCCATGTGCCTATCACACAATAACATATAGTATGTCCATAACATGAAATATTATTTATCAATAAAAAGAAAGATGCTGGCTTCATGGCACAGCAGTATAGCAGTGCTTCATAGAAGCTGGATAGCACATGATGACCATAGTTCAGATCCTGGTCCAGTTATCTGAAACATGTTGGGCATGCACATGACTGCCAAGTATCCCTCTGGCTGGAGGACTGTAGTAAGGGGATTGTAATGTGACCAGACTCTGCAGAGGATGCTTTTTTCTTTCTCTCATATGCATATGCTCTATCATGTATAAAGAAAAAAAAAGTAAAAAGAAACAAACTTTCAGGGCAGATTCTTTTCTATTGTTATTATAATGCATACTGATTTTAGTATCTTTGTTCATAAATCTTTCCCCATATTTATTTCATATGACTTTTTGTTTTTGAGAGAGATTTTTGCTATAGGGTACATTTGCTCACCAAATAGACATACACAGAGACAGAAAGCGAGAAATCACCCCCCAGAGGCATGGCCACACCACAATCCCTTCTCCTCCGTTCTCCTCTTGGGATTTTGAGCACGCACGCACACGCGCCCAGTGTGAGTTTCTAGCCCGTGGGTCTGGGACTTCTTGAACCATGGTCGACCATATGGGTGTCCAATGACATAACCATTACTCCATCTACTGGTCCCAATTTCATATGACTTTTTAAAGGTGTTATTTCTGAAGTAAAGTAAGTAATAGCTGCCATTTATTGAATGCTTACTAATTACTAGATGTTTTTCTATGCAATTTCCATACATTATTTCATATAATCCTTTCACTCCCCCTGAGAGATCGGTGGCATATTCCACATTTTACAGATGACAAAACTATGGTACAGAAAAATTAAGTTACTTGCCTATGGCCATAGGAGGCAAGTGGTTTTAAATTCAGGTCTGTCTGACCTCAGCTCCCCAGCTTTTAACCACAGTGCTCTTAGCAGATAGTATTGCCAAATGGCTCTTCAAGAGGATTGTACTAGGGTACTTTGCCATCCATGTAAGACTGCCAGTGTCACTATACTTTTTCTAGTATTGGGCATTAGTACTTTAAAAGGAGATTTTGATAAATTGTTAGGGAAACCATGATACATGGCAAACATTTGGTAAGTATAATTTGAATAGAGGAAAATTATTGAAAATAGCTAAGCATCCTTAAAAATGAAACTGATACGATTATTTCATTTTTTTCCCACTTTGTAAGCTGTCATGGAAACGCTACATCTTGACATGTCTTTAGACTTCTGTCTGAACATTGCTAAACTGCTGATGGATCATGAAAGGTACAGAATTGATTTTTTTTCTTTAAAGACTAACATTTCTATAAAACATGCCCAATGTGAGTTTCAAGCCACTGGGTCTGGGACTCAAATCACAATTGACCATGTGGGAGTTTAAAGATGTAACCACTATGCCATCTGCTGGCTCCTGTGTGTGTATATTCTGAGAGCATAATGTTTGTCATTGTGCTGATTAATTTAGGAGATGGACCTTCTTTCTGAATGACTTAAACAATAGTGAAGTTAATTTAAAAGTTTATGTCAAAGGACACATGTGCTTGACAATGCGTGAGAGAGACAGAGATGAGAGAGGGAATGTGAGAAATTACCTTCTGGGGAGGATGACCATGCCATATCCCTTCTCCTCCATTCTCTTCTTGGGATTTTGATCATGCACTCATGCACATGCACCTGGCATGTTTCTCAAGCTGTGAGTCCAGGACTTGAACCATGATTGTCCATGTGGGAGTCTACAGCCTTCATCACTCTACCTGCTGGCCCTGGGACCTTGAAGTTTTTATAGACCTCTTAGTGATTTTCAAATTTTGGTGTCATCAGAATTATTGAGGACTAAGCACTTGACTAAGCACTTGAAAATGATGCTCAACATCATTAGCCATCAGGGAAATGTAAATCAGAACCACAATGACAAACTATGACACACTCACTAGGATGTCTATAATGACAAAGACAGAAAATAGCAGATATTGGCAAGGATGCGGAGAGATTTTAAGTTTCCTGTACTGCTAGTTAAATGTAAAATGGAATGGATGCTTTGGAAAGCAATCTGTTAGTTCCTCAAAAAGTAAATAGGTATATAGTTACCATCTGACATAGAAATTCCTTTCCTAAGTATAAACCCAGAATTGAAAATATACATCCACATTAACACTTGTACATGAACATTCATAGCAGCATTATTCATAATAGCCAATAACTGGAAATAACCCATGTGCCTATCACACAATAACATATAGTATGTCCATAACATGAAATATTATTTATCAATAAAAAGAAAGATGCTGGCTTCATGGCACAGCAGTATAGCAGTGCTTCATAGAAGCTGGATAGCACATGATGACCATAGTTCAGATCCTGGTCCAGTTATCTGAAACATGTTGGGCATGCACATGACTGCCAAGTATCCCTCTGGCTGGAGGACTGTAGTAAGGGGATTGTAATGTGACCAGACTCTGCAGAGGATGCTTTTTTCTTTCTCTCATATGCATATGCTCTATCATGTATAAAGAAAAAAAAAGTAAAAAGAAACAAACTACTGATATATGTTGCAACATGGATAAATCTTGAAAATATGTGAGTGAAAGAAGACAGTTGCAAAAAATTCATATATTACAAGATTCCATTTACATGATATGTTCAAATTTTCAGACAAAAAGTAGATTAGTAGGCATTTAGGGCTGTAGAGTTTGGGGGGAAATGGCGAGTGATTACTAATGGATTTAGGGTTTCTTAGTGGCATGATAAAAATGTTCTAAATTTTATTGAGTGATGGTTGTACAACTCTCAGACTATACTAAAAACCATTTAATTGTATACTGTAAATCTTATAGTATGTGAATTATACCTCAGTAAAGCTGTTATGAATATTAATCACTGGGAGCCAGATAAAATATAAAGGTCAGGCCTTATATTACTTCAACAAGCCTAGGTCTGCATTCTTCATCAGTTCTTCAGGTGGTTCTGATAACCACTATTCTAGACCAGAAGTTAGGAAACATTTCTTTTTTTCTCCTTTTTTCCCCAGATTTTTGCCATAAGGTGTGTGTGCTTGTCAGAAAGAGAAAGAGAGAAGAGAAAGTGAGAAATCACTCCAGAGGGGGATTGGCTGGGACACCATCCCTTCTCCTCCATTCTGCCCTCAAGATTTTGGGCACACACACACATGCACCCAGTGTGATTTTCAAGCCACCAGGTCCAGGATTTCAACCACAAAGTTAGCTATGTGAGCTCCAGCTGCCTTAATCTCCATGCCACCTGATGGTCCAGGAGATAGTTCTATAAAGGACAAGGTAGAAAATATTTTAGGTTTTGCCAGCGATAAGGTCTTTGACATACTTATTCAACTCTGCTGTTGTAGTTTTGAAAGCAGCCATAGACAGTATACAAAAGTGTGGATATATCTGTGTTCTTATAAATTTGTTTTTAATAGAGTCTCACCATGTTGCAATTCTCCTGTCTCAGCCTCCCAGCTGGAATTGTAGGCATGTACCATCACTTTCAGCTGTTTTTTAGATATGATCTTGCTATGTTGCTCAGGCCATCGTCAAGGTTACAATCCTCTTGCCTCAGTCTTCCCAAGTCGGGTGTATTACAGGTGTATGCCACCATGCCTGGTCTGTAGGTCTGACCGGGAATCAAACCCAGGCCTTCTATGTGCTGCAGACCACAGTATATTAGTAGTGTGTGCCACTGTGGCTGGACCCTAATAAAACTTTATTTGCAAAAACAGGTGACTGATTGGATTTGGTCTGCAGCTATAGTTTGCCATCCTTGTGATAATCCAGTCTCCTTCTTACCTGCCACATGAGTTCTATGCTTTCTTGGGTGAAAAGTAAGAATACCTCTGGAATAGTGGGGCCCATTACATTTTTTATAATATAATGTTAGAACAGAATTGATACATGTTTTCTAGTAATTTCTAAGGCTGTTCATTGCCACATAGCATCTAAATCTTTGACTCTTGTTCCTCAGTTCATTCTAGCATTGTTCATGATATGATCACTTCTAGTGTGTTACTTCCAGTTTGTAAGTGTGGCAACTGCAACTATTCCACAATGCTACAGACATGATTTAAGCAATAGTATATGCTTTTCATGTTCTAAACTAAACTTGCACTGTACAGTATGGTAGTGACTAGTTATATTACATACAGCTATTTAAATTCAAATTAATTAAAACTAAAAATTCTATCCCTCAATTACAAATCAAGTCTCAAATACCACATGTTGATACCTTATTGGACAGCACAAATAGAGGGTATTTTCATTTTCTCAGGATGTTCTATTGGGCAGCACTGTTCGAGGTCTTATACTTCTTTTTGTGTAGGCAATAATTAAATCAGCTCTTTGATAGCAGCTACATCATATGGTTAATTTACTAGGCTTATAAAAATATATCTTGATAATATTATTTGATTTTTTTTTAAAATTTTTGCCGAGGGTGTGTGCACTCACTGGGGAGAGAGAAAGAGAGAAAGTGAGAAAGCACCCCTCATGAGGAATGGTCATAGCACAAGTTCCTTCTCCATTTCTCCCTTCTTTCAGGGTTTTGGGTATGCATACATTGTGCTTGGTGTGTTTCTCAAGTCACTGTGTTGGGGATTTAAACCACATAGTTAGCCATATAAGATCCAGCTTAACCACCATGCTATAGCTTGGCCCTCTCAGTTGCTCTTGGTGACTGAATTCCACATCCTTTTATGGTTAAGTACCCAATAGCCATACTTTACGAACTATTAAATTTCAGCCTGATGGTTACAATACGTTTTCAGTTCTGATCTTTGTAAATGTTTATTCTATCATGCAATGTATTAACTATCCCTCTCATTAGGTGTCATTTTTGGATTTGGTATTCATGTCATCTGCCTTCATCTAATTCAGGGATCAGCAAACTTTCTCTTAAAGGAAAAGATCGTATATATTTTAGGCTTGTGGGCTGCACAGTCTCTGCCACAACTAGTCAACTCTGCCATTGTGGTACAAAAGCAGCCATAGACCAAATGTAAACAAATGTGTGTGCTTTTTGTTTGAATAAAACTTTATAAAAACAAACATCTTGACTGAAAGCCAGTTTGCGGACTCCTGACCTAATTTAATAACCAGGGCAAAACTGTTAGAACCTTTGTGGCAGCATAGACTAATATCCAAGTTTATATCAACTCATTAGTCATTGCTTTTCAGGTACAATCATTGAACCTGTTATAAGTAAACCTAATTATATAGCTATATAGACTAGTTTACTTTATTTGTTCACAAAAATTTTGTGGAACTTAATTTTTAATTTTTAAAGTTTTGGTTGGTTTCTCTCTATCTCCTTCCAAAAAGAATTTAAAGTTTCCTATATTCAAGTATAATAAAGCTTTTAAAATTAATATAGAAAATCAAAACCCCGAAAAGGGAGAAGCAAACATGCCAAACTCAATGGCTGATGTAGTTACTGTGACTTAGCATTAAATTAAATGTAACTGTGAGTTTCCTTGTGTTCAGGAAAAAAGGATAATGTGACAATTTATGTAATTTTCATTGTTGAATATCAAAAACTAACATTTACTGGTATTTGCTTTGTTCTAGGCCTTATTCTAAACCTTTCACATTGTATTTGGTCGTCAGGAAAGTCGTGGTGCATTTTTGCATAGAAAAATACATCATGACTTTCCCAATACCCTAATATATCCTTAAATTATCTATAAGGTAATTTGTTTGACTAACGCCTTTTTGTTTGGTGGTGCTATTATTATAGCAGAGATAAGGGGAAAATAAAATGTTTATGGAACCCAGATCTCTATTTAGAGTGGGAGGGTGAATACAAGACTGAGAAAGTATTTCAAGAAAATGAGAAAGAACAAATTTGTTTGTGATGGAAGTAAGAAATGATTCTTATGCATTTAATATACAAACAAAATGTGTTTGTCAGATGAATACAACTTAAAACCCCATTATGAAACAAAATATGGTAGAAACAATGGCTAGTACACAGAAAATCTTTATAATGAGAAACTTAATGAATTCAAGAAAATGATCAAAATTTCAATTGGATTTACTTTGGAAAATGAATAAAATAAGCAATCATGATGTAGAATGCACTTACATAGTTATTTATAAAGGGAAAAGATTGCCCAGGCATTAGCTCTTTTATAAATGACATATTTACAAAGGAGTGTCTACTGAGCAGGGCATACAATGTATTCTTAAATTTCAAATGCAAATATAAGTAGAAATGCTATTGTTAGTCACATTGAAGATATGGCTGAGAATTTATTGGACAAGTTTCTTGAAGATAATTTACTGGTGGTGTTTTCTGCTGCACAGACATAAGTATTACTGCCCAGTAAAGTATATTTATTTGTAATGTCAATGATAATTTTGTTCTGACAGGACTTTTGAACCTAGCACCTGTATCTTAAGTTTAGTGTAGACTGGTCAAAAATAATTTAGTTGTGACTACAGAAGATATTTCTTAAAATGTTAGTATTAACATAAAAATTTATTTGAAATTTAAATCCAAGGTGATGGTGTTTTTTAAGGATATAAAACTTAAGAATACTAGTTGTGTAAGTCACGAGGAAATACTTTATCCTAAAAAAGGAAATACTTTATCATGAAATTGAAACATATGGATATAGTAGTAATACATGAATACTGTACATTTTTCTGTGACTTCAACTGAGATTATTGTTTTGTTGTATGAATTGGATGCACAATACAGTAGTTGTCTCTACTTCTTGTAGGTTGGGCTTAATTGGATGTGATGCTATCATAGGTTGAGTTGCCTTGGAAGCAGATATTGAGATGGATGTGCAGATATTTTAAGTTTATTTATTGTATTAATGATAGACAGCACATGCATTGGGGGCACCCTCGACAGGGTCTCCTCATGCTGTGATCTCCTTTTCCTGACTCTGCAGCTTGTCAGGATCTTGGGCATGCACACACAAACCCAGTATGTTTTCAAGCCCATTTGAGGACCCAAATCCACAGTCAGTCATGTGCCTTCTTTTTTTTTAGAGGTTTTTCACTATAGGGTGCTTGCGCTCGCCAGACAGACAGAGAGAGACAGAGAGACAGAAAGCGAGAAATCACCCCCCAGGGGGGATGGCCATGCCGCAATCCCTTCTCCTCCATTCTCCTCTCAGGATCTTGGGCACGCACACACATGCGCCCGGCGTGAGTTTTAAGCCACCGGGTCCAGGACGTGAACCGCAGTTGACTACGTGGGAGTCCAGCGACATAGCCATTACACTAACTGCTGGTCGCCAGTCATATGCCTTTTAACACCGCAGTTCCATTTGCTACCAACTGCCACCAGCCTGAGCCATGAGCAGGTAGTTTATTAAGAGGAATTCTCAGAATTAACACCTGAGAATTAACACCTGTGTGGTGAAGGAAAGAAAACAGAACTATTGTAAATAAGGATAGAAGTTGGGCTAGGTACAGTTGACTAGTAATTGGGGGCTGGCTCCAGGAAAGGGAGCATAACCTAGGTGTGTAGCTTTCTTCAACCTAGCGAATTTCCAAATAGCAAGTGCAGAATAATACATTAGTCCTTCAAAGGGAGATCTAGGCGATGTTGCACAGCAATATGATGTGCTGAAGAGATATTTTTTAAACCATTGAAACAATTAAATTTGTTCATGTCATCCAAGGGAAAATCCCTGCCTCAGCTCAACAGCTTAACCTTTTGGAGAAAATGACAACACATATAAACACTCTGAATCTCTCTACAAAAGTGTTCATGCAAGTGTAAAATTGAATTAAAATGTTTTTAGCAAGTCATTTTTGGGGTGAAAATTTATTTATTTATTATTATTATTTTTTAATTTATTCATTTTCTACATTAATTCATTATACACCATCACAACACACAAATGAATTTTCCATCCAAAATACACTGTGCATTGGCTCAATCAAGCACATCAACATACATGTTCTCAGCAAATAATTTTCCAATTCTTACATCCTGCATACCTTGCCTTTTTTTTTTTGCCATCCTTGATTCCCCATCCCCCACCCTCTGCTATGTCCCATCCTCCTCCCCCATTGTCCTTGGCATCCACGGCTGCCCTCCATGCCCTCCCCCCCACTCAATTGTTCTGCCAATGAACTTAATTAGTCTAAATATAGCCAATAGCTAGCACAGCTGACACATACCTATACATGTAA